>NW_026067901.1:10309530-10350306 GCF_014885135.2 Alexandromys fortis | reverse complement strand
GAGAGGGGGAGAGAGGGGGAGAGAGAGAGAGAGAGAGAGAGAGAGAGAGAGAGAGAGAGAGAGAGAGAGAGAGAGAGAGAGAGAGAGAGAGAGAGAGAGAGAGTTTGGGAAGTGGTCCGTTCCCTGTCATCCCTGGCCAGCCTCCAGGATCCCCAGAGACCATGTGGTTTGATGTCTGGCTTCTCCTTTGTGGTGGACATACTCCTGCAGAAGTGTACACCTGGTACAGCAACAACCTCCCAACTCCCCAGCAACCTGTAAGGTCCTTAGCATTGTTGCATTCCCATTGGTGTACATGCTCTCTGCCCCGTTTCCTGTTCCAGGTACTTCCTCATAGGACAGGACCATCTGCCCTGCTCAGAGGCCACCTGACTCTTCTAGGATCACATCTTGTCTGTAATCTTTGTCCAGGGCCACTCTAGCAGGCAGCAGCTGCCCATCTGCTCTCTGGTGCTGCCAGGGCAGTGATTACTACTACAATAGGTTGGGTCCAGGAGACTGCCTGGGGAAGGGAAGCAGGCTTCAGGAGCACTAAGGTTCATGGGGTGCCTAGGCTTTTCTGGGCTTGGGGATCAGTGGGCAAAACAAGGTAGAAGGGCTCCTTAGGATTATTTCTTGAAGTGGGGTGAGCCCGTATGCCTCTGTACCTGTGGATGCTACCTAGCGAAAGCCAGGTTTTTGGCTCAAAGCCTAAATTCCTAGAGATTAATGGACAATGCAATCATAGTCCCGAGAATTGGGTCCTGAAGTCACAGGAAGAGATGATGATGGGGTCACAGTAGGAAGGTGCGTGCAGGCAGTTTTATTAACCCTCGGTGACCTCTACAATCCCCGGCACCCCTGCCCAGGCCCCTCTGCCACGGGCAGCTGGAATTGGCTGGTTTGGGTGAGGCATCTCAGGCAGTGGCTCTAGAGAGATGAGCGGTTCAGGCTCCTTGCTTCTCAGCCTGCTCAGTTAGGCTGTTTGAAGAATATCCGCCGCTGCTTTTTGGTGTCAGAGTGAATTATTTAACTGCGAGTGAAAACCTGCCCTCGGAGTGCCTTTTGGAACACGGAGGAATTAGGATCTTAGATTTGTTTTTCTTAATATCTCTTTGTTTTTCCCGGAGGTGCCCTGAGAGAGCCAGATCTTGGCTCGGTTGCAGCTTAAGAAGAGGCAGTCTGGGCTCTGTCTTCATGTCCTCCTGCCCTTCCCACAAGCCACATAGCTCCCCGGAGTCAGTTTAACTCAGCACACATTGGCATTGTTGAGCCTGTGACAGTTCATCTGGCGCCTGCCCTCAGGCTGACTTTGGGGACCCCTTCAGTTCATCCCATTCCCCACACCTACTCTCCTGCTCCATCAGGCCTCCTCTCTGCCATAGACCTCAAGGCTTGGAAGTGAACCCTGGGAGGGGTAGATACCTGTTCTCCATGCTTATCCTCTCCCTGCCCCTGGTCTGGCAGTGTCTCAAATTTGGTGCTGCCCCATTGTTCTGCAGATGGGACTTGTCACACTTCACACAGAGCTGTTCTGCTCCAGGAGATGCAGTGAGAGCCAGAACCTGGAACCCCATTATCAACACATCCCAACTCTTCAGAGAGTATGGGCAGACAGTATTGGCAATCCTGAGATCTCCAGGTGTTCTAAGGGGGAAAATGGGAGTTAAAATAGAAACTAGGACTCCAGTGGAAACGATGTTGATTCATGTGGTTCCCATTATGTGTGCAGTCTTGGCCCAAGAGTAAGTCTTTCTGGGCTTTTAGGCACCCAGGCCTACTTTCTAGAATGGAGAGGAAGAAGGGCTGGTGCGGGGGAATAGATCCACATCCCAGTCAGGCTTCTGGGCTCCAACAGCTGTCCACCTTCTACTCATTCGACTTCTGCTTTATTCTGAGCCCTTGGACTCCTCTGGGTACAACCCTGGATTTCTCTAGGTGCTGCTTGATGCTCTCAGGCTGAAGTGAGTGAAGGTACTTGACAAGGGAACTCAAGTGTGCTGGATCCCAGGACTCTAGGTGTGATGCTGGGGGGCTCCAGGGTGTGTGTGTGTCTGTCTGTCTGTATGTATGTGGTGGCCTGAATATTATGGCCCCCATAAGCCCATAGGGAGTGGCACTATTAGGAAGTGTGGTCTTGTTGGAGGAGATATGTCACTGGGGACAGGCTTTGAGGTATCAGAAGCTTAAACCAGAGTTACTGGTTCACAGTCTCTTTCTGCTGCCTGTGATCCAGACATAGAATTCTCAGCTACCTCTCCAGCACCATGTTTGGTGCCTGCATGACACCATGTTTCCCACCATGACAATAACAGACTAAACCTCTGAACTGTGAACCAGCCCCAATTGAATGTTTTCCTCTGTAAGAGTTGCTGTGTTCATGGTGCATCTTCACCACAATAGAAACCCTAACTCAGATGATGTCTATGTTTGTCTGTGTGTTTATTTTTATGTATGTATGTATGTGGTATATGCATATACATATGTATGTTTATGTACAGGTGGTATATGCCATGTATGCATTCATGCTTCTGGAGGTCAAAAGAGAGCATCAGACGCCCGAGAACCAGAGTTACATGAAGTTAGAAGCTGTCAAATGTGGGTGCTGGGAACTGAACCCAGTTCTTCTGTAAGAGTATCAATTACACCTAAGAGTTGTGTATGCCTCACCCACCTCCAGTTAAGATTCAGGAGCGGAATGACTGAGGGATCACTGAGTTACATTTTTCCCACAAACACTCCTTTCTTCAAGCTCGACCTCCCTGCAGCTCCAGAGTGCCATCCTTGCCCCAGGTCATGGCTCCCGTGTTTAGCTCTGCTTCTTGGCTTGATTCCATCTTGCTTTATGTGTCACGATGCTTGTTTCCAAACCACAACTTCCAGTTCCTGTTCCTTTATTCGCAGACAAATCCTTCTGCCTAACCGAGAGGTCCCGTTATCTAGTCCTTATCTGTTGTCTTATCTACTCCTTTAGTTTTGCTATCTGTGTCTTGCATTAATTGACACAGGACAGTGGGTTTCACTGTGACATCTTCATGCATGTGCTTAACATGCTTAATCCCATCTAAAACACTTCCATCCTTTCTTGTCTCTCCTACTTCTGACCAATTTCCCCTCCCTGAGAGACCCCTTCATCTGACTCAGTATGCATATAAGAGAGCATGCTATTCATTGATCCGGCCTGACGTATTTCACTTAATATAATTTCCAGTTCTCCCCATGTTTCTCAAAATGACACTATTTTGTTCTCCCTCATAGCCTAATAAACCGTGCTGTGTTGATATGCCACACCCTTTGGTTCATTTTTCGGGGGAGGGTGTCTTCTTTTAAACTTTTTATACAGCTATACCAATAGTAGTTTAATCTATCTTAGTCTTCTTCTGTGGTTTATTGCTTCCCATGCTCCCTACCCTTTGATTTTATCCACCTGTCTTATAAACCTTCTCTGTATTAGTTACTTCCTGTCACTGTAATAGAACACAAGAGCCAAAGGCAGCTTGTGGAAGAAAGGATTTATTTGGGCTTACCATTCCCAAGTGATGGGAGTCCATTGTGGAAGGGAGCATGGAAGCAAAGTATAGCGGAAAGCTGAGAACTCACATCTACCATAAGCATGAAGCAGAGAGAGCAAACCAGAAATGGATCAAGGCTATGATCAAACACTGCCTGGACCACATACTTCCTCGAGCAAGGTCATACCCCCCAACCCTGCCTAAACAGCATCTTCAAATAGGTACCAAGTGCTGAGATGCCTGAGCAAATGGGGCAGGGGGGCATTCTCGGACAGACCACGCCACTCTCTGTATTGGAGTCATGTTCTCTTTGGCTAGAGAGCTTCTGGTTTTATGCAAGGAACTCCTGGCTCCATTGCACTGGATACAATTAAGTGTATGTTTGTGCACTTTGGATGGTTATTTTTGTCATTTGTCCTCTTTCTTGTTATCTGGTTCACTATCTCCTGTTCAATGTTGAGTAACACTGCGGCCTGCACTTTGGACGAAGAGGCTCTAACAATGATGGATGTTCTAACACAAATCCCTAAAGAGGCAGGATCTTCGGGCCTTTGGTCTCCCCCCCTATAATATACCTGTGCTGTCCTGCACTTAAATTCTTACCTTAGATGCCTCAAATATTACCACAATTGTGATATAAAATTGTCATCACCGTCCTCTAAGAGGAAACCCCACTTCTACTTACGTTCTAAATTACTCCCTCTCTGCTCTTCTTCTGTCTCCATCCTGCAGACCACAGTTTTCCAAATCCAAACAGCAGTGACATTATAGTCTGATCCTGTCAAGGCAGGTCCTTGTGCACTTCGGTTCTTCTTGCTCTAACTCCATGCCGTGCCTGATCTCGGGAAACAGTATAAGGAAGAAACTCTGTGATCTTCTGTCCCCTTCGGGTGCCACTCCCTGCTCCCTCAACTCACTGTTTCTCACTCACAGTTTTAGAGTAAATCCTTGTTTTTTTTGTTTGCTTTTTCCTCTACGATTCTTAAATTCCCCCAGCTCTCTGGCTGTAAACAGTCCTTATTCTTATATACCTAGGGTTGACTTGTCCTCTCCAAAGCTCCTTGTAGTTCAACAGATTCCTTCGATCTGAGATTAATATCTGGCAATTAAAATTTTTCTCGTCATTTTCCTTTCATAAAAATGCAAAACTATCTTTTAGAGATCTTTTAGGATTGAAGAAGAACTCCAAAATGTAGACTTTTTGCTCATGAATCTGGCCATTCAGTCCCTTCTCCTCTCTGCTGGTATCTGACACTCCAGGAGCCCTATACTATTAGATGATGGTCATTCTGCATTCGTACCAGCAGCATTCTGGTGACAGGCCTTCATCACCCTGTGTCTGTGTTCACACCAGGGCTCGCTCCTAGAATGGCGTGTCCTGTAGGTCAGGATGAATGACACGGCCTATGGTGAATTGGTTGACCTATAACCCTCTGTGAGACACCTAACTCATCTCCCTCTCCTTTTAAGTTCTGTAATAACCAGGGTTTTGCCTTTTCTGCTGAATTATTTAATTGCAATTATATAGTTTTTTACATTTGCTTCTTTCATTTAGGATATACAGCTAAGGTTCCTCCACGTGTTTCTGCGTCTTGGTAGCTCTCTTTGTCCTACTATGAGTAATATTCCTTTTAATGGGTATGCGAGAGTATTTATCTCACACCTAATGATTCAGGTTTGATTCTAAACTTCAGTGAGTATTTATGAAGCTGCTGTCAACATCTGGGCCCAGATGCTGTAGAGACATGAGTTTTCTGTTCATTTGGGTGCCTGGCAATGGGGCACAGTGTTGGGTTACACAGTGAGAGTCTTTAGTAAAATGACGAGCTGTCTTTCCATGTGGCTGTCCTGTTTCCAGTTCCCACCAGCAGGGAGTGAAAGATCGTATTTCCCCACATTGGGGCCCATATCCTGTCAGCACTTTGGGTTTGGACAGTTCTCACGGCTGTGCATCTTGTGTGAATCTGTAAGTGAACAATGACTGTTCACCACCTTTTCTTCTCGCTCTGCCTCCGACTCTCACCTCTCTGCCTCTCTGCCTCTCTCTGTGTCTCTGTGTCTCTCCCCCCTTTCTGAAGACCCCCACCTCTCTCTCACCCTCCACCCTGTACAGACTGGGCTTACTTTGTTGCTCCACCCCTCTGAGCCCAAGTGCCGCTTTTGCCTCAGGTGCCGGTAGCTGGAGTAACGGGTGTCACTGTGCCTGGGTTTTGTAGTGGGAAGTTTCTGCATCATCTTTTTGGTAATAATCTTATTACATGTTTTCTTACTCCCGAGCTTGAGAGGCTTTTTTGTTCATTTTGGATCAGAGTCTTTTATCTAACATTTCTTCTTTAAACCTTTCTCCTAATCTTCTTATTCTCTTTATTATGGTTTTCACACAATGGGAGTATTATTTTTGGTGACAGCTTATCATGCATTGCTGTTAGGGATTGTGCTTCGAACACTGCACACAAATGGCAATGTGGTACCCAAGGTCCTTGAAGTTTTCTCCTTGTCATGCTGAGGGTTCTGTTGTTTAACTTGGGGCTATTTTATGTCTTGGTCTCATTTGCAAACCTTGTGACTAGAGTTTGCATATGTTCTATGTAGACGTCCAGTTATTCCAACAACAAATAGAATTAGCATTTTTTACATGAGCTGGTCTAGGAGACAGCTGTCCCCTCCAAGTCCCCCACCAGATACTGATGAGCCACAGGGCATGGCCACACTTGTTCCCTATACAGTTCTTACAGACCGCTCAAGGAGAAGCAAGAAGCCTCATTCCTGGTCCCACATACTGAGATTTTTCCCTTTGCGTAGTGCATCTAACCCCTTCATGACGACGCCCCCCGGGATCACAGTCATGTCCATTTCATAGTGACATGGGAATCAGGTATGTAAAACAGAGGTGTGACTGTTAAAAAGTTGGGGAGAAGAGGACCTAACTGAAAATCATAGTCATCTCTGAACTAGATCCCTTTTCCCACCCTAAGTCAATGAGCAAGGAAGACATTAGACTGTGATCGGTGCCAGCCCCCAGGACACAGAAAAACCATATTCAAGAAAATCAGAAAAATATATGTGGTATTCTGGAGTATGGGCTATGTGTATGAACAGGGAATATAGCTTTCAGTATGCTGTCTATGTGGGGTGTAAAGCTTGGGTCAGGAGGAGAGTGTGGTGATGGCCCAGGGTGGGTAGTGTGTGTCCTGGGTTGTAGTGACTTTAAGTCCCAACATAGCATAGCTCCTCAGCACAGGCTCTATGGACCTGGGGGGGTAGGTCTTCCCTTTCTCCTTGCACTCACATCCTTCTTGTCCTGTTCACACGTGGCATTGGTTTTTTTTTTTTTTGATGCTGCCACTCAGTCTCAGTCCTTGGGAGTCCAGTCTGCCCAAAGCAACACCGTGGTTGTCTGTCCAAACTCACAATACCCACACCCTACATTGCTGCTAATTCCTTTATAAAAGATTGTGCTTATAAAACCCAACAACATCAAAGGAGGATTCTAAGCCATGTACATTAGTCCTTTCATGGGGACTAGCGGGAAATAGCTAATGACAGGCAGGCTCAGTGGAACAGATATTTCATCTAATATCAGTTTTGAGAAAGTCAATTGCTGGGTGATTTCTGCAGATTAAATTATCTTTATTTGGAGGTCACCTCCTACAGCTAGATTAAGAGAGACAGTCACAATACCAATGCCATCACCGAGTTTTGTTAATTCACTCCACAAGCAAGGGTGTCCTGCCTCCCTAGCACTCTGAAAGAGAAGGGTTTTAGCAACCCTTCCCAATCTTTACACCTGCATTGAAGGATAGATGTGTAGGTTATACTGGGACCGTGCACAACCATTTAAACAACTCCATGGTAGTGTTCATAACAGTAGCAAGAGAATGGGTGGCATTTCTCCAACTGGGGTCCATACCGAGAGTTCAGGGGAGCAGGGATGGCAGAGTATTATGAGTAGTTGGGAAACCGGGACTCAGGTAGAGGGCCAACAGCTAGCTCCCAAGGTCAGCATTGCTGGGGAACTGCATCCTTCCAGATTGAGGCCACATCTTTCATGTTGACACTGCTCTGGCCCGACCAGAAACCCTTGTACAGTGTGGGATCAGCCCCTCCATGTGCTGTGGGGAAGGCAGGGCTTGGCCTTGCTCTTCTACACTGACTTCTACTTGGCCCATTTTTGCTTTCGTTAATTTTCCCTGACCCAGAATCTAGTTGGTATAAAGAGTGAGTGAGTGCAGGGTCAGAGGCTTTATCAGGTTTCCCAGTAGCTAGAAACCATAAACTGATTGTTAAAGATGCTGAGTGAAGTCCCTTACCCAACACATAGTCCAGTTCCAAAGTCTTGGTCCCTGTGAGGCCACCATCCCTAGTGTGAGAGACACACACTACCACTGTGGTATGTGTGAAGGAGACAAAGAGGCAGATTCTCATACTTGGACATGACATTCCCCAGATTCAATGTGCAGGGAGCCTTTAGCTCCCACAGCTATATTTGGAAAAGTTGGATCAGAGGCAACCTGTAGTCTGGAGCTGCCATTGTCCCCAGGGCTTGGGGAATGCTCCCTTCATGGTCAGCCTCCCAGCCATTCCTCCTATGTGGATTCCCTGATTTAGCTCAGTTGGCCTGGTGCAGGGGAAATTCTATCAAGCCAATAAGGCTATCTAGTTTTATCAAGCCAATGAGACTAACTGCTGAGTTCCTCCCCTTTCCTATGCCTAATTGAATTTTCCACCTTTGACTTCTGTTTAGATTGCATTGCCTCCTCATCTCTCCCTAGGCAAAGCCCCCATGATTCGTAATATCCCTGGCCAAAGCTCAACCATCATACATCCCCTAGACCAGGCACAGGTGTGCATGACCTGAGACCAGGTGTTTGGGTGGAGGGGTATCTTAGTTTCTCTGCCAATGCTGTGATCAGACACCTCTACAAAATCAACCTAATGAAGAAAGAGTTTATTCTGGACCATAGTTCATCATGACAGGGGATTCAAGGCAGAGCAGACTCTTCCCTTCCTACCCCATTTTTCCTTAGCTGCCCTCAACTGCATGAGTGGCAGAGAAGGCAGCCCACCACCATCTTTATTGTCATAGGATAAAAATGACACATTCTCTTCCCATGGAGTCCCTAGCGTGCTCTGCTTTTCCCCCCAAGTGTAAGTTTACATCTGCTCACACGGGCTTCTGTTTCAGCTCACGTGTGTTTCGTGGTTCCCACGCAGGTCTTGCACAATGCTTGTCCAATTTATTCATGGGTGTTTTGTCTCTTTTGTTGTGGTGTAAATGGGATCTGGCCTCCTATTGTATCTCCTGACGGCTTGAACACGTTATCACACTGTCTGTGTGAGCGGCGTTCAGCAGGAGCCGTATTCGGGTTTCAAGATTAGATTCCTCAGAAGGCAAAGACCTGGCTCTTCCCTCTTCAAATCCTCCCCATGTGTTGCTGGAAAGTCGTGCCCTTAATAGAGGAAAATGACTTAGGAAGTGGATTATGAATAGAGAGTATGGATCTTGGACAACAGGCTGGTACCTGCTGCTTCTCGGTGTTATAATCCCCGAGCTGAGGGTGCAGCCTCTGCACACTGCTCCGGAGATGTAAAGTTGTGCTTGGCGCATGTTCAGCTTGTGTGGTGCTGCCCTTGTGGAGCTTGGGAAGTCAAACAAGCCAAGGAGGTCCCCAAGAATTGAGGCGTGGGGTGGAAGCAGGTTCCTACTCCATAGTTGGTATCAGGGTTTCTTACCAGGCTGGCCTTGCCTGAATGCCCTCGGGTGATAGCCAATTCTTAGATCCCCCTGAAATGTCCCGTGGAGAGATGGACTTGTCACATTCCTGTGTGCCTCCAGTTCAGTGGTTCTCAACCTGGGGGTCATGACCCCCCTCAGGAGTAAAATGATCTTTCACAGGTATTAACATTAAAATTCATAACAGCAATAAATGGCAGTTATGAAGTATCAGTAAAAATTTATGGTTGGGGTCACCACAACGTGAGGAACTGTGTATTTAAGAGTCACAGCATTAGGGAGGCCGGGAACTTCTGCTCTAGTTGATTGTGTGTTTTTCTTTGGATTTTAGTGAAGGGCCCACATCTCTGAGGCAAAGGACACACAGAGGATGAAGAGTATTCACGGAGCAGGAAAAGCCTCCTGGAGCTCTCTGGCACAGTTCTGTCCTCAGACATCTGTGGTCCCCACCATGAACCCAGACCTTCTTGTCTCTTGCAGGGGAAGATTGGCCTCCATCTCCACTATCACCTGGGAGCTACAAAGACAGCAATAGCAGCAAGTGTGTCAACTGCAGAGTTCCTTTCCATGAATCCCCTCCTCCTCCATCACCCTTATATTCCCTCAGGCTCCGGGCAGCTCCTGGACAGAAGTCTCACTGTGTTTGCAAAAGAGGAGAAATTGGGGCTCAATGAAATTACATAGGCCATCCTAATCATGTGACCAATCACAGTCTCCCAAACAGTGACCCATGTAGCAGTTCATGCTTAAGTCTGGCTCCATGATAAGCCCTCTCCTGTCATGGCACTCAGCTATCTATCTATCTATCTATCTATCTATCTATCTATCTATCTATGGAAGTATGTGTGTGTTGTATGTATGTATGTGTGTATGGGTATGTCCATGTGTATATACACAGCAATGAGTTCTCATATGCAGACACATGTGCTTGTGTTCCACAAGTGCGTGAACATGTTGTCATGGGCACATGTGTGCTTTCATATGTGTGCATATATATGTATTATCCAGATGTATATGTATGTATGAGAAGTTCTCCATTTCCCAGGCTGAGCTGTGCTGGTCTCCTCAGCCTCTAGATTTCTGGGGGTTCCCCCTCTGTGCTCTGGGTGAGGTGAGTGTGGGCCAGACACAGGTATTCTTAGTCCCCATGGAAGCTTCAGTCTCAGAGAGAGTTGGTATTTACAGTCAGATGATGTAGTTGTGTGCCAAATCTTGCAAGAGCTTGGGCTTCAGCAAGGCAACCAGGCAGTTGTATCTCATGTAGGATTGTCTGTTGGGGAGGGGGGAGTTATTGGCTTTGTTAGTTCTTGGATAGTCATGGCTCTTCTTCTGACTTCCTGCTGGGGCTGCTCTTGTCATCCCAGGCCTCTCCACACATCCAAGGATGTGTTAGGAAGGACTTGTGTTCTCCTGGGTATTTATCTGTTAAGTACCCGGAATCTGCACACACAGACAGGCTCTGCTACCAGAGCCCAGCGGCACCCTACTGGAAGATTAGGTTGGACACTTCAAGGTGAGAATGGGCCACCTTCAGACCCCATGGCTCTTCATGCAGTCTGTGGCAAATCCTCTTCTGCCTTTAGGCTGGTAGAAGCATGTTCCCCACAGGGCATCTACATCTGTTGGTCCTGTGCCATTGCCTGCGCAGCATGGCTGAGTGGGTGATTTGTTCCACTTAACCTACAATGTGCTCAATCCTTTGGCTTCCTATCCAATCCACTCCATCATATATTCTCCACTTTGCTTCTTTGTTGCAAAGCAAGCCCAACCAGAAGAGTCCATTCTAACCCATTTCCTAGAAATTGCCCCAGCTTCCTGAGAAATGGCTGGTGCCCAGGAATTTCATTCATCATCATCCCACTGCTGATGCTGGGCGGCCATGCTTTTCCATTTTATTTGGGGGTTTTTAGGAGGCCCGAGCATTGCTTTCATCTTCTAGTGCCTGCCCTGTGGCCTTGTGTACCTAGGCTATTTATTCCCTCACTCTTGCCTTGACTGTCTTCTACTGAGAGCCCCGTGCTCATGTGTCTATGTCTGAAGATTTGTTCAAGAGACTGGTGACCGAGAGTCTCATAAACCTCCACTCCATCTCCAAACGCAGGGTAGAGCTTCTTGATCATGGCATCCTTCCTATTACATATTCTTACAGGGGGATATGAGATAAATGGGTGAAGGATGGACAGGTGCATGGATGCATGGATAGACTGATGGAAGAATGGACCAGTTGCTTGATGAGTGGGTGGGAGGATGGATGGATGGACAGATGGACGGATGGACGGATGGATGGATGGATGGATGATATCGGGTGGGTGAATGGATGGGTAGGTAAATGGGTGGGTGGGTGAATGGATAGACAGCTGACTGGATGAATGGACAGATGGGTGGATGGACGAATGGATGGATTGGGAGGATTGACCAATTGGTAGATGGGTGGGTAGGTGGATGCATGGAAGGGTGAATGAATGGAGCCACAGAGCAGAGCAGAGGGGGTGTCTTTGGGGCTGTTCTGTATATTTCTATCCCAGGACTGTCCACCTGTTCATACCCTAAATTAGCACGGCCGGCCCTTGTTGAGGAAGTAAAATACCCAAGGTCAGCCTGATCCCAAGGAGAGAGAGATGAAAGGGCTGTTTCTGACTCTCTTACCAGCTTGACTAAGCTTCAACAGACTTGTGTGTGTGCCCATAGACTTCTGAATGAAAATACATTCCCAAAAGAGAATAGTACAAAATTCAGAGCCCCTTTAGGAATAGTTGAGCATCGGGGCACATTTTCTACCTGACCTGTTATGCTGTCTGCTCACTTCATCCCCAACTGTCCTGTAGAAGACCTGCCTGTTGTCACACGAACAGAGTATTTCTCTGCTGGACCTCACCTCACTGGCTGATGTCCGAGCTGGGGCACGGCTCCTGCAGCAGCCTCTTGAGTATCCAGATGTGGTTTTTCTTGATAACCACTTCTCAGACAGTAAGACAGTTGACACCTACTGCCTTGAAAGGGTGCAGACAGTTAACAAGTTTGCCTTGTGGGCACTGTTGTGGGCAAGGCTGGATGGGGTGACCATCCTGACAATCACGGAATGCTGGTGACACATATGGAGTCAGTTTTTTACAGGCAGACCCATCATTCTCTGAAGCAGCAGTTATCACTGTCTGGTAGAGCTTTGCTGAGCAATAGTCAGCCTGTTGGAGTCTTTGATCTATTTCCAAATTTTCCAATTTTGTCACTCGACAGCTTTTCATAACGATCCTTCTTTTCCTAAGGTTGAGCTGAGAGAGAGAGGCCAGTCCATCTGGTGACTGGGGTCCTGAAAGACCAGCATAGGCACACCTGTCCCCTTCAGCAGGCAGAGGACGGGGAGCTCCAGTGGGATGGTGCTCAGGCAGGTGGGTGCTAACTCTAGGATGTGCAGACCCTTTGGACTCTTGGGCTACTCTAATTCCAGGTCCAGTTCTTCTAGCCTTTCCCCCTTTGTGGACAAAGGGTGACCTCTTCCTCCTGATCTTTATTCTTGCTATAAATGTGGAGACTTTTATAAGTCCCACAAATTTGGAGAAGGCTCAGCCTCCCTGGGCCTGCCACTCCAGGCTCCTTGATTTTTTAAATATTTTAAGTGTCTTAGGGCCTTGATGTTCTTAGACAAGCTGCACCACAGCGTTTGTTCCTGATATGTCCTTGCCATGTTAATGTCTTTGTCATGTGTTCATAGTAGATTCTCCAAGAGACCCTTGCAGGTCCATGATGCCAGGGAGGCTACCTCCTCCCCTCAACACCAGGATGTTTTGAAGACAGCTTCTGTGAATAGTACACTCTCTTTCTTCTCTCCATTTTTCTTCCCTCATTCTATCCTTCCCTCCTTCCTTCTATCCATCAAGACTAGGGAACTCTACTTAGCATGTGTGACAATCTACTTGAAATATTGGACATGGCTGAAACTATCCCTCTCTCAGATTTTAGGACCTAACCTTGCCTATGAAACTGGGGGAGGCAGGCTCCGTGAGACACTAGATGTGAGAGAGGTGGTTGCTTTGGTTGGTTTGAAAATTTGGAGTGAGACAGACTGGAGGATGATCTGTTAATAATGCTCCCTGTATAAAAACTCGCCATGTCCGTACATTGCTCTCCCATCCCCTTCTCTCAGGCAGAGTGTAAGCAGTGTTCATTTGTCAGATGCTGACTGGTCATCTGATGAGCCTGGGGTCTAAGACGAGACCAACAGCCTCCCTGCTGTTCCAGTGAAGATCATCAGGAGGACCCAGCATGAAGACTGCTGCCTGTGTCTCCCAAGACTCCTTGGGCCAACATCGCTCCCTCCCTCCACTGCTGGCCTGGAGTAGGGGAGACAGCCGCTCAGTGTTGTCATTCATTTTTATTAAGAGCTTGATATACACTCAGAGCCATTAGTGCCAGAGGAGAGAGAGCAGCAGGCGGCATTAGGGGAGTCTTCCCCTCACACACTTCCGAGTCCATTTGTCATTGAGAAATGGATGTGTAGATAGTGCGGAAGGAGACGTAGCTCATGAAGAGGTGCTCGCTGAGTGCTTTAAAACACCCTCAGAGTGCTGTTGGGCCAGAATAATCCAGACAGCACCAATCTGAGAGCCTGGGGAAAACCCATCATGGAGCTCTTACTGCTGGTGGGCGAAGTCAAGCGCAGAGGGCCTGCTGTGAAGCCACCAGGACCAACTACTGCACTTGTGCTTGATTGAGACCACCTTTATGGAACACACACACACACACACAGAGAGAGAGAGAGAGAGAGAGAGAGAGAGAGAGAGAGAGAGAGAGAGAGAGAGAAAAGCATACACATACATACACACAGACATAGAGGCATACACACGCACACACATATGAACACACACATGTAGATGTAGTACCTACATATAGCACATAGACACATAAGCACACAGACACACACACACAGAGAAACTGTGACTAATTAACTACTTACCTTGAATGTTTATTGCTGTGTAGAAAGTTTTGGCTGGGAGTGGCTTTGTAGCATCCTAAGGCAACAGATAGTGTGACTGGCTGCTGCGTATTCATTTTGAGGTCTGGTTGGAAGCCTCTGGATCCACACATTGGGCTGGCTTTTGTTTAGATTCAAAACCTCATAAGCAATTGAAAAATGTGTCCCTTGGTGCCTTATAATGGAGCTCCACTGTCACAAAAACACCATCCACAATGAACAGATGAAGGAAGGGGGCTGGCCTACCCCTTTTTCTTACTTTTTAGAATGTATGTGTAAATTTTTTGTCTGCCTTCATGTCTGTGCACCACACTTAATGTCTGGCGCTCCCAGAGGCCACAAGAGGCATTCAATCCTCTGAAACCGGAGTTGCAGTTGGCTGCAACCTTCCATATGGGTGCTGGGAACAGAATCCAGGTTCTCCTGAAGAGCAGCTAGTGTTGTCTTTAATGGCCGAGCACCTCCCCAGTTTTTGGGTTACCCTCCAGCCTCAGAGTGACTTCTTTCTTTGTTGGAAATAAGTCAGCATCTCCTTGCTATATTCTATGTATTAGAAGGAGGGCCTTGGATTTGTCCATCACTCACAGGCAGGGGACATATCAAGAAAAATAGATCCCAGTGGTTGGAGGTCTGAGAAGGCCTTGCAGAAGTGGCTCCAGCCATCACTAAAGATGCTTCTGGCTAGGAACAGAACCTGAGTGCCTGTGTCTGTGGCAGGATGCTGTAGCTCCTCGCTTTGCTACACTTGCAAATGGACTGAGGGTGAGCTGAGCTCAAGGAGTTTTGTTCTGGACTCACCGTTGGCCCGGAAACACTGCACAGCACTACTTAAGAGGCCCTTTATTCCTCAGGTATTCAGAGATGAAGAGATCTCTTCCCAGGAGTGAATGAGAGCCAGGGCACAGAGCCAGCAGGAAGGCAATGTTCTTGCAAAGGTGGGAACAGTTCTTTGTTTGCATTGTGAGTGTCCAACTTCGAGTGTGAGGGTGTCTGGTGGGGGCTCTTGTTTCTGCTGGGTCTAGACGCAGTGCCTGCCTCACTGGAGGAGAGGAGAGGAAGACCAGTTACTATCCTCAGAGATGATGATCCCCTGAGGCCTCAGCGAGGATGGATTTTCATTCCTTTTTATTAACACACAATCTCTTCATCAAAAGTGGATGTCTTGTTGAGTTTCTAGTCTCCAACTACTTATTAAAAATCAGCACTTTGTGAAGCTGAGTTGGAATGAGTGCTGGAAAGATGGCCTTTCATGGGAGCAGTTGGAAGGATGGGTTTTGGCACAACAAGCATCACACAGTTTTCCTGAGCAAGGGAGAGAAAGAAGGGAGAAAGAAGAGGGGAGGTGGAAGGAGGAAGGAAGGAGGGGCAGAGGACAGATGTGGCAGGACTTACAGACTATAGCATAGCAGATCTGACAAAGTGCTTACTGTGACAGCAGAAATTTGGAGTTTGGGGGGTGGGATCTAGGCTGAGCATAGAGTACCCAATAGTGCTGCCCAACTTTGACGGTGCTGGCCTCTGAGCCATAGCTATAATCTTGCTGTCTCTTTGGGCCATCACACTGATTCCAGGCCTAGACTTAGCCCAACCTGGGTTCCCTAGGCAGGAAGGGCTTAGCAGATTAGAGAGGTAAGGGTTCAGGCTAGTGCCAGGGCCATGCAGGTCTGTTGTCTGTCTATCATGTGTCTGTCATCTGTCATCTGTTTCTATTATCTATCTATCTATCTATCTATCTATCTATCTATCTATCTATCCATCCATCTATTTTTTTCTTTTTCTATCTATCAATCAATCAATCACTGGTTCGTTTTCTATCCATCCATTTCTTCTATCATCCACATATTTTATTAATCTCCCAATCATTCATCGTCTGCTATGTTTGTCATCTATTTGTCCATCAGCTCGCTTCCACAATTTCTCTAGGCATCTTTTTTGTCAGTCCCTATCCTCTACTTACCTACATACATTGTATGATGCACTCTTGCTATGACTGCTTGGAGTTATCTTTTAGACTAAGAGAAATAAGAAGGGAATCTTGTCCTTCTACCCTCACCGCTTTCATCCCTGGCACTTCTTCCCCAGTGTGAGTCAGAGTTCTAACTTACACTATCTTTTTTCTCTACGATGAATTCCTCTTCTTTGTTATTTTATTAGCTCTTTGACAATACCAGACGATGGATTTTGATCGTATTCATTACTCACCTGTATCCCTATGACCCAACCCTTCCGTCTCAACGCATCTCTCTCAGGGCAAGTGCCAGCAAACTCCCCCTTCATTTTTGTTCATCTCAGAACGATGAACAAAATATTTTTTTTCACAAAAAAGCTTAGTTGTGTGTTCACTGATTCTAGAATGTTCTTGTCATCATTTATTTACAGTATTTTAAGGTTGTGCTAAGATATCAATGGCTTTAAGATTGACCGTTCCAACATTTCAAGTGTATCATTCCGTGGCATTGAACATTCACGCTGTGCCGTCATCATCAGGCACTTCCTGAACTTCCCTCTTACCAAAGCAGAGCTCCACACCAGCCAGGCAGCGCCTCACAGAGCCCTGCAGGCACCATTCTGTTTTGAGGCTCTGGGTTTCTGACTACTCCACACTCCGTGCGAATATCCTCATTCAGCATGAATCATTTTATAACCGGCTGGTGTCGCTTACTGTGTCTTCCAGGTCCCATCAGTGCTGTGGTGTAGGAATGTCCTTCCGCCTCCTTACAGCTGACTGATTTTCCCTGGCATCTGTAACCCCTGTGCAGTTTAATGCATGTGTCTATTGATGGGTGCTCCGCTGGTTGCCATGTTTCCACCCTTGTGAAAACTGCACTACCGTGAACACGAGTGTGCACCATTTCTTGGAGACTCGGCTTGTAATCAGTTTGTGTGTAACTCAGAAGTGGAATTTCTAGACACATGGTAATTAATTCCGTTTCTTCTTGAGAGGCTGCCGCTCTGTTTTGCATGGTGGCTGCTGAAGTTTGCCCTCCTACTAGCAGTGAACAAATGCTTCAATGTCCCCGTGTCCTCAACAGCACTGACTGTACTCTGTGTAAGGTGCCATTCTAGTTGGTGATGGCTGATTGGACACGTAAACTTTTACTGGAGGAACATCTATTCAAGTCTTTGTCAGTTTCTAATTTTTTTTTGTCTAATTTTATCAGTTCTTTGACAGTTTTGTATATGGTGATTTGATCAGATTCATGCCCAGTCTCTTCCCAGACTGATGCTCCCCTTCTCAACCCTGGACACTTCCCAGATCCACGCTCCCCTCCCCACCCACTTACCTTTCTGTCCTTTGTATTTGGATGTGCGGTCGGTCTTTCACTGGAATGTTATTGCTGTACCAGGGCTACGTTCTTAGAGGAAACTTACCCTTCCTTCCCCACCATCAAACAATAGCCGATAGTTCCACTGCTATGGGTGGGATCTCATGCCCAAATTCCATCCCCATGCTGGGATTTGATCTGGCTTAAGCACCTCAACTTTGATGCATGCTGTCACAACCACCATGAGCTCTTATGTGCGGCATCACTGCTGTGGCCAGAAAACACTGTTTCCATCACCTCTGGTTCTTACACTTCCCACCCTGTATTAGCAGGGGTTCTCTAGAGGACCGGAAAGTCCAAACTCCAATAGTTGTTCAGTCTGCTCAGCGGGATGTTTCATCTGGTCTTCAGTATATGCCAGGAACCCAAAAAAGTAGGTTCTAATGCCAGTGAAGGAATGGACTTGCCAGTGAGAGTGAGAACACACAGGCAAAGACAGCAAGCTTTCTTATTCCATGTCCTGTAGATAGGCTGCCAGCAGGTGTGGATCTTCCCACCTTAAATGATTGAATTAAGAAAACAGTCCTTCAGAGGGATACCAAGCCACTTGGGTTTTAGTTAAGTCCAGATGGTAGCTAAGTTGACAACCAAGGATAGCTAGCCATCACACACACACACACACACACACACACACACACACACACACACACACACCCTCTTCCACAACGATTCCCGAGCCTTGGGAGGAGAGAGGGCTGCATATGTGCTCCATCTAGGGCTGAGCATTCTTCAGCCTCTTATTTTCTCGCCAGTCGTGAGTCTTTGTGTTAATCACCATCTACTGTAGATGGAGGCTTAGAAGTCATTAGGAGACAGTGCAATACTACGTCCACCTAGCAAAGCCACGGTAGAGGTCAAGTTGCTTGTGGTTGGGTTTCAGGAATCGTCTGTCTATCAATCTCTTAGCAGCTAGCTATGTGATTTGCAACCTTCCCCCACCTGTTTTACTCTACTTATATTATGAAGTATGTTTTCCTGAAGTCCAACTTGTCTCTCTCCCTTTGTTGCTGATGCCTTTGGTATCCTATTCAAGAAGTCACCACACTCACATTCCTGAGAAACTTTGGCCCTATATTTTCTTCCAAGAATTGTTTAGTTTTAGATCTTACACTCAGATCCCAGATCCCGTTCTGAATTCATTTTGTATATGTGCAGGTAGAAGTCCCAATTCATTCTTCTGCATGTGAAACTCAGTTTCCCCAACACCCTCTGCTGTGTAGACCACTTTTACCTTACTGTCTCTTCTTGGTTTTCTTGCCTAGTATCTTCAGTTAGCACCCTCTAGTACTGTGTCGAATAGGAGGGTAAAAACAAGCCTTTTGTTTTGTTGCTGATCTTTGAGACAAGCACTCATTTTTTCAGCGATGAACATGTTGTTCTTGGAGGTTTCTCAGATGTGATTTTTTTTGGCTTTTAAATTGCATATATTAGCACAATTCTGAGAATAGAGAAATTATATTGCAGTGTTTCCTCAGATGTGATTTTTATTATGTTGTGATTTCCTTCTAATCTATGTTTGCTGCATGCCTTTACTGCAGAAGAGGGTTGAATTTCACCAAATCCTGTTTCTGCAGCATTTGAGTTGATCACATGACTGTTTTCCCTCCACCCTGTTAAGGTGGAACAATACCAGATTGCATTTCAGATTCAGGACCAGCACAGAAGCCCAGATACAAATCCCTCTTGGTCAGAGTGCCTGATTATTTTAGCATGCTGCTTGAAGTTGTTGGCTAGTATTTTGTTGTGGATTTTTGCACTTGTATTCATAAAAATGCTTACCTGTCGTATTTTATTCCATGGCCTTTATCTGTTTTTTTTCCTATATCATGCTGGTTCCATAGTATCCATCAGGAAATGTGTGAATAGCATCAGCATAAATTCCTGACACTTGTTCCTTCCTCACTTTTGAGAGATAGTTTTGCAGAGTATAGAACTCCGAGTTGTTGTTTTCTTCTCTAACCCTTTAAATACTCACCCCAGCCTACTTCCGCTTATGTGGCTTCTGAGGGGAAGCCAGATGTGATTTTTAATCTTTCCTATAGAGAATGTGGTTTACATCCTGAATTCTTTCAAGATTAAAAAAAAAATCTTTGATTGTATGAAGTTAGAGTATGGTATGTCCAGGTAGAGAGGGGTTTTCAGTATGGGGAGCAGGGATAACAGTCAGCTTGTTGTACTTTAAGATTCTTGGATCTGTGGCTTGGTGCCTGACACCAGCTCTGGTGAGTTAACACTTGTCACTTCAGATGCTTCCCTTGTCCCTTCCTCTCTCCCCTGCCATTCACATCACCTGCGTTTGTGCCTCAACCGTCCTTGAATGGCCTGTTTTGTTATCCAAGCCCCATGCCCCCTTTCTTCCCAGCTTTAAGGGCTTCTGCTGAGAGGTCCTCAAGCTTAGAGAGTTTGTCTCAGTGGTTTCACGCAGCTAGTGACCCAGCTAAAGCAGTCTTCATGGCTGTTGCTGTGTTTTTTATTTCTGCCACGTTTTCTACCGGGCTCATACTCCTCTCTGCTTACCTTGCTTATCTGTTCTTCCATGTCCCTTCCTCATACTTTGGAACTCACTTAACACATTAGTCACCTCTGTTCCTGGTTCTCAATTCCAACTTTCTCCTTCTGGCTTCTTCTGATACTTGCTTCGCCATTTCAGATTGGGGTTTTACTGTGACTTCTTTCTCCAAAGCCGGCCATGATACACAGAGTAAAGCAAGCTTCCATAGCTTGGTTTGTGGTAGTGTGAAGGGAAGAAAGGAAAGGAAGAAATGTTTGGTGGGCCCTTTGATCCATTCTCGATCTGTTAGTGAAACCTAGGCTCCAGTGTGTGAAGGTCACAGCACCTCCTCCTGGTTAATCTTGCTTATCATGAAAAACAGGCCAGAGAGGCAATGAGAAGCCACACAACAAATGGATCGGTCAAAATTGTGTATCTCAGCAGTGCTGAATTCTGAGCACAAGAGGAACAAGAAGAGGCCCATGCATTACGGGTGGGGTTGCAAAATAGTGCAGCTCTAGGGAAGACAGATTCCTTAAAAAAACAAATATTCTATCTCCAGGATCTGATGATCACACACCTTGGTATTAACTAAGAGGAGTAGAAAACGTGTGTGTGTGTGTGTGTGTGTGTGTGTGCATGAGAGAGAGAGAGAGGCACACACCCAAGAGAGTAGACACTCCACAGCACAGGATATGATCTAGCACTACACAGAAAGGAGCTGTGACACCTCCTCAGCCAGAAACACACAGAAGCCACCTAACACCACGTGAGACCATCTGGTGAGCCGGGCTCGCCGGTTGTATTCTGGTTCCGTACCTCAGATTGGCACTGTTTCCTGCTTATATCTCTAGTTCACATGTATCTCCCCTCTGAGAACACCAGGCATGGTAGAGCATCGCCTTAGCAGCCCTGCCTCCCAGATTGAGGTGCTCAGAACAGCAAGGGCATCCTTCTCTGGACAGCTCCACGCTGGCCGTGACAAGCACAAGGCAGCAGAAAGCACAGCTGCCTACTGGTTGTCAGGATCTGGGTCATCTAGGGCCTGGATGCTTCCCTCCGGGAAGACATTGAAGCACCTGAGAGATGACAGTACACGCTCCCACCGGCTAGGACAAGGCCATCAGGCAGCAAGCAGCAGTTACCACTCAGGTCTCAACAAGCAGCCTTTTTTTCTAACCACCAGAAGCCGGAAAGGCTGAGGAGGTGTTGCCTGAGAATGGAAAACCCACCTCCGAGTCCCAGTCCTGCTGGCAGGGAGTGTGATCTGCAGAAGGAGATGGGCATATGAGGAAGCCACCCAGAAACACCTGTGTGGCATGGGGCCTTGCTTGTCACTGAGAGAGCTGAGGGAATGGGAGATGACAAAGCAGCCCTTCAGTTAGAGAGGAGACAGGCTTAGGCCTGGAACTGCAGCATGCTAGGTTTACAGTTGCGGTGCTGTTGGCTGTGGCTCAGCCTGGATGTTCCTGGGGTATCCGGAAGGATCCTGGGCTGTCATGAGTATGTTTCTTGGGCTGCCTTGGGAAGTCAAGGAGTATCCTAGGAGGCTCTGAACTGTCTTGAGTGTCCTGGTATATCCTTGGCAGTCCTGAGTTCTCAGGCCAGATGTGATTCACGGCAGCTCCAAGTAAATTTGAAGCTCTGAACAACCATGTATCTCTTAATCATTCTGTCCTCCCAATAGATGCTAGCCAGATTAACCTTGAGAGTGGATAGTGTGGGCCAGGCTGCTGAGTGATGGCCCCAGAGAACCAACTTTGACTCTCCACCCCAGGAAAGAACCAATTATCCACAGGAGTCCATACTGATTAGGCTTCCATGGAAATGGATAGAAAATCATCAGGTCACTAAATCTTAATGTTTCTATCACCTGAAGTCTTTGGGGCCTTTCCCATTGTTACCTGTCTTAGGGTCCCAGGGGTATTTATCTTGTCCTCACTAGCTGATGTTATTGGGGAAATGTTATTTTTTTCCCTTTATAGCCTCATTTCTCCTCCGGAAGTAACAGATGAAGAACCCTGGAGGCAGAAGGCAGTTCCTACCTCTCACAGTCCCAGGAGGTAGAATAGGGAGGAGCAGAGGAGAGCCACAACCTCATCTCCCACCTACCACGGATTCCTTTGTAAATTAGCCAGGTGTCTCATCCTTCCAAAATATTTAAGTGTACATAGTAAGGCATTATGACAGTTATATGCATGCCTATACACACACATGCCTTGTTCTCTGTTGTTCCATTGTCCCATCTTCTTCATCTTCCTACATGGTCCCCCTTTATGCTTTCATGTCACATGTCACAGAGGTACCTGTATCAGGAATAATAAAAACCTAGAGACATATTAGGGTTCAAGCTGAAGGTCAGAAAAGCAAAGCACCCAACTACTAGAGAGACCTTTTACCTCTATGAATTCTTCAGGCCAAAAGAGCAAGATCCTGTCTCCACGAATCCTTAGGCTCCCCTCTCCAATGAGTTCCTGTCTCTTCCCCTTTATAGTCCTCTCTCCACCCAGGCATATCGCTCCTGTCTCCACCTCCCCACTGCTGGGATTAAAGGTGTGTGACTCCAAACACTGGAATTAAAATTGTGAGCCACCACCACCTGGATCTGTTTCTGGATCGATCTTGTGTAGCCCAGGGTAGCCTTGAATTCACAGAGCTCTGTCTGCCTAAGTCTCCCAAGTTCTGGGATTAAAGGTGAGTGCCACCACTCCCTGGCCTCTAGTGGGTCAGTTTTGCATTCTGATCTTCCAGCAAGTTTTATTTATTAAAATACAAATAAAATATCACTACAGGTACCTATACATTGTGCTTGTTGTGGCACTGTCCAATAGCCAAGATCTGGAAGCAGCTTAGGTGCCCATCAGCAGATGAATTCATAAAGATCATGAGGCACACATACACACTAGAATCTTATTCGGGCACAGAGAAGAATGATATAGCATCATTTTCAGGAAAATGAATGGAACTGGAGAGTATCCTATTAAGTGGCATAACTTGAGCCTTGCAGAATTAGACAGAACCTGTCTATGGAAGGCAGAAAAGTTCCTTCTCTGAGCTCTATCCTCAGCTTTGTGTTCTGGCCAGGTCCAGCCTGAGCATACCTGTTTCAGACCAAAGTCAGACATCTGGGACCAGACACAGGGTGAGAGAATCTGCAGACAACCACAGGGCACATGGTGCCCTTGCTTTGATTTGGGGAATCACAGAGTATGCTTGAAGAAAAGTAACCCTGCAAGAATAGAGCCCTGACTTTTTAGGGGTGTAGAAATGTGGCCCTCAGAGGTACCCATGGCAACTGCCAGCACTACCTCTTCTCCCTACTACTGTCCACGTAGTCCAAGCCCTGCAGGTTATCAACTTCCTATGTACTTACTGAAAAACAAGTTCACTCTTGGCCACAGACCTCTAAAGCATCACTAGATCCCGAGCCTTATAATGAGAACATCTGATGCAGCCACACCTCTTCTAGGGGGTATAGAACAAGTTATGGTTCTACACCACACCCTCTTTTCCTATCCCAACCATGTGAGTCTTTTCACTCAGTGTGAGTATGCCAAGACACCCTGTCAGTGATGGTTCTATGGGAGATGGGTCCCATATCTACCTCAGCCTCTATGGGTAGAATTGGCAAAGGCTGCCTAGAAGTACCCCAGGAGCTGGTCATATGCCAGTCAGATAAGTGTGATGACTCAGAGATCAACAGAGTCATGTGGACAGCTCCCTGCTCACAGAAACTGCCCAGTGGCCCTCTGTTTGATCCATCACCAACAGATTCATCCACCCCATCCATTTATTCACCAATCTATCCATCTACCCATCCACTTATCCATCCATCCATCCATCCATCCATCCATCCATCCATCTTTCCATCCATCCATCCATCCATCCATCCATCCATCCATCCATCCATCTTTCCATCCATCCATCCATCCATCCATCCACCCACCAAACCACTTACTTATCCATCATCCAATCCTCCATTTATCCACCCACCCATTCATACATTCATATATCTTCTACACATCAATCTGTCTGTACATTCATCCACTAACCTACCTTCCCATCAACTTATTCATTCCCTTTTCATGTTTGTTATGGGGGACTGTTATGGTTTGAATAGGAATGACCTCCATAGGCTCATATACTTGAATGTTTAGTCATGAGGGAGTAGCACTATTTGAAAGAGATTAGGAGGTGTGGCCATGTTGGAGTAGGTGTGACCTTGTTGGAGGAATGTATCACTGGGGAGTGGGATTTGAGGTTTCAAAAACTCAAGCCAGGCCCAGTGTATTTCTCTTACTGCTGTCTTTGGATTTAGATATAGGTCACTCAACTACCATGTCTGCCTGCATACCGCCATGCTCCCTGTCATGAAGATAATGGACTAAATTTTTGAAACTGTAATAAGCAAGCCCCAATTATATGCTTTTTTTAAATAAAAGTTTCCATGGTCATGGTGCCTCTTCACAGCAATAGAACACTAAGACCTTGCTCTATGTTCTATCATTGTTTCAGAGGCTGAGAGACGGCTAGACACAGAAGCAGATGGTGTCTCACCCTCTATTCATTCAATTGTAGAGTCAATTTAATAAATATGTAAACCAGTTACAAAGTACTTCATGAAGATGAAAGCAGGGGGTTTGAGAAGCCTGGTGGTTAGTGAAGGTTGGGCCTATTGTATATGGGAGCATATTTTGGGGAGATTAGAGGAGACTCATCAGGGTCTAGTATCATGAAGGAGGCATGGTTTACCACTCATTCCTCTCATAGTCTTAGGGGAATGATTTCATGACCCTGGAGCCTGTCCCCTGTGTTCACATGAAAGTCAATGTGTTTTTCATGATTGTGTGATTTAAATGGACAGAAGACTTGAATATTCCCATGGGGACCTGGCTTGAGGGCCATAGTTTGACTAGATAAGATGGGTCATACAGATGAGTCTTGGACTGTTTTCAGAAAGTCAAGCAAGCCATCAACCAGTATGGGCTTGAGGAGGGGCTGTTCCAGATCCAGCTTCTAATCACCTCAGTTGAAACCATTGCACTTCTTACAACCTGAGTGAGACTTCATGTCCTGGCCTGCTCTTCCATTGATACTTCAAAGTGGTGATAGAGAAAATGACGCCCAGACTTCATAGAGGGTCTCTGACATCTGTATTGGGGGCAGTGAACGTGGGTGTCTTCTCTCAGCATCTCTGAGGGATTGATTTCAGGACTTCCTAAGATAAAATCCAAGGTTGATTAAGACCCTTATTCAAAATTATGTAGGGTTTGCATGAAATCAACACACAGTTCTCCTCAAAATATTAACCATCTCTAGGTATCTGAACAACTAAATTGTAAATGCTGTACAGAGCTGTGTTGCTTACTGAATGAGGACAAATGAAATATGATTATACTTGTCCCCTATTCACCCCTTTCTAGTGTCAAACCTCCCCCTCAAACTTCATGTCTTTTTCTTCCCTTTTTCTTTTCTTTCCTTTTTCTTTCTCTTCTTCTTCTTCTTCTTCTTCTTCTTCTTCTTCTTCTTCTTCTTCTTCTTCTTCTTCTTCTTCTTCTTCTTCTTTGATAACCCACTAGGTCCATGGGTGTACGGTCATTCATGGGAAACCAGCAGTGACCACATCCTCAATTAAGAATGATTTTCCCTCACCCAGAAAACTTCAAATATCTGATGTTGGTGGGAACATATTTTGGCTTTAAATGCTTACCCTACAAGTATGAGGGCTGTGCTAGTTCTAAAGAAAATGGCTCCCAAAGGAAGTGGCACTATTAGGAGGTATGACTTTGATGAAGTAGATGTGACCTTGTTGGTGGAAATGTGTCACGGGGGTGGGGCTTCAAGGTCTTCCATGCTCAAGCTATGCTCTGTGTGACACACAGTTGCTTTTTGTTACCTGTGGCTCTGGATGTAGAACTCTCAGCTTTTTCTCCAGCACCATCATGTCTACTTGTACACTGTCATGTCTACCTGTTTGATGATAATGAACTAAATTGATTAACTGTAAGCCATTCCCAATTAAATACTTTCTTTTATAAGAGTTTCCATGGCCGTGATGGTGTCTCTTCTCAGCAATAGAAATCAAAACTAAGACAGGCCCTAAATTTGACACCAGCAACCAGTGTTTAAAGAAAAGCTAGGTACAATGGTGGAAGATTACCATCTCAGCACTGAGAATGCCTACACCAGCAGATCCCCAGGACACATTGACCAGCCTAATCTACTCCAAGGTCCATGCCATGGAGAGACATTGTTTCAAAGAAACACAGAGGACAACACCTAAGAAAATCACCTTAGATTGTCCTTGGTCTCACACATGTCCTTGGTCTCATACATGTACATGTGCACACCTTCACATACATGAGCATACACTCACCCGCACACCACAAAAAGACATGCACTATGTCCTCATCATCCCACATACATTCTTGAGGTCTATGAAATCACTACCTTCTCTTTAGTGCAGTCCTGTTGGGAATGGTCTGCTTCAGCTCAGACCCTCCTGAAGAAATGGCTTTTCTGGCCAAGCAGGGCAGGAAGTCCCTTCCCTGTCACCCTACTAGCAGCCCAGATGGCCAGCGGCACCTTGAAGAGCATGTGGAAGCAGTCACTGCTCTGCCTGGGCCTTGACACACTTCCAGAGACAGTGAGAGATTTGGATGTGCAGGGAGACACAGTGTGGCAGTGTGTGAGGGAGGAGATCTGGCTTTGATGTTGTGAAATTCTATCCTCTGGGCATGACTTGGCTTTCTGTCTCCTAGAAATTAGAGCAACTGTATCAACTGAATAGGACCCTCAGGAGATCAGGACTATTAATATTTCTTCACAGGAGTTGGAAGGTCCTGAGCCCCTCATCTGAGATTCCAGCCACTAGCTCCCTCCAGCCATCTTTCAGCTACACAAGATCTTGAAGGGTTAGGGTATATGGGAGATGGAAAGTTGACTGGGAGATGAACTCCAATAATATAATTTTCCTGAGTCATCACCCACTCTGGGGTGGCCCTTTTAGGTGACACACTTTACTTTGTCCCCCATGTTCTTATATGGAACCCTTGACTCATGCTCCTCCACATAACTCCAATAAACTCTCTGGTTCATCTGCTGGACCAGGATGGAATCATTTATTTCATCTGTTATTGTCCTCTCTGGGGTGACACAGACTCCCCAGGGGATGTTATGCAATAGACATGGTCAGGCCTCTTGTGACCAGGGCACTTGAGTAAGACCTATGCTTCAGGCGCTGGAGGGATGGCTTGTCACCAGAACTGCGGGGGAGGGTTTACAGAGGATCGGATCTGTGACACTAATGAAGGCCAAGTGATTAGGACACCATCCATCTCAATGTAACAGTCATTAGCGCCACGATTACCATAACCGCTATAAGCTCATGATTTATGGAGATTGTAATGATTATTTTTGTAATACTAAGTTAGAGGATTTTTTGGCAGTAGATCAATTTGGAGGGAATTAAAATACAGTTTTTGAGTGAGAAATGTCACTGAATCACAAAACAGTGTCAGTGTGTGTGTGTGTGTGTGTGTGTGTGCTCATGTGCGTGATCTGTTCTAAGCCCTGATCATGAACCAACTTGGTATAGGCGGACCCAGAGACAGCTGCTTGTTGACCCTCTAGACCCTGGAGATGACTACTGTGATCTGGAGGTTCAGGTATGGGGTCCCAAAAATGTCCCCAAGGACCAGGGTACAAAGGCCATCAAGCAAGAAAGTATGAAAATAAAACAAACCTCTGCTCTAAAGCTCAACTGCCCCTGGACCATGAGCTCCTCAAGCTGGAGACACAGAAGACTCCAACACTCATTTGAAATATGAGTCTAAGGACAGCAGTGGGTAAGAATGCAGCCCCTCATCTAATAACACCCCCGCCTCTTCCCAGCAACCTCCTCTCTCAGTGAACACTGCCTCTTCCTAGCAACCCCCACTCTCAATGGCCCTGCTTCTTCCCAGCAGCCTCCTTTCCCAATGCCCCCTGCCTTCTCCCAGCAGCCTCCACTCCCAATGCCCCCTGCCTCCTCCCAGCAGCCTCCACTCCTAATGCCCCCTGCCTCCTCCCAGCAACCTCCACTCCCAATGACGCCTGATTCTCCCCAGCAACTTCCACTCCCAATGCCATCTGTGCCCAGCCTGCAGCCTCCAACCCCTCCAGTCCTGCCTCTTTCAGAGGCATCCCAAGTCTCGCTCTCCTTCCCCAGCTTTTTGCTTTATCTCCAGGTGACAGTGTGGGTATTCTCTCCTCTCTGGCTGCACTATCTTGCCTATGTGGCTCAGACTTGGTCCCTGCACAGGGTGACAAAATACCTCAAGGGGAATGTAGCGTTCTCTTTGTTCTTGCACACTCCACACCCAAGTGATCTCATTCTCACCTGCAGCTTCAAATGTGGAACACAGACACCAGGTCGTTATACTTCCTGCTTCTACCTACCCCAGTGCCCCAGCGCTCACTGCGTCCATTCTAGCCCAGTGCCCCAGTGCTCACTGCATCTATCCTTCACTGACACACACTACCAGTGCCCCACTGTGTCTAGTTCAGCATTTCAAAACCTAATTCAGGAGCCACTTCTACCCAGGAACTCATCACCACTGTCCTGAGAAGAAACCAGAAAGCTCAGAGCTTTTCCTGACACCTCCCAAACCCTGACCCTCTCCAAAGCCATTCAACATCATTTATCCAATTACAGGCATTACAGACTTTTCAAAGATTTAAAAGTATCTTCAGGTAACATCCTACTCTTTCCAACCTCCCACTAGGAAACTGGGGCCACTGCTCTGAGTTAGAAATGCATGCACCTCTTCTTTTCTTGGCCCCCACTTCCTTGAGACTTTGAAGCTATCTTGTTATGTGTCTGATGTAGCATTCATATCCCTCTTTATTATGTAGTGTATGGCCACGTGTATCTATCTGGGTCTGTCTATCTTTCTGTCCATCCGTCCATCCATCCATCCATCCAGCTATATATAAGGTTTCCCATGGGGATCTGATGCCCTCTTCTGACCTGAAGATACCAGGCACACATAGAGTGCACATACATACATACGTACAATACACTTATATGCCTACTAATGAAATATATGTGTAGTAGTAGTAGTAATAGTAGCAGTAGCAGTAAAATTTATAGTAGAAAAATAGAGTACACAAAGTAATTGCATGAACTTTGATGGGAAAAAACACATGGACTCCTCTTCACGCTAGGAGAAATGGCCCCAAGGAAAAATGAGATTCAGAGAAAATTCCATGATGTTTCCAAATTTATATAGATATGAGCAGAGAGCCTGAAGGAGAGGAGGACAGAGATATGGATCTAGAAGCTCATGTCCTCTGGTCCATAACCCTGGTAGGTGTGAAGATCACAGAGGTTTGCTTTCCAAGTCTCCCAACCGATTTAAAAGAACATGGATTTAAAGAGCAAATAAAAATACTATTCAGATGGAGGGGACCAGACTGGTCAGTTAGAAATTACCTAGAGGGAAGCTAGCTAGAGTCCATATCCCTCCCACCCAGTATGATGACCACTGAGGGTCCACTCCACTCACCAAAGAGTCACTGATGCTGGACAAAGCAACAGGAGGCTGTGTGGGCTCAAAGGACAAAACAATGGCCTTCAGAGGAGTTGGGCTGAGCAAGTCATGGTGCATTGTATCTGATCAGATGGTCCAGAAAGCCAGCCTTTGTGGGAGAGTGGGATCAAAGCAGAAGCAGTCTGTCAATGAGGCAAACTTTGACCTAGAAGGAGAAGGGGAAACAAATGGAATAACATCCCATAAAACATTGGTGAAAGAAATTAAGGAAAATACCGCAAAATGAAATATAATTTGTGATGATGGGCTAGGGCAATAAAAATCGTTGGTGTATCCATACTTCTCAAAGGTGTGTCCAGATTCAACACAATCCTTATTAAAATATCAAGATCCCTTCCAGAATTATGAAAAATATCCTAAAATTTGCATGGAACCACACAACACTCTGAATAAAGAAAGTTACCACAAAGAGAAAAAAAGCAGGGGGCATTGTACTACCCTGGCTATAGTACCCAGTACTGTAGTGATCAAGATGCCATGGTATTGGTGTAAGAACAGGCACAGACCAGAGAGTCGTGGAGTAACTATGCGTACCTAAGTCAGCGGATGTTGGCAAAGTATGCATGCATTGGAGGAAGAAGACTTTTCAATGCACAATGCTAGGAAGTTTGGGTGTCTACACACAGAAGAATTAAACTCTGTGTGTGTGTGCGTGTGTGTGTGTGCGTGTGTTTGTCCATATGCACAACACAGAGGGTTAGAACAAGGTTCAGGTGCCTTTTCCATCGCTCTCCACTTTATTATATTTAGATTTATTTATTTGTATGAAAGTTTTATCTACATGTGTATCTGTGGATTAGTTGCATGCCTGGTGCCCACAGAGGTCAGAAGAGGATGTCAGACCCTCTAGACTGGAGTTACAGATATCTGTAAGCCCTTCCCATGGGTGCCGGAAATCTAACTGAGGTTTCTCTTTTTTTCTTTTTTTTAAATTTATTTTTTAAAGCTATCTTTTCTCATTTTACATGATAAATCCATTTCCCACTCCCTCCCCTCCTCCTGCTCCCTTAATGTTCCCCCTCCACCTTACCCCCTTTCCACTCCTCAGAGAGGGCAAGACTTCCCATGGGGAGTCAACAAAGTCTAGCACCTTGCTCTGAGGCAGGATCAAGGCCCTCTCCCCACCCCATATCTAGACTGAGCAAGATATCCCTCCAGAGAGAATGGGTTCCAAAAAGCCAGAACAAGCAGTAGGGATAAATCCTGGTCTCACTGCCAGTGGCCCCTCAGTCTGCCCCAGCCATGCAACTGTCACCCACATTCAGAGGACATAGTTTGGTCATATGCTGGTTCCCCTTCTAACAGGTCAGAGTTGGAAGGCTTCCATTAGCTCAGGTAAGCTGTTTCAGTGGGTATCCCCATCATGGTCCTGACCTCTTCTCTTGTATTCTTACTCCTCCCTTTCTTCAACTGGACTCTGGGAGCTCAGCCCAGCGCTCCGCTATGGTTCTCTGCATCTGCTTCCATCAGTTGCTGGATGCAGGTTTTATGGTGACATTTAAGATAGTCATCAATCTGATTACAAGACAAGGCTCCGTTATTGCTTAGGGTCTTAGCTGGGATCATCCTTGTGGATTCCTGGGAATTTCTCTAGAGCCAGGTTTCTTGCTAGCCCCACAATAGCTCTCTCAACAAGGTGTCTCTTTTCTTGTTCTCAGTCTCTGTCCTTCCCCCATCTCTGCCATCCCGTTCCCTTGAGGTCCTCTTTAAGAACAAGTGCTCTTAACTGCTGATCTATCTCTCTAGCCCCCTGGATTGAGATTTTTTATTTGCTATAATGCTTTCTTTTGCTTGTAGTAAAGGTGATGGAGCAGATTTTCTGGAGCAGATTTTCTGGAAGAATTAATACACGCTGACAATTGTTTCCTCCTTAAATGTTTGGGAAGAGCTGGTAATTTTCCAGTGAATTTGGACCAGGGTTTTCCTTGCAGAGGACGTCTCTTCTTTTCCTAGCTATGGGTATTTGCTTCATCTGTTTTCTCATGAGTAGCTCTGGTGTGCTATTCATTGAGGAAAGTGCCAGTCCTATGTAAGGTGTCGGATGTACTGGCACAAATCATTTATATTCCGGCACTACCATCCTCATCCTCTCCATGTTTTTGGTGTCCCGAATGCTTCCTCTTTTGTCTCCAGTATGCTAGAGGCAGAAACATCAGAGGAGTAACCAACTATTTCTGATTGGATGTAAGTCTCACTGTACAAGATAAAACCCATACCTTGCACCCTTTAAAAATGCCTGTTTTAAAAACATCTAGCTGTAATTCCCTTGACCTGTGATCCTCCCAGGTATTCTAACGTTGAGGCTGCCATGGCGTTGGCAGCACCAGCTCACTCTCTGTACTACAGTGGGCACCTCCTCATGGTGCCTCCTCGCATGGTGTGGCAGGTTTTGTATTGTCGGCTCACATACAATCAGAGAGACCCTGAGATACGTCAAGACACACAGATGGTGAGCTGGCAGTCCCAAAGTTAACCATCCCTTACAGATTCTCACCCATGACCATTGGCTGGATGTAATGTCACTCAGCAGCTAAGAAGTGCCCCCAAACTCTGTGCATTTTCTGCCTGAAAAGTAAGCAAGTCTCTGTGGCTGTCAAGTTCTCTAAAAGATCAAATCAGAGCAGCTGGCAACTGTCCCTTGGTCCCCCAGCCCCCAGGCTAGCCCAAGACAAGATGGTCATTCACTGCTGGGCATCCAAGTCACTTCCCTGAAGTAACAGTTCCATGTGCGGGTGTCTGTGCTTTACATCGGTGTATTTAACACCTGGGTGTGATACTGTGTGCATTTGGACCAGTGGAACTCACCCCTCTTTATGTACATACTCCTTCCTGCCTCAGTTGTACTCCTGCGCTCTACCAGCCCATCGGGTAAACAGTCCATGCTGGGTTCAAGCAGCTCTCAAAACTGGCAGTGGGGACTGCTGTGTTAGGCTCTTAAAATGATCCATTGGTTGTGCCTTTTAGAGCTTGCCTAATTCTGTTTGAACCTCTGTCCTCTCTCACAGCACAGAGCCTGGTCTACACTGTCTGTTCTTGGAGTCTGTCCTGTACCCTTTGCTGCCCCAGAATGGTGACACCAGACTCCTCTGTCCACCAACACAGAGCACTGTCCTCCCTGGGTTTGACCCATGTTGAGGTAAGGAGGTGAATGAGCTGCCGAGACAGGTGGAGGTAAGATGTTTAACCCCTGCTCAAGAGACATGGCATCTGCTTTTCCCACAGGTCCAACAATATTAAGATTGGAATCTCAAGAATGGAAAGTAAGGCCATAAATCACTAAATAAGATAACAAAGTAAATCTAGTCCTGAAAGGATGGCCGTGAACAGTGCTTCCCATGCGGTCTATGCTTTAAGATATGGGGAAGACACCTTCGTAAAAATCGAATAAATCACTTTCGGTTTAATCAGAAACACATAAATGAAATTTATTGCATCCTTGAGAGGCATCTTGTCCAACGCATCGGCTCCCCAAGCTGACACTTCAGGAGGGTGTTGGCATTATTCTGGGCTTGTTTATTTGCTTTTAAGTCTGTAGTTTATTAGTTTTCATCTTTAAATATTTGCTGAATGAATGATGTCCTTTCTCTGCTGCTTGTCTCCAGCTGCAGGGGTGATTTTGTGCCTTTACGTGTTTGTGTGTTTTGTGCTTAGCATCCTGGACTTTTCTATAAAGGTCCTCTTGTGTCCCCACTCACCCCACTTCTGTGACGTCAAAAGAAAGGTCCTGGACACAGAGGTCCCCAGAATTCCCAAGTCAGTTTCCTGTCCTACCCCCTTGTTGTGTGCAACTTTCCAAGAGGAAGGCCCATCCCAGTCACCTCACTCTTTTACCCAAGTGCCCTGTATTCTAGAAGTGTTTGCCTTCATGATACCCAGATACTCAGAACTCAAATGGATTGCTTCTGGACAGTCCCTAGAACTGAATCTGCTGCCCTTCAAGGGCTCTGTGTATGCCCCTCCCCGTGGCTGTGTTCTGCCTGCTTTGTGAGCAAGGCTTGTGGGACCCATTTTTACCCACAGGAAAGTGGGGCCCCCAGATAACATCTAAACCTGTCCCAACAAGTGGCTAGTCCCCGGCCCCCAATCCAGGGGTCAGCCTCTGTGACAGCAGTCACCAAGTATAGCGGGCAGTGGTGTCTCATGCTACTGAAGGATGCATGAAGCCACTATCATGGTTGCTGTGGCCACAGAGCAGCAGAGCAAGGTGGCCAACATCTTTGAGTTTAACTAAGCCAACTGCCAGCCATGCATTGTCCAGCCTCTGCTGCCTCTGCAGTCTGGAGGGCTTCCATGCATTTAGGAAGATGGGTTCTGCTCTGACCTCTGAGCTCTACCTATAGTTCCCCTCCCACTACAGCCCAGGGCTGAGGCTGACTAATGTACTCCAGAAGCCCAGCAATTACAGCCCTGGCCCTCCATCTGCTGGAGTCTTGCATGGCCTTCAGGTCTTCTGTTACACCTGCTGGGGGTTATATGTGAGTGTCAGTGTGTGTATAAGTGTATATATATGTGTGTGTGTATGTGAATGACTGTGTGTATGTGTCAGTGAAGGTGTGTAAGAAAGTGTATGTGTGTGAGAGAGTGTGTATAAATGTGTATGTATGTGTGAGCATGTGTGTGTGTATTAATGTGTATGTATATGTGAGTGTGTGTATTAATGTGTATGTATATGTGAGTGTGTGTATTAATGTGTATGTATGTATATGTGAGCATGTGTACGAGCATGTGTGTGAGTGTGTGTGAGCATGTGTAAGCGTGTGTGTATAAATGTGAATGTATGTGTGGGCGTGTGTACAAGCATGTATGTGAGCATGTGTGTGTGTGTGTGTGTGTGTGTGTGTATGTGTGTGTGCATGTGTGCACGTGAACTGCTAGTGAACCAGAATCTGCAGGGCCCAGATTCAGGGACCTACAGAGTGTCACTGTTGAGAGAAAGCCAGCCATGTCAACCATGCAAGCCTCTGTATGACTGGAATGCTGGCCTTTGTGGAGGCTGAGAGCTAGCTGCTCCTCTTTTTCCTTGAAATGAAGAGTCTGAAGCTGCTGATGGTTACTCTGAACGTCCACATGGTACCAGCAGCAGCCACTCGGAGTCTCTATCTAGGGGTATGGATGTGAATGCCAGCACATGGGTGAAGTTGTTAGAAGGTCAGGCCTTCAGTGGATGTGGAGGTGGGACCTCACTACCTTGCGCCTGGGCCAGGGGGTCCAGGCTGAGTCAGCTGGACCAGCATTCAGCTTCCAGCTCCTCCCTCCACCTACAGAGATCAAGGACCTAAGTTTGCATATGAGTGCCAGTAAGTGAAGTCCCAAAGCCTCCTGGCCACTCTGCTGTCCTTCAGTGTTACCCAGCCCAACATTCTGACCTCTGGATAGATAGAACTCATGGGACCTCACCTATTATGTTGGCATGAACCTACAGCTTACTACCAACCCACAGAACATGGCCAATAATGCAGTCAAGTGTGGACTGGTCTTAGCCGGGCGGTGGTGGCACACGCCTTTAATCCCAGCACTTGGGAGGCAGAGGCATGTGGATCTCTGTGAGTTCGAGACCAGCCTGGTCTACAAGAGCTAGTTCCAGGACAGGCTCGAAAACCACAGAGAAACTCTGTCTCGAAAAACAATCAATCAATCAATCAATCAATAAATAAAAAAGAGTGGACTGGTCTTGTCCCTATTCCAATATGAAAAGTCTCAGACCATGGATTATTCAGTATTAAAGGGATGTCTTTTTATTTCAGAGTTTTGGGCCCAGCAGAGGTTCTGCTGATCTGGTAGGGCTGGTTGCATGAGGGACAATGAGTCTCAGGCTCATGGGACTGTGGCTTGATCCTGTGCTAAGGTCTCCATGGAGGGGAGAGTTTGGAGATGAGAGAATCGACTCTGTTGAGTTCTGAGGCACCGGCAGGAGATCTGGTGCTCTGGGCTCAGGCACATTGTACCTTCTGGCATATTCTGGAAGGTAAGGCAGATCTCATGACCCCAGTACCCACTTTCCACCCAGAGCTGACTTCCTCCTTTTCATCTGGCTTGTATTACCTTTATCCCGTAGGACAAATTTATATAAAATGGTAGTCTTTGTTTCTTGAGTTTGGTGGGTCATTCTAGAGATTGATAAGCCTCACAGAGTAAGGGAGATTTATTGTGTTTGTGCCCAGTGTAAGGGATGTGTGGCTAGGGGTACCAGACATGTGAGGGCTGTCTTGGGACCCACCCTGTACCCTTATACTGTGGCCTGGGATTCTGTAACCTGGTGTAACTGCTGTGCTGTGGCTCTCTTCGGCTGGCCTTTCAGTCACAATGAATTGTTGTAACCTGCCTGTAGAGATAGCGGTGTGCGGTCTGCTGGAGTTGCCCAGAGGGTTCTGGGTGCAGACAGGCAGCATGTTTGCCCTATCATTTAATCATTAGATTGTACTTTACCGACACACACACAAGAGCTGTCATAACACAGCATGCATACGACACCAGCAGCTCCGATAACTCTTGTGTACCATTTGCTTCAAGCACATCCTTTGCTTTTGGGTTGATTTCTTCTCGTGCTGGCTTGCCCCTCCCTGCTGCTGACTGGCCAAGAGTCCTGGCTAATGTTGCCATTAAGAGGCACCACAGAGGGACTAACTTGGAGGAAAATTAAAAGCCATTAAGGACTGTGAAGGTGGCATATCAATCTCTTGGTGTTTTCAATCTCAAGTGTTATTTGTCAGGTACATTCCACATCAACTGGGTCTTGACAGACAGGGCCAGGGCTGGGAGCAGTAAGATGAGCTGCTACACAGGGTCTGGCAAGCATAGGAACACCAGAGAGGGGCGGAGGACTTCCAAAGCCTTGGTGGCTGTGTATAGGAGTGTGCCGCTCTGGGAACTCTGACTATGACCACAGCAGAAATTTGTTTGCAGCGGTCACAGAAAATACCGGCTCTACCAACCTCGACACTGACTTTGCTGCTAACTCAGGTGTATCCAATCACTTAAGAATGTGATTCCCAACCAGATGGCAGGGACTCAGGCCTGCCATCCTGGCATTCAGGAGGCTGAGGCAGAAGGACTGACATAAGTCTGTGAGTCAGATGCCAGTGTGGTGAGAAATGAAGGGAGAGGGGAAAGAAAGGAGGTATAAAAGAAGGAAGGAAAGGAGGACATGTGTCTTGGTTCTAACCAGGTATTCTACCAGGATAGCAGATGCAAATGGTTGGAGTAGAAGCAGCTACACTGGATTCTGAAACAAACATGGTAGAGGTCAAAGAGCAGTTATATGGAAAGGGCCTAGCCCACTGTGGATCCCTCTGTTCAGACTGGTCCTGGCCCTGGCATTCATCTCAGAACAGATGACGGTTCTTCCATGCAGTGTGGTACCCACTTCTGCATCTTTTTTTTTTTTTTGGTGCCATTTGAAGAAAGATTATAAAAGCCTTTTTCTTCTTTGTATATCTCCTCTATGTCTTTGTCCATTTTGTTCTCTGCCCCTCCCAGCTGTGTGTCCCTATTCTCTCCATCAATGAGAATTGAGTTTTGTTTAAAAGAAAAAAAAAAACCCTTTTCTGCATTTACTACCTTCTTCTTTATTCTGTAATACAGAATAGTAACAGAACCAATTTTTTAAATCAAGTTTACATTCCTGAGACTCTCCGAGGAGAGCAAAATCTGTGAATGCATGATTCTCTTAAATGAAATGTATAAGATTTGCATGTCACCTGCATATACCCTCCTGTGCACTTTAAATCATTCCAGGTTGCTTATCATACCTAATGCAAGGTAAGTGCTGTGGAAATGACGGCTACACTGCATTGTACACGGTCAGCATAGAGGCAATTTAGGAAATGTATTCAATCCAGGGTTGGTCACTTGGATCTGCAAATATACAGCCAACCAGGGAGAAGGGCTCTGAATATGTCATACCATGGCTGTGTCTGAGGCTGTGCATGGCTGTCTGCCTATAGATTCAATTTTCTCATGATTTGGAAATACTTTCCACTCTGTGCTCATGATGTTTTAAGGCCAACACTGCCTTCATCTCCTCTTATGATGGCTGCAAGGAAATGAAACACATGCAGCACACTGTAAAGCCCTTTCCTGTGTCTCCTGAAGGGACTACTCAGGGGGGTGGCATTTGTTCCTTGAATATTTGATACGGTTCATCAGTGAGTCCAACTACAGAGGGAATTTTATTTGAGGGAACACTTCAAATGATAGGTCCAACATGTAATCCGATTCCGTTCTGATTCTTTGCTCTAAAGATTTGTTTACTTTTATTTTACATGCATGAGTGTTTTGCTTGCATGTATATCTGTATACCGTGTGCAATTCTGGTGCCTGCAGAGGCCTCTGGATCTCCTAGAACTGGAATTAAAAGATAGTTGTAAACGTCCATACAAGTATTGTTAACTGAATTCATATCCCTCTGCAAGACCATCAAGGGTTCTAACCACTGAGAAAACTCCCCAGACCTCATGTGTTTATTATTTTAAAAGTTTGACAGTGTGGCCACGTGGTGGTGGTGCATGCCTTTAATTCCAGCACTTGGGAGGCAGAGACAGGTGCATCTATGTGAGTTTGAAGCCAGGCTGGATACAAGAGCTAGTTCAAGACAGCCAGAGCTGTTACGCTGAGAAACCCTGCCTCAAACAATAACAACAACAAAATGAAAATGTTTCTTTCTTAGACTTTTTCCATTGTTATCATTTATGGGCCTGATCTCACTCATCCTTCTTTCAGCCTTTTAATTCCTGTTGTGTCTATATTGATGTCAGTGTGCTCCTATAACCCCCCCCCACTGCTTTATGTATTTTTTCGTCACTTTGTATGTCTGTCTGGAAGTTTACCAATTTGACTGACTACTTTAAAGAATGTCTGCAGCTTTTGGTTTCCAGTGTGACACAAGGATTCAGGAGTTGAACCCCTGAACATCAAAAATGGGCCTGAACCTTTTGACAAACAGGAGGAAGTTGACTCACAAATCCCTCTTTTTAGTTAGACAGAACCTCAGCACACAGAAAACAGCTCTTCCTGGATCTTTCATTCATGTCATAGGTGAGACACTTCTCCCCAGTGGGTATAAAGTTTGGCAGAATTGGAGATCACACTCACATGCAGAGTCTCAGGACAGAAGCTGGGAGATGCATTTGAGATGCCAGTGTGAAAAGTTGAAAGCTAAGAACTTATCGGGAGGCAGAGGCAGGCGGATCTCTGTGAGTTCGAGGCCAGCCTGGTTTATAAGAGCTAGTTCCAGGATAAACTCCAAAGCTACCAAAAAACAACAAGAAAGAAAGAAAGAAAGAAAGAAAGAAAGAAAGAAAGAAAGAAAGAAAGAAAGAAAGAAAGAAAGAACCTGAAAGGAAGAAGTCTTGGGGAATGCGGCACTTTCAAATTCCATCCGTGTTCTTCCAGGCTTCTCAGGGATTACCAGAAAATAGCCTTCTGATGCGTCCAGCAGGAAGAGTTATTCTGAAATACATACAGGCATTCCTTGACTTAAGCCCTAACAGTTGCCTCATAGGTTGAGGATATTGTAAATTGAGAATGTGGCTGATGGGGAGCTGTGCATGCCGCCTTTGCCTACAAGTGTCTAGCCCAAGGAAAGATCTGAATGTGAGGCCCACTTCCAACTGAATCTCATTGGCTCTTGTGCCATCACCAAGGCTGATGCCTGGTCATCACAGGTTGCAGAATACCTGCCTCTTGAAGAGGCCAATCTGGATGCCAAGATTGTGGAGTAATGATAGTCATATCTACACCTGTGTCTAGTAATCCCTCAATTACAATGTCATTTATATTCACTCTTAGCTTTGGTATCTGATCATTTATAGATGTCTGCCAAAATATATGTTTCTTATTTCCTACTGGAGTTTTTGACTCATCCTTGAGGTCTATTCCATCATCCAGAACAGTATAGCTCCTTTTACTGTTGGTTAAATTAAATTAGGAAAAGCCAATGAATCTTGGCAAAGAGCTTGTACTAATTTTTTGGAGAAATTAATAGCAATTATCCCAAAAGTGACAGAATTAACCTCATAAAGAGAAGTACTTGGATTCTTCCCTGAATTTTATGTGATGCACCAATAACTGGAGCCCATACATTTGATACAGATACAAATAAATTAGAAAAAGCAGGTTACAAATCAAAAGAATTAAGTAAAGTGGAATAAAGCCCTTATAATTCTGTCCAAAAGGCATAATTATATGTTATTCTCATGGTAATAAGGGATTTTAAAGAACCTCTCAATATAGTTACTGATTCACAATATGCAGAAAGAGTTGTCTTGCATATTGAAATTGATGAAATTATATAAGATGATACAGAATTGACTTCATTATTCATACAGGTTCAAGACATAATCATGAATAGGCTTTGTCTCATATACATAACACACATCTGATCCCATTTGAGTCTGCCAGGTCCTCTAGCACAAGGTAATGCAGAAATTGATCAATTATTGATTGGAAGTGTGTTGAGGCCTCAGAATTTCATAAGAAACATCATGTCAATAGCAAAGGTTTAAAGAAAGAGTTTTCTATTACATGGCAAAAAGCTAAAGAAATTATAGAGAGATGTCCTACTTGCTCTTTCTATAACCAAACACCATTACCAGCAGGGAGTAACCCAAAGGGTACTCAAAGGAATGAAATCTGGTAGATGGATGTGTTCCACTTTAAAGAATTAGGAAAATTAAAATATATACACCACACCATTAACACTTATTCAAGTTTTCAATGGGCAACTGCTTTGAGCTAAGAAAAGGCTTATTTTTTTTTTATTTTTTCTTTCTTTATTTATTAAAGATTTCTGTCTCTTCCCCCCAGCCGCCTCCCCTTTCCCACCCCCTCCCCCAACCAAGTCCCCCTCCCTCGTCAGCCCAAAGAGAAATCAGGGTTCCCTGCCCTGTGGGAAGTCCAAGGACCACCCACCTCCATCCAGGTCTAGTAAGGTGAGCATCCAAACTGCCTAGGCTCCCACAAAACGAAAGGAGACAGAGACAGAGACCCACATTGGAGCACCGGACTGAAATCTCAAGGTCCAAATCAGGAGCAGAAGGAGAGAGAGCACGAGCAAGGAACTCAGAAAAGGCTTATTCAGTAATCACACATTTACTAGAAGTTATGGCCATCATGGGTATACCTGCACAAGTAAAGACAGACAGTGGTCTAGCATATGTGTCTAATAAAATAAAA
>NW_026067901.1:10300999-10304434 GCF_014885135.2 Alexandromys fortis | reverse complement strand
TTTTTTTTTTGTTTATTAGCTAGAATTTATCATTTTTTATTTTTACTGAGCTCTACATTATTCTCTGCTCCCCTCCCAGCCTCTCCCATCCCCCTTCAGCCCTCCCCCAAGGTCCCCATGCTCCAAATTTACTTAGAAGATCTTGTCTTTATCTACTTCCCATGTAGATTATATCTCTGTAAGTCTCTCTTCGTGTTCTCATTGTTGTCTAGGTTCTCTGGGATTGTGGCTTGTAGGCTGATATTTTTTTTGCTTTATGTTTAAATCCACCTATGAGTGAGTACATGTGATAACTGTCTTTCTGTGTCTGGGTTACCTCACTCAAAATAATGTTTTCTATCTCCATCCATTTTCCTGCAAAATTCAAGGTGTCGTTATTTTTTCTGCTGTGTAGTATTCCACTGTGTAAATGTACCACATTTTCCTTGAATATTCTTAATGCTAATGACAAAGGTAAAACAATAGCTGAGAGACAATATTAGAAAAGAAAAACTTCTGAATTAAATCAGCCAGTATATTTCAAAGATGTGCTAACTTCACAATAGAAACCAGGGGATGTGCTATGTTGGTGAAATGGGTTTGCTCTTGTTTCCACAGGAAAAGAAAAACTACGGATACCGTCAAAATTGATAAAATTTTCAAACCGTCAGTTTGAAAAAAAAAAACTTCTTGAGAAAGAGAAATGATGGCTTATCCACAGAGTTGACAATCGTACAGGTGTTAAGGAAACCATATAGGGTTGGGGCAGGATTCTGTTCTTCTTGCAGGAAAATATTCATATTCAAAGAGTGGAGATACCTTGGACATCTAGATGCCTAAAGATAAAAAGAAAATTATGCAGAAAGAATAAATAAGCAAAGAGAAATTTGCCTTATAATGCTGTATTATCTGCATGGTAAAATTTGACTATTTGGACACATACACATCTCTACTTAAAAATAAGAGCTGGTTTTGGAGTTGGACAATGGCTATCCTTCTCTAAATCCAAGCATGTTATTAAAAGAAAAATTCAGAATTTCTGTCTCATGTCAGAAGCTATCTGGTATAGAAAAGAAAGAAGATAGATTTTTACGAAAATATTTTACTTTTCTCCATGCCCATTTTGTTTATATCATATCTCTTATTGAATAGATCTCTATATGAATAATGCCTAAGTTTTCCACAATGCACAGTAGATTTTTCCTGCAGTAATCTTTGAAGCCTCCAGGAAGAAGATGGGGGCCCACATCAATGACTCCACCTGGTTGATATGATATCATGATGCTAATAGTGCTACTATGAGATTGTTTTTTGGGTACCAGCTACAGAAATGGTATACCTTCTTACAATGTTCTAGCAAGAACTCCAAACAAGAACTTCAAAACAAACAAACAAAAAGACCCTATCGACTACTCAGAGATCATTTGTAATTATACAAATCAGAAATCTTGAAACTTAACCATCATTTTACTTTTACAGGATTCCTTAGAAAAAGCATTGCCCTCATGACAGCAGGAAGCAATTCTAGAAAGAAACATCCCCTCTCCCAAAACAGTTTGTTGTCATGGATAGAAATACCATTTAGGGTTTGATTATTACTTGCATAGAGTTGGGGTTGGGATGGAAATTATGAAGGCCTAAATATCTCAAAAAAGGGGGAAGATTAAATGGGATAATAGGTAATTTAGTGTGAACTTATTCACACTAATAATAGTAATAATAGTGAATAATAGAGTGAATAGTTGTGAGCTATTATTTATGGACAATTTACACTGGTATAGTTTCTTGTGTATTGATACAAGTTCAAATTATATTTGTTATTTCTGTTTGCAATATTTGTACATCTATGTAAAGTTATTTTTGTCATATTGCCTGCCTGCATGTTTCTACCCCTGTTTAAGACATTTTGTATATTGATAAAATTTTAGGATATATTTATCATATGGCATTATATATTTCTACCTCTGATTAAGACATTTATACATTGTTTACATTTTGATGTCATTGTCCTCCTTTACTACACAGTTGTTTAAAGATTATTTAATATTCTGATATGAAGTCTTAATCTTTAAGTTATATAGGTACTAAGTATTATAGGCCAATAGTCATTCATGTTTGTTATACTTTTAGTCAGGCTACTTAGGTTCTTTAGATACATAGAGATTGCATTCTGCATAGATAGGTAACCTTCAACCACTTCAAAGATCTGTAGAACATGGCATTTAAATAACTAGGATTCTGTTGATGTGAGACACGATTGCTCCTGGCAGCACCAATACGTTACTGAGAGAATGTTGAGCACCAAAGACACTCCACTTGGAGTTTGTCTTCTTCTTGGCACAACTGGCCTATGGGCAAGACAGTGTCCATGCCTCAACCACTGACAAAGTGCATGATAGCCAGACTGGACAAACAGGATATTTAAAAAAAAAAAAGACTATCAAATCTTCCCAAGATAGGGTAAGATGGTTGTGAAAAACTTCCTGCCTCTAGAAATGGTCTGTCAGATACTCTAGACCTGAACTAAAGTTGATTGCTTCAACATTGCAAATGAGACTTTGGGTGATTGCTCAGGCAGCCAGTTGTTTCTGTCATCTACTGCACATTTTGGAAGCTGCTTTATTGCACTTCCTGCCTACTCAAGTAATATTATCTCCATTCTCAAGCCTTCAATGGGGTTGAAGATTAGATCATTGTAGTTATTATCCTCTTTTGATCTAGCCAAGACAGTTCTAATACAATTCTTAGACTCCTTAGGATAGAATATTTATTAAAACATTTAGCATATATTCTTGTTTAATATTGTTTATACTGGTTGAAATTCTAATATTATACTTGATATCTATTCCTAATGTATATAGTTTTGTATTAGGTTTGGAACTCTCTTATCTAAACAAAAGGGGGAGGAGCTGTGGGAGCTCCTTCTGCTCCTTCAACCAATAGCCTTTAAGATACCAGCCCACTTGGGCATCCTCTCTTATAGTATAAATGCAGCTGTAAGGTATGCACTTACTCTCTCGCTTCCAGCTCTTGCTTCCAGCTGCTAGACTCTGTTTCTGTTCCTCATTTGTGTAGAGAACTGTGATCTAGGACAGTGATCTGTAAGTCTCCCCTAAATAAATAACCCTTTATTATACGTAATTCTGAACAACTATTGTGGGATTATTTTGTGACTTCCACCATCGAGTGTGTGTGTGTGTGCACATGCGTGTATATCCATCCACCTATCCAACTATGGAAAGGTATACAGGCATATTCCTTTTCTCTCTTGTATTTTGATTCTGACACCAGTACTTTATATTTGTGTGTTTAACTTGGAGTCAAATCCAGTAATCTAAAAATAGGCCACTGGGAAAGGGAGAAAGATGTTAAGAGAGTTAATAGAACACAGGTATCGCCATTAGATTTGAAAGTATATATATATATATATATATATATATATATATATATATTACA
>NW_026067901.1:10197860-10300177 GCF_014885135.2 Alexandromys fortis | reverse complement strand
CTCTCTCTCTCTCTCTCTCTCTCTCTCTCTCTCTGTGTGTGTGTGTGTGTGTGTGTGTGTCTTTCTGTCTGTCTGTGGTGTTTAGTTTTTGGTTTTGCTTTGGGTCTGGAGTCTATGGCGTGTCCCACACACATACTCTCACACTATCTGTGAAACTTCTGTCTTCTCTCTTCTGACCTACTCACCTGTTTCCCTTCCTTTCCATATGGAGAAGTGCATCTCTTGGACATGGTGTGGGGTACACCTGAGCACCGGGCACAGCACCATCCCACTGTGCAATAAGATGCTGTCCAATGGACTTTTGTGACCTGCCTCTAAAGCAATCTGCTCAATGCTGAGAGCCTTAAATACAGTCACTCGCATACTGCATAATGTGGTGACCCCAACCATAAAATTATTTTTGTTGCTATTTTATAACTGTATTTTTACTACTTTTATGAATCATAATGTAAATATCTGATTGCAGAATTTCTAATATGCAACCCTGTAAAAGGTTGTGACCCACAGGTTCAGAACCACCACACTAAATTTTGTTGGGGAAGACCAGTTGTGTTCCCAGTGTGCCACGTTATTCTTGTTATGAATGGATATTGGACTGTGTCAAATAATTTTTCTGCATCTATTGAGATGGCATTCCTGTTTGTTTTTCTGTTTTAGCCTCTTGGGATGATGGATGGCATTGATTTATTCTCAGATATTTAAACAGATTTGCACTTGCAGCACAAAACCCACTTGGTCACAATGTATTACTCATACAAATTGCTTGATTCGCTGAAATTTTATTTATTGTCTGAGAATTTCTTGCCGCTGTATTCACCAGGAATATTGGTCAGTGTGGATTTTGTTTCTCTTGCATTGTCTTTGTGTACGTTTTTGATGCCTTGGCAAAGCTGGTCTTGTGCCATAAGCTTGATTTGCAGTTTCCAGGAGAGCCTTAGAGAATTGTCATCCTTTTCCTTTGCGGGTTTGGTAGAATGCCCTAATGAAACTCTCCTGGAGATGTCATTTCCTAAAGATTTTTAATAACATATAATATTTCTTTAAAAGTTTGGTGCCAGTATTTAATAGAACATCACAGGCCAGGTAATTAAAAAAAATAATTCTCATGGTCTCAGAAACTGCAAATCCAAGCTAGGTGCTGATTTCCAATTCTTTTATCTTATCTTTTGTTCATTGATTTGGGGGATTTGTGGGCAGGTTTTCTAATCTTGAAGCCCGCTGGCATTCCAGGAAAGACTCACAGTTAATTGCCCTGAGTAATTTTTCAGCATGCTCTTGTGTTTAATGTATTCCTTTGAGAACATCTTCATCGGCACTGGACTGAGTCGGGCTTAAGGTTTGTCCCCCACAGTGCAATGGCGTGTCCTGGAAGCCAGCACTTCTTCAGACAACCTCAGGTTTTCCTGCCAGGAAGTAAAGGGACTTTCCCTAAATGTCACACTGACCTCCATACATGGACCTTGTCCCAGCAGCCTTCTCAGGCTAGCCTAGGAAGTTTTGCCTTTCTCTAATGCTCCAACCTTGGTTCTCGCTGGTCTCTCAGATGTATTTCCTCAGGTTTTCCCACCTGGTGGCTTTGAGCTGTTTGCAAGGAGATTATTTCAATGTGGGTATCTTTTTTCACATCCTTCTTCTTACTCCAAAGCTTTCTTTTGTTTTTTCTTTTTATTCCCTTGGTCTGATGAAGGTTACACTCTTACGAGCATGTCCAGATCTTCATTCTCCTTTCTCCTTCACACAGCCTTCAAGCCATTGCTCTTCCAAACCTTATTTCTTCTTCTCTGCAGCATGGTAGATGGAACATGCGCCATGCAGCTTCCTCTCCCTTCTGGCCCTAAACACTCAGGTGACTGTTTTTGTTTGTTTGTTTGTTTGGGGGGTTGATTTTGGTTTTGTGTTTTCCTCAATGAACATGTTTAAAGATTTATAGTTAAGTTACATGTATTTGTGTGTTCTGTGTGAGAGTATGTACAGGCGAGGACAGGTATCTGAGGAGGCCAGAAGAGAGGGTAGGAACCTCCAGAGTTGGGGTTAAAGGCTATGTGTGCCACTAGACGTTAGTGTTGAGAACCCTACAAGAAGAGAGTGTGCTCTTCCCTGATGGGCCATCTTTCTGGCCCCTCTCCAATGGTCATATCTTTAAGCCTTAAATTCCTCTGAGTGCTTTATCTGAGTTCCACAAATGAAAGTAATGGCACCATTTTTATTCTCTTCCAAGTTTGTCACAGCTGCACAGTCTCACTTATAGCAATCGCTCCTCTCCCTGCCAAACTGGGAGTAACCTTGTGCCTCCTTGTGTCTCATGCCCTACACAAAGAATATACAGTACATCCTCCCTTAACACATCACATGTCACATGTCACACACACACACACACACACACACACACACACACATGCTCCAGGACAGTGCTATGCTAATGCCAATTCATCTACCAGGGAAGGGGTACCATACTTTTGTAATAGGGCCATTAGCTCTGCTGGTTGCTGGCTGCTGGTAGAACCCTAGCCTCAGCTTCAGTGCACCTGTTGGCTCCAAATTCAACTCCAGCCCAGTGTGCCTGCCAGCCCCAGCCCAACCCTAACCTCAGTGCACCTGCCAGATCCCAGTCCTAACCTCAGTGCACCTGCCAGCTCCAAGCCCCGCCCCCAAACCAGCCCCAATCCAGCCCCAGACCAGAGCACCTTCCAGATCCAAGCTTTGCCCTAACCTCAATGCATCTGCTGGATTGCAACTCAGTACAGGCTGCTACACCACCTTCTGTCTACCATATACTCCTTCCCCTATGCCAGAGGATGTAACTCTAGCAACGAGGCCCAAGAAGAAGACCTAGGTTGCTGTCTACTGCTGTTTTTTGCTGCCTGAGGAAGATGACACTGGGACCCTCCCCTGTAATCAGCCTTGGGCACTAACATCTGCTTCTCTTGTTTTAAATATTTGTCTTGGAGACTGTTAAATCCTGTATCCATGTCAGATTAAAGACTCAGAGCTGCAGATTATTGAGTTACGCATGTCTTTAAATTCATGTTAGGTATCCAATCCACCCTAGTACTCTCCACATGGAGAACTCTGAACCAGCAAATCTGGACTTACCTGAATAGCCTCATGTGCCAGTTAAAGACTGGAAGGGGGAGCCAGGAGTCTAGAGCTGGACTGGCTCCCTCCACAGGAGCTCTCAAGCTTTGTCTCCTGCTTTCTTGCTTCAGAACTCTCAATGCCCTGTGACTGGATGACGATACCAGCGTGGAAGCATTGTGACCCATCCGTGATGCTACTCCTGAGCCTCTTACCACGGTCATGGAATCTGTGTCAAGGTTTATGCTTGCAGCAGAGGCAGTGGGATCCGAGAGAGCAGAGGATGACCTGGCAAAGAGAAGCAAGCTTTTCTACTTAACCTCATCCAGATTCTGAAGTGGCATCCCACTCTGTGAATGTGAGTGCTATGTGAAGCCCCCAGTAGCTACTCTGGACCTCCTCATCCCCAGGCAGTGGGTACAGTGCCAACCCCACTACCCCACAGCTTCCTTCTGTGTACATTGAGATTCTCCTTGCCATCTGGGGAGACTTCTGTGCAGGTTGAACGAGGTCATCTTTGACACTGAGAAAGGGCTGTCCCTCTAGTTCCTCTCAGCCTCCAGAGCCAGGATTCCCTCCCCGAAAGTTCTAGGATGAGGAGGTGCTAGAGAGGAGCCACTCTTCCTAGTCAGGCAAGACTGGTGAATTCCTGCAGGGTCCAGGGACTGAAAGCCAGGGAGGAGCCCGTGCTTGCCCTCCAGACCCCTCAGGGTGTGTCTTTTCTAATAAGAGCTCGTCTTTGCTGCTCCTACAAATCCTGAGTCGCTCTTTCAGACCATGTTCAGTGGCACAATTGACACATGTTCGTGGAGTTGGAAGAAAGCAGATGTGGTGCAGAAAAACAGATGTGGAAGAAAACAGGGAGTCTGTGTCTGATGTGTGGAAGGCCATGTGAGGATACATGCCTGGCAGAAGAGTACAGGCTCTGTACATGGTGTGCTGGCCCTCTGTGCCAGCCAGAAAGGTTGTTCCGTGTGTCTGTCTGCCCGCATACTCTCATGAGAGAGTGGGTATCCAGCTCTCCAGAGCCACCCTGTTCCTTCTCTGCTAAGACGGGTCTGTCACCGTGCTGCTAGCATTGACATTTGAGAATTCAGGCTTCCTAGTCCATATTGGTCTTGGATGTGGCCAACATGAGATTGTTGGTTAATCTTCTTGGGCATATTCTACCATGTTGCTATGGAAGGTGAGGGGGTGGACAACCCACTGAATTAGAGAGGACATGTTGCCTGACTCCAGGACAAAGGCAATGAAACCAGACAATCCTGCCTGGTCCATCCTGGAGACCAGAGATAGCTGTGATTAGGAAGCCTAACAGGCTGGCATGTCTCTCGGGGGCTGGCTGCTGGCCCCTGCCAGGCCCAGGCTGAAGGTCTGTGTGTGTTTAGGGGAGGTGAGTCAATACGCACAGGGTGAATGAATAGACAAGATGAACATATTTTCTCCTGCTGGTCAACCTTCCAGGCTCCAGGGACGGGCTGTCAATGATGCGATTAATGACGGTGCCAATTCTGTGTAAATGAGCTGGTGTCTGGCCCATGGAGCACAGTGTCCTGCTGCCTCGCTGTCAGGAGACCCACAACTCCCAGGCCAGAACAGTAGCTGCCCGGGAAGGTGACCGGTGACTGCAGCCAAACTGCCAGCCCGAGGCCTCATTTCCGTGCTGTAATCCCATAAGCAAATAGTTTGATTGTATTAGTTGAGGGTAATTTTCCACACTTCACAGTAGCTGCTCAGTTTGCCTCTGGATTCTGCTGACTCTTCGAAGAATTTGCACAATAAAATAATGGAAAAGTACAGTAGCCAGTGGAGCTAGACCCCAGATCTCATTCAATCAAACCCTTGGAGCAGCGAGTGCTAATGGGCTTGCTCAACCCTCTTGTCTCCTATGCTCCGGTCTGCAGTTTTTTCCCCCTGGTATGTATTGTAGGGCCAACTTCTTAACTCACATGTGCAGCCATCAAGACATCAATGTTCCTTCCATCTAGCTTTATCAGTTGGATCTTCTTCACACTGTGCATGCTCCTGGACCTCTAAGTCGTCCGCCCTGATTGGACCTTCCAAAGGGTGAGGTAGGAAGAGAACCTTGCATCCAGATTTGGTGTCCTTGATCTGGAAAATAGTCCTATGCACAGGTGTGGGGAGGGTCGAGAAGGACAGAGGTTGTGGCAGCCTTTGTGGACTTCTAGAGCCTCTTGAGGTGGGCTGCAGATAGAAGGAAAGAGGGAAGGAAAGGCGGAAAGGAGGAAGGGAGGAAGGAAGGGAAGAAGTAAGAGGGGGAGGGAGAAAGGGAGGGAGGGAGGGAGGAAGGAAGGAAGGAAGGAAGGAAGGAAGGAAGGAAGAAGGAAGGAAGGAAAAGGAAAAAGAGAGGGAGGGAGGCAGGCAGGGAGGGAGGCAACCCTCACTGTTGAGGATTGGATTGGCCACTTCTCAGGGCTGACATCCCCTAACTCAAGTGTACCCCATGATGTCCCAGAAAGCACATCCATTTTGACTCCATACCTGTGGTGGCAACCTCCCTTTGAAAATCTTTGTAGCTGAAATTTAGCTGATTTGAGGTGACATCATCCTAGATTAGCCAATAGTAACTATACTCATGAAGTCAAGGAGAGGATGCTCCTGTTTGGAAGCCAGTCTCCTCGGAAGGGGAGAAGGACCCTGACGCCCCGAGAAGCTGGAGGCAGGGATGACGTGCACTTTGGATACCTCTGCCATGGACCCCTCACAGCATCCTTCACTGATCCTTATAGCTCCTCAGAAAGAGGAGATTGTGGAGCATGAAGGCAAACCTCAGAGGACACCACCATTCTCAGGTGGTACCTTGGTTTCCCGGGCAGGAACTCAATGTTTCCATTTTGGCCTCCCGCAGCCACTCTGTCCTATGCTGTGCTGACCACTGGCTACAGAGGCCCCTCCTGTTTATGTCCCTATAGTGCCTCCTTTGACTTTGTCCTCACTCCTAGACACTTACAGGGTCAAATTCATGATGTCCTCCCCTCGGCTCTTATTTTCATGACCCCTGCCACATCCCTGTGGCAACTGAAAGCCTCTTCTCTTTAATCGGGGTGACAGGGCATGGGTACAGGAACACTGTGAGTCCCCATGCCGGCAGGGCAGTGGGTGTAGGGTGCACAGGACCTGCTATGCCTGTGCAGGGAACAGAATGTCGAGGTTGTGCCTCCTCTAGTCGATCCAGCTCAGTTCCAGGAGCCACTTTCTCAGCTCCACATAGCAAACTGCTGACACAGAAGGACCGTCTTCTTCTTCTGAAGACTCGTGACGCACAGTCTCAGCGACAATCACAGCATGCTAACTAATGTCATTTGCATTGTGTTTGCTAACAAAGGGACTAAGGTTGCAAGGACAGCTCTGACATAAATCAATGTCTTGGTCCTTGGAGATATCACGGCAAGCCCAAAGCTTATTTGCTTTCCAGGAACAGGGGCAGTTCTTTCTTAGTCCTAGTAGAAGTCCTCTAGGCTGTAACCCTCTCTGCGTCGAGTGGCCCCAGCCTGGACATCACGAAGTGGACGGTATGGAGACGCAGAGCGGGACGTGAAGCTCTGGGATGCCCGGGAGCTTCCCTCTGGACTGCAGCCAGGTCACACAGCTGAGAGCAGAACAATGGTATTTTGTAGAGGAGGATGTCCCTCCCTCCTGCAGGCCAGGAGCCTGCACTACAGAAGGAGTCTATGCTCACTGTCGGTCTCTGTCTCCAGTCTCCTGCTGTGGAAGCTGTTGGGTGTAAAAGGAGAGCCATGCCATCCTGTAGATGTGTGTCACCTCCCTCTGAGGTGTCTCCGGGACTTTGCTGGGATCCTTCCCCACTGTTCTCACTGTCTCAACCTATCCTGAGCTCTGTCTCCTGAACTTCTGAGAAAACTCCTATGTCTTTTGGATGAAGCAGAAGCTCAGAGGTGACCAGGGATTTCAACTAGATGTTGTGTTAATTTTACAGCTCAGTGTAGGGGTTAGAATAGGAAGTGTGACCCCACAGACTTGTGTGCTAAATACTTGGTCCCCAGACGGTGGTACAGATGTGAGAGGCAAACTTAGGGAGGTGGGGTCCTACATAGAGGAAGTAGATCACGAGTGTGTAAAGTGGGGACTTTGGCACCGGAGGTACGCGGTAACGGCATGACCACATTTATGCACAGTACGCGCATACACACAACACTACAGTGTGCTGCACAACACCATACTACACTGGCACCCCATGTTTACAGATGCTGCCACAGACAGTAGGAGGCCCAGCAACCCAGCACATTTTGCTGTGTCCCTGGCTCAGTAGGGTCCTCTGTCCTATCCTGAGAGGGTCAGCAAGTATCTCAGCTCTGCTTGGCCTCCCCCCCGCATGCCCCTTGGCAGATAGGATGATGGCAGAACTGGGGATTCCAATCGCTCATCTCCCTGGCAAATTGGGATTAACCTTGTGCCTCCTTATGTCTCATGCCCTACACAGGAGCACACAGTACATCCTCCCTCAACACACGCACACACACACACACACACACACGCACGCACACACACGCGCACGCTTGAGCACATACAAGCAGAAAGCCAAGAGAGCTCATGGCCTAAATGGCAGTTATTCAACAATAAGAACCAAGGGAAGTAGAAAAAGGGAAGCCCACGAGATGGAGAAGTTTAGAGTCCAGGGTGGGGCGAGAAGAGCCGGGAAGAGCCTGGGTACCAGCACAGACTCTAACAGGTACTCCAGACCATGAGGGAGGTTGGAGGCCAGGATGCTCCTTGGTATGCTAATAGGGACCACAGTCAGTCATTTGTCCCCAGTTTCTTTTGGACCTGACAATGAGAGCATTGTCTTTAAAGTGAGTACCGGGTCTCTTACCCTTTTTTTCTCCATCTCTGAGCCATTTTCCACTCTCAACTCAAATGAAGTACGAGATAGCTTATTCAGAAGCCGAATTTGAGAGATCATGGCCCATTTAGCTTACCCCAAATTCCATGTTCCAACATGGAAGGAGTTTTGTGGAGTTTTTATAGTACTAGAACAAAGAAAGTCTCAGATCAAGGCACTTGTGAAATACATAGGTGAGAGGTGGGTTCCAGTCAAGCAGTTAGGTCTCATGTTATCCGAGAGCATTCTTAGCCCTCTGATTGGTGGAGAATGTGGGTTTGATAAGTTAATACGCTTCAAAGTTTTTAGAAGTTGGTTTATAAGAGTGTTAGGTCTGACACAGAGGTGGCCAAGGGATAGTTCTTTGCAGGACTAAACATAGCCTGAGAAGTTATAACTAAGTTCTGGACCTGCAACCCTTCAACTTCTCTGTAGCCACTGGAGCTTTAACCAGTCACCCTCTGCGCACACAGTGTCATCATGGGCATTTCATTCACACTTGCTTGCTGTTTCTTGTCCTCCATGAAATGAGCAGGTTCTAGACTCCAGGTAGCTCCTCCAAACGTTCTCATCCCCATAACTCTCTCTCCTCACCTCTAGGATCAACAAAGCACAGACTGCATGCTAAAACCTTCAAATGGTGCTTCCCTAAGTCGTTTCTGTGGGGTTCTTAGGCACACTAATGTAACTAACACATCCAGGGTCTTGTCCTATCTGCAGCCATCCTTCAAACAGTGCACTCCAGCCCTAACTCATTGGCTATATGCCACATGGGTTCTGAACAGTCAGAGAAGGAGGGGCACAGGCTTTCAGACATTTCTAGAACCTGTGGGTTGGGGGGTGAGCAGGTGATGTTGGTCAGGAGTGGGTCCAGTTTACATACGTGTGTGCTTACTCTGGGACCTCACTATGCTTAGCTGGTGGCCCTTGGGGTCTGAGCAAGTTTCTGCCCCATGGGAGGTGCCTGACACTAATGAAGTCATCACCAGTAGAGCCATTTGACTGGGAAATAGCTTTGGCTTCAGTTTTCTTAAGTGGCATCTCTGCTAAGCACGAGTGGAGCTCAGGTCCACAGACACAGGCTGCATAACCAGGCTTTCAACCCAAGGCAAGAGAGTAAGTAGGCTCACGGGTCCAAAGCAAGAATCAAAGCCTTTGGTTTGTCTGCTCCCAGCCTCTGTTCCTGGCCAGGGGCTGGAGTTCATGGTGCTTCCAGGTCCTACCCTACGTGACAGTGAGCAGATGAAAAGGACAGGCTGGAAGACCCAGGTCCTAGAGAGTGCTCTGAGGGGTGTGGTGGTTTGAGTAAGAATGGCCTCTATAGGCTCATATATTTGAACACTTAGGAAGCGGTGCTATTTGAAAAGCTTAGGAGGTGCGGTCTTGTTGGAGAAGTCACTGAGGGGTGGACTTTGGGGTTTCAGAAGCCCAAGCCAGGTCCAGTGGCTCTCTCACTCTTCCTGCTGCCTGTGGATCCTAATGGAGGGCAGAGGACAGGGGCAGAGTGAACCCCAGAAATGGTGAGGTCAGGGAATAGGAAGGCAATGTCAGGATGGGAGGGGGTGATGAGTAGGAGGAGGAAGGTGATGAGTGGGGGGGAGGGTGATGGGGAGGAGGGTGATGGAAGAAGGAGGGTGATGGGGAGGAGGAGGATGGAAGAAGGAGGGTGATATTGGGAAGAGGTGGAGAATAAATCTGATGTCTGGAGAAAAAGAGATAAAGGTGTGAGAAATGGGCCACAGACAACAAAGTAAGCCATTATGACAAAAATAAGGTAGAATGCAGAGCCAGGAAACAAACATTTAAGGGACAACAAAGCAGGGACTACGAGTTTCTGAAGAAATGAGTCTCTCTCTCTCTCTCTCTCTCTCTCTCTCTCTCTCTCTCTCTCTCTCTCTCTCTCCAAGGTGGGCTATGGAAGCTTCATTCCCAAGAACTCCTGTGTGTGTGCCCCAGTCATGCAGCATGGGCTGACTCCCCTCTGGACAGGACTCTGGGGCTGTCCTGAGACAATGAGGCAGATGCCCCTCCTCTCTTCTTGACACTCCACACACGAGTGGGGGAGTGCCTCTCTCCGCTTTCTGAGATGAGTGTCCCTCATCTAAGAAACTGGGTTGTAACTAGGCACAACTGACTCCAAGTAGGCAATGTTCTCGCCTTTCAAGGTCTTCAGAATGGAAATTCAAACCATCACCTCCCATGGCAAACAGCTCACAGGATCCTTTCAAAGTGTTCTCCCCACAGCATCTTCTCCATGGCCTCTCGGATAGTGTGGCCACTATTCCTGGGGGAAGAGAGGCCACAGCTGAGTCACAGAGAGAAGAGGGGTCCTTCAGTGCAGGCGGGAGAGTACAAATCCCAAAGTATCCCGCATCCCCAAGCTCGGCTTCAGTGGCTCTCAGAAGGCACAGTGTGTGTGAATCTGGTGTCCATCCCTGGATGCTTTGGGTCAGACTATAAATGGCTCCTGGCAACATTACTCCCAGGGGTCAAGCCGTCCCCTTGATATGCCCATGACTTCACACTAAGCGCTTCCAATTTTCATTGAGTTATTGCATTCACAGGCCTGCTGGTGCGCGTCAGCTGGAACAAATTAGCATTGTCTTCCTTGCATGAGGAGCACGTGAAGTCCCCTGCAGCTCCTGCAGTACTGGGGAGCCTTCCCTGCCTAACTAAACTGATGTCTCCATCCAGCTGGAGACAAGTACCATAGCTGCTGGACCTGGGTCAGTTGGAATGATAGCATCTCCATCCCCTAGAACTGGGAGCCTCATAGTGGGCAGCCACATAGGGTGTAGAAGGAGCTGTGGCTTCTTCACCTGCTTGGGGATCGCATGAGGCCACTTATAATGCCACTGATGCCAGGTGACGTTCCTAGTGGGGGCTGAGAAGAAGTTACCTGGTCCTCAAACCTGTGTGTGACACTTCCTTCACAGGAAGGTATATGAGGTCCATCCCTGAAGGGGTGGCCTTGTGCCCTGTGGGCCCTGGCTCCACATCAGGTGGGGAGAACTTTCTAGCTTGTAGTTATCCAGATACCTCCAGATGCTAAATCTGGTCCTGCATTGAACTGGTGGTAGTTGATGGTGTTTGCTGTGAACCTCTATGTTCTCCATCCAATCTTTGCAACTAAGGGGGCTCCTTTCTCAGGGACACACAAGACACCAGTCTGGGATAGGAACAAAGCAGCCCTCATCCTCAATGCCAAGTATGGTCCAGATGTAAGGGGAGCTCAGCCAACTCACTTTAATGAGGACCCAACCCTCTTTGGGCTTCTCTCCTTGTGTATCTTGTCTTCCAGGCCCCACGCACAGAGCTTCTCTGGTGGTCCAGCCTGTCTTAACATGACTCATATGAGGTTGACCTACCCAGACATGACAGATTCTTCTGACCTCCATTGGTACCTTCCATGCTTGTATCCTATACACATAAATACACATAAACAAAAATAATCTTTTTTAAATTAAAAATTTAAAAAGGAGTATGAAAGGTTAATTCCCCTCAGCTAGCATTTTCTTCTAGAGACTTCTGTCTCCTGGTCTCACTTTTCCCTTGGCTATTAATTCCCACCTGTCCTGCCATGTTTGGACTGGTCCCTCTCTGTCCTCAGCAGAGACCCCTTCAGCATCCAGATGGTTCTGAAAAATGTCCACCTTGCCTAATAGATACTGCTGAATCTTTTCTCTGACAAGGCTCCTAGGTCATGGCCAGCCTTGATCAAGTCTCTTGCTGGACTCAACCCTGGTCGTTTTTATGCCCTTCCTCCTACTGCTTCTGTCTCCAAGGCCTGCCTGTCTTTTTCACCCTGAGATAGAATGACTCCAGCTTCCAGAGCTTGAGGACTCTATAAATGGACACCCATTGCCAAGGTGGAGGGTTGCTCTTGGCTTTGTCTGCCCTCTGTTGTGTCTCTGTTTCTCCAGCTCTAGAAGGTAAAAGTCATTGCACTCTGGGTTCCCAAGGCCAGGTGTCCAAGATGCAGCAATTTTTTGACTTCACAGCATGATTGAACTGTAAGATGATAAACCCCTTAGTCTTGAGAGTCCCTGAATGCCTCATGTCACAAAGAGAAACCGAGGTACACACCCACTTGTCCATGGTCACAGCCCCCGGCAGAATGTGCTTGTTTGGATATGACTTGCTGTCTGGGGTTTGAAACGGAAAAGCATTATGAGGAGCATCTGTCTGGGACACTTCCCTGGCCAAGTTTCCCTCCAGGCCAGGCCACTGCCTTCCACTTGTTCAGATGCCATCTCCCAGTCACCCGAGTCATCATTATTCTGCACACAGCAATGCTGCAGCTTTCCAGAAATGGACCATATTAATACATGTGCACCAACGCCCCCAGGGTGGAATTGCATGGTGCTGTTAATGACGCCATTAATATTGTGTCCGGCTGCCGCACAGCCTAAGTGGATGGCCTGTTCCTCCACGGTCATTTTTCACACTGCGATCCTAGGTTACTCCTTGAGGAGCCCAGTGCCGGACATTCACTATTGCTCCTGCAGGCATAAGTATCACCGATCGCCATCTCAGTCAATGAACTCTCTCTGGTTCCCCAGACTTCCTTCTGGAGGCTCTCACCAAGCTAGCACTGGGTTAATTAAAATCCTGGTAAAGCGGTGAAGCCCCTCAGTCAGATCTCCACAGGTCCAAGGGGGCCCATTGTGAGGGACAGCAGGCTGCTGCTCAGGAAAGAAAGAGGTAGAGGCATCAACACATGCCCTGGGGAGCAGCTTCCTTCTTGTCACCTAGCTCAGCATCTGGCCACATAAACCAAATACCCTTGCTGAAGCATAAGGCCAGAGGTTTTGTTTATTGCGCATCATAATGCCGCAGGTGTGATCCTAAGACAACACCTGCTGATGGAATCATCTTCCTTGTCGTTGAGGTATACGGCGCCAGCTCTGCAGGTGCCGAGACCCAAGTCCAGACAGACTTTCCTGTGCCCTTTGCCTTCATGGCCCAGATGAGGTGTAACTTAGATATTAGACACAGGTATGGGGGAGCATCAATAACTAATAAAATGGAAAGCCTATAACAAAATACTCCAGCAGAAATGCCGGCAATACTGCTTTTGTATTCTGTGGAAGTAAAACATGAACACAAAAGCTGGAGTACCACACGAGTGGAGAGGGTGATGCCGTGATTAATGGGGGTAGGGGGAGTCATACATACAGCTTGGATACACTGGGTGAGGAGCTGCCTCGCTTTCTGGACTGGGCAGAGCAGAATGGTGCACAGTTTAAAATGTGCACATTGTTCAGTTTTTAAAGTTGCCCTTCAGTGTTTTTGACAGTGGCTGCCACGAATTACTGAAGTCTCGAAAGGTGAATGCTGGGATGTGGGGGTGCTACTGCAATGTGCCCCAGGTGCAGCCACATCTGAATTCAAGAATGCATCTGCCACCTGTCAGCTGCAAAGCTGCTCCTCGGTAGAACCCGTGTGTCAATGGGGATACTGATTCTCACGCCTGCAACACAATGTAAACAGGGCAATGTGAATGCCAGGGCATGCCTGTCTCCTTTACAGGCCAGATTTGAAAAGTCAAAGCAAAGCAAAATCCATGGCCTTGCGGAAATGTTAAGCAATGATCGTCAGCATTGTCTTTCTCTACCCGCAAACACACCTGCCTCCAGCTCTCATCCTCAGAGGCATCTGACGCGGCAGGGGCAGTATCCCTGAGTAGATGGAATTCCACCTGAAATGCCTGGTGCTGAGGCCTGTACAGACTGTCCGTTGGTACAGCTTCCTCTTCCAGCAGGGTTAGAGAACTGTCAGAGGGGCCGTGAGACCCACCCTCGCCTTCCACCTTCCACCAACGTGGGGTCCCTTCTCTAGTTGAAAACTCTGGATTTGTGCAGGTCACCTTTCCCTCCATGAGAAAGGAAGCCCCAGGGCACATTCCATCTGGGGGCCCCACAATGGGTGGGGTGGTGACCAAGGTGCTGTTGATGCCTCATTGCTGTGGGTTTAGTTCTCAGGTGAGTGAACCCGCTAGTCAGTCACCTCTCCGTTCTGAGCTCAGTGGTCCCAGGAGGTGCTAGCTGTGGGCAAGGACACAGGGTAGGGTGTGGGGAGGGCATTGCTCTCGAGGATGAACACAACCCTGGCTACACTTAAACCTGGGGCTACCTTTGGGCTATATTCAGCTCTGTCCCAAGTTATGGTCTTGCTCCTCTGCTATGGTCTTGCTCCTCTGCTCCGGTGCCTCAGACTGCAAGGTGTATGCTGTCTTGGCAGGGGCCCTTGCCAGGAGGAGAGCAGATCTGGCCTATGTGAAGGAGACCCAGTGAGCATCGGGCGTGACAGATTTTGTTTCTGGGTACCAGACATCAGGGGATGTCACCAGGACTCTGTTGGGCCCAACACTAAAGCACTATGGATCATCAGAGATTGGTGCAGAAGACCCCGCATTCTTCAGTAGCCCCACTGGGGTCCTGTCTCAGATGCTCCGTCTGTCTTGAGATGCCGCTTTCCAATCTGAGGGCAAGTTTGTGACCAGTAAAGGCTCAGAAAGGGAGCTGCTGTGTCCTGTGTCTGCACAGCAGAGAAGACTAAAGGACTGAGTTTGATCAAAGAAGAGTTTGGGGGATGCACACTGGCAGGGTTTGGGCATATCTCTTGGCCCTGTCTTGCCTCTCTTCACACCTGACCTGTAACTTGGCTCTCTGCCCATGGTGACTTGGTTTCCCTGGTTTGCTAGGTCGCTGGGAGGACACCCTTTCCCCCATCCCCATGCAGTCCTTTCCAGAGCTCTATGCAGAGTTCTCATGCATAGAAAATTCTGATGATCTAGGCTTTGGCCAGGGATGGATGCTAGGGTTGCTGACTCACAAGGCTCACAGGTGGGAACCACCAAAAAACCCTCTTGACTCTGGGGCTGTGAATGAGCAATAGGGTAACAGAGGTGAAGCCCATCCCTGGGAACGTAGGGTACCAGGTTCCCCAATGCTCCTCTCTGTGAACTCATGGGAGAATTTACATGGCAGGAAGATGGCCAGGTCAGAAGCCCAGCATCCTTATCCCACCAAACCCTACATCATTAATTCACAAGGGGATTCGGCAAGCATGGTCATCCTCATAACAGCAGGGGAGGGGGCATTGGAACGTGTTTCAGAAATGTTGGCTTACTCTTGGCATGGACCTCTTCCCTCCCTCCCTTTTGGTGGCCATGTAGACTATTTCCACAGCCTGGCAGTTCGTTGCACTGTCTAATGGCTTTGTGGCTAAGTCCTTCCTCCTGTGGGGCAGAGAAATGCTGAGAGGTCATTTCCTCACTTGGTTCTGACCACAGAAGCTATACACATCCAATCCAATACCTTCCGAGGGTTGCCCTTTCGATTTCTGCGGAGGGAAGGGAGAAATGGAAAACAGAAGAAGAGCAGGAGGGAAAAGCGTCCTCACATATCCTAGAGGCTGCTCTTTCCATGGCCAGCCTCTCAGAGCCCTTTTCTGCCCTCTTAGTCGAAAGGATGGATCCTGGTCTCTTAGTTCTAAGCTGCTGCTGTCCTTCTCTTTGCTAAGAGCCCCTGAGAATAGACACTCACTTGAGGGCCATCTGCTCCCTCCAACATTCCATGCAGTCCTCAGCTGTGCACCTGCCTGCGGTGGAATAATCCTCTTGTACACTGTAAAGATTTCTCACTCGAATTGGTTCATTGAAATGCTGATTGGCCAGACAGAAGTATAGGTGGGGTGACCAAAATAAGGATGATGGGAAGGAGAAGAGTGGAATCAGGGGTCACCAACCAGACACAGAGGGAGCAGGATATGAATGTACCATGATAATAAAGTTACCTCCACATGGCAGAGCATAAATAAATTATATGGTTTAGCTTAAAGTGTAAGAGCTAGTTAGTAATAAGTCTGAGCTATCGTTCAAGCATTTACAAGAGTAGTTATTTGGGACTTGGTGGCCGGGACAGGAAACTTCTGGTTCACCAGCCTTTTCAGCTTCCCCAATAGAACACCTCAAAGGAGAGAGCATACCCTTCTTTCCCCTTTTATGTCCTGGTCCTCTGCCTCCCCTCTCTTTTCTCTCTCCCTCTGTCATTTACTTCTCTCCCTCCATACATTCTTCCTTTCCATCCTGTTCCTCTCCTTAGGTCCTAATTTTTCCTTACTCCCACCTTCTCCCTTCCCTTCTACCCTCCAGTCTTTTCCCTATCCATCCCTCCTCTTTCCTCTCTCCCCTTCTCCTTTCCTCCATCCTTCCATCCCTCTCTTTCCTTCTTCCTTCTCTCTATTCTCTCTCTTTTCTCTCCCTCCCTTTATTAATCCATCCATCCCACTGTTCCTGCTTTCTCTCCACCCCTTCCATCCTCCCTCTCTTCCTCCTTTGCTCCCTCCCTTCTCTTTGCTTTTCATTTATCCTAATTTGCATCTGCCTTCCTGATACTCCCTTCTTCAGTCCTTGTGAAGGACGCCATGCCCTGGTCCTTCTGCATGACTCACTCACCAAGTGACAGCTTTTGCCCTTTGTTTTGTTTAAAAATTAAATAGATTAAAAAATTCTATTTAAGAACGATGCAAGTATTCCAATCTCAGTAGACAAGGATGTTCTTCTTGCTTTTAAAATCTTTTTCTTCCCCTTTGACTAGTTTCCCAAGGGTCTGAACTCAGCTTTGCAGGTTTTCTCCTGAGTTCCTGCAAAGGCCATCAGGTTCCCGCAAGGGTGGTGTGTACTGTCTTCACAGGCCTCACCTTGAGCTTCTGTTAGAGATAATGTTCTTATGACTTTTGTCAGTATAAATCTGAGACATGGCCCAATCAATCAACTTTTACTTGGAGGGATATATCAGGAGCAGGCTGGACCCTTGGATTTGGGCAGGGCCACATGCCTGGCTCTTTTCCAGTACCTGAGAGAAATGACAGGCTCCTCTTCCACCTGACTGTCTGTCACAACAGATCTCTGATTCCCTCTAGAACAGTGACCACCACAGTGGAGATGCTGGCTGTGCGTCAGCCTGGGCCCCAAGTGACTCACAATTGCTGTAGTATAAACAGAAAGCAAGCCTGGGTTGGGCAGGTGAGGGTCGGTGGCAGTGTCTCCTCTGTTCTTCCTTACTGTTCTGAAGGGGAATTTAATGGGACATAGGCCTGTGTCTCAAGGAGCGGGAGCCAGGGCCACAGTACAGTCCCATGCTTGTGGAAACAAGAGACCAGACACAAAGTGCTGAAGAATAAACCCAGGACCACTGGATATGTGTTTTCTCACCTCAGTTGCCCTAATCTAGAAGTATATTCCTCTCAAATGCTTCTGTGGGTTTGTATCCTACGTGGTCGTGGATTCTGTCAAATTGATGGTATTAACCATGACAAGAGCCCATCAGTTGATGGTGTTAGCTGTCAGAGGACCCGTCGGTTGACCTCTAGGAAAGCTTTCCTGAAAGGCACTCAGGTCTGTGGTCTTAGGAAGCAGACCTGGACCCAGACTTGGTGCTCTCTCACCCGTGAAGAGTGCCTTTTATTAACCAAGCGATGGGTGACAGATGGCCCGCAGAGCTGTGGTTATGTCCCGGTACGCCTTATGGGAGAGGCAGTATTGATTGAGGCTCAGTTCTTGGTCCATGGCAGACTAATGAAGTGCAGGCCAAGCTGGGGAACCCCAGTGCATCCTAGTCACATAACTCCACCAATGGCTGAATGCTTCCCAAGCTGCCATGGCCTGTGGTGTTTGACACTGGCTTCAATTCATCCACTAATTGCTTCTCCCAGACAGGGTTACTCACAGGCCTGGACTGCATCGGGCTCCACAACCTTTATTCTGCTCTCTGGCATCTTATACAGCATAGAGCCCTGCAAACACTGTATGCCAGGGTTCTCAGATGTAGCTTTACCCTGCCACTATAGCTGCCATGCTCCCATGAGCCCAGTTCCAGGTTTGCCAAGAGCTGTCAGGCCAGGATGGCACCGTGTTTACACATGTCCACACTGGGGATAATGATCTGTCTGCCCAGTCTCTGAGCCTGAGCCTCTCCAACGTGGCATGAGTTCCTATTGCTGGGTAGGGAGGTAATCCCAGGGCTGTGTGAGGCTGGCCCTCAGTGACACCAGAGATGGTCTCCACAGCTCACATGGCGCTGACTTCCCAGGCAGAACCTTAAACCTATCAGCATTGCCAGGTCCAGCCCTTGCCAGGTCCACCCCCCCCCGCTCTCTCTCTCTCTCTCTCTCTCTCTCTCTCTCTCTCTCTCTCTCTCTCTCTCTCTCTCTCTCTCCTTCACCAGAACACCCTGCCTTCTGTAATCAGATGCTGGTCCTGTCTCACAAGTTTTCCCCCAACCTGAACCCTGAGATCTTGACTGTCCCTGAGCTCCTATGGGTGTCTCTGCACCAGCTGTCCAGTTCCTTCTGGCTCTTAGAAACCTCTGGAAACTTCACATGGCATCTCCAGTGCACAGGCATTTTTCTCTAAGCACAGATGCCCTGAAAGGGAGCTGGGCAGGAAGGAAAGATGAGATGAGATGAGATGAGCCCCCGGCTCTGAGAAGTTTGTGTTCAATGCTCTTTCAGGTGGAGGGGCTGAGGCATGGGACCAGGACCAGCAAGGAGCTTCTCACTGTACCCCAGGAGCCTCCCTTGGCTTGTGGATCAGGTGCACAGGATAGCACAGTCTGTACTTGCCATAAGACATGCTGGACCAGGCTGCCCCACGAAGTGCAAGCTCTGCTCTGCCCCTCCTTTGTGAGTCCTTGAGCTGAGCCGCATACTTCTTCCTTACTTCCAATCACTACAAGGGCAGCCAAGGCTGCCATGATGGGAAGGTGGATATCAACATACCCCAATATCAGAGACAGCCAAAGTCTATTTTCCCCTCATTTTTGAGTACATTAAGCTGACCGCACAGTTTACCCTGATAGATAGTGGTATGATGCCCCCTGCATGGAGGAAGAAGCCTTCATGAGGGCTGGAGGAAGCACGCTGTCATATTTGACTCCAGTCTTCCCATGAGGGTCTGTGCTGTTGCCACTTCCTTATCGGACAGTGGCTCTGGGGACCACTGTGCTCAGAGATGCTCTCCAGAGGTTTCCATGGAGGATGAGTGCTTCCAGGGGGATTACAGTTTCCATGGTAATCGTGCATCTGGGCTGCCAAGGAAGTAAGGTGGACCCAGACGTGGGAGATGGGATCCAGGCTTCACTTCCTCGGTGGGGGGAGGGGAGCTCCTTATTCATCATAGGCCAGCCAACAGGCTGCAGACTCTGAGCGTGCTCTAGGACCATGATCCTCCCCACCCTCTTGGAGTCCTTGCTACTTCTGGCTCTTACAATCCTTCTGTCTCCTCTTCTGCAGAGATCCCTGAGCCTTGAGGGGAGGAGCTTGATGAAGACATCCCATTTAGGACTGAGTGCTCCAAAGTCTCTCGCTTTCTGTACCTGTCCAGAAACTTACAAGAAACTTCTCTTCAGAGGGTTATAGTGAGTCACCCATTCCAGTCTAATGCTAACTGATATTTTTTTTAAATGTGTAGTAGACATCTCTAATAAAGTCACTTTCCCAAAAGCGACGTTGTCACTTTCCTCCCCAGAGCTTCCATTTCCTGTATTAGTCCCCTGCGTTGTCGGACTGAACCGTCACACTTGCGGCCACAGTCCCAGTTATACTCGCCAGGCCCCTCTGTCTGTCTGTCTCCTTGGCAAGCAACAAGTGTTTGCCAGCCTTTTAACTCGGCTTCTTCTGGGCTCTTGTCAACCGTATTCATCTTTCCAGTCCCTGCCTTCCGGCTCTGTTCATTTTCTCCACTGTTTCCTGGTTCATCGGTTTCTCCTTGTTTCTTTGTTCCTTTTTACTTCTGCTTCCCAGAAATTCAAGAATTTCTTATATTTAAGTCTAAAAAGGAAGCAGTTTGCTACCAAGCTTAATCTTCACGACCCTTCCTAACCCATGAGCGACACAGACGATGGTTATTAACTTCCTAACCAGACAAATGGGTGTTTTGCATAACAATTGTTATTGATCGCTACTCTCGGTCCCTTGAGAACTAGACTGCTTGTTTGAGTCCCAGCTTAGGTGATCAGCAGAGCCCTGCCTGTGTTCAGGCTTCTCCTGCAGAGTGCCAGCCCACTAGCACAGACTAGAATGTGCCCTACCACGTCAATTATTAATGTTTCTCACAACCACCTATTAATTAGCAAGAAAGGTCAACTAGACCTCCGCCAGGTGTGGGGTTTTATTTTTTCCCGTTAATTCTGTTGATATATCCAAGAGGCCTTTCTATTGAAGCTTTATATGTCGACACTTTCAAAGTGTACTAGCTGACTTGTCTGTTTGCCATCTGTCTGCCTTATAGCTGTGTCGGTCTGTCTATCTTTTGTATGTCGGTTGTCTCTCTGTCTGACAGATGCCTGGAGGTTTTATATGCTGATCTGTCTGCCTTTTATCTTTTGTATGTCTGTTATCCTGTCTTTTGTCTGTCTGACAACTTCCTGACATCTGTCTGTCCGTCAGCATCAGTCTGTATGCTTGTCTGCCTGTCATCTATTTGTTTGTCTTTTGTCTGTCTGTCACCTGTCTGTCATCTGTTGTCCATCTATCAGCATGTGCCTGTCTTTATGACTCTCTGGGTACCTGTCTGACTGAGTTTCACCTGTGACATACTTTTTTCCTCATTTGACGTTTCCCCTCTCTTTACTCTAAACCAGGCTCTCGTCTTCAGGTCCTCACTGATAGTGCAACCCTCTCTGCTTGCACTATGCACCTCCGTGTGTTTGTTAGTAACACTTACCACTCCCTAGGTTTCAACTGCATCGCCTCTAGAACAGTCACACCTGAACTGTGCTCTCATCCATGTATATTTGAAATGATATTGGGGTTATGTTGGGCTGCCTCTATGGTGCTTCTTCCTGGGGTCTGTGGCATTTTCCCTCTTCTTTTGCCTCAGGATGGATCAGCTGAGCACCCTTTGTCATTCCTGTTTTCTTTTCCATTGACATACTCAGGATTTGGGGTCCCAAACACATTTCATATACGATAAAATCATCTGTTTTAAGGGTGTGACACATGGATTTTGTCATCATCAGCGTGATGAAAACACTCAACTTTTCTACCACCCCAGATATCACTCACGCTCCTGCCTTGGCCACTGTCCTGGCCAGCAAGTGCCAATCTATTTCAGCACAGTGGCTTGGGGAGCCCTGGGGTCATTTTGTGTTGAATAGGCACTGTGGGGGCTTTCTCTGGATGTATGATATCGTACATTGCTGGGGTTCTCCGTCTCGCTTCACTTCCCACACTGATAAAGTCACCCACACTGTGTGTGTTTGGTAGACTCTGCTTGTTGCATCCTGTCTCGTTGCTGACTGGCATGTCTCCCCGTAGACATAAACTGCAACATGTTTGCACTCTGTTTCGCAGGCACTGAGTACTCTGCAGACTTTTTCTGGATGAAGATGAATAAATTTTCATTTGCAGGTTTTTGTCGGGTGTCTTTCCATTCTCTTGGATAAACATCTAGGATTGGAATCACCAAGTCATCTGGGGCTTGCCACGTGGAGCTTTAGCAAAAGCAGCTGAGCAGTTTTTCCAAGTGGCCGCCCCTCTCTGCTTTCCAGGCAGCAGATGTGCCTGCATTCCAAAGGCTCTATCCTAACAGGTGTGAAGGATGTCATCATGGTGACTTTCCTTTGCATTTCCCCTGGATCCAATGACAGGGAGCCTCTTTTCTCCTGCTTATCGGTCACATGTCTATCTGAGGTCTGCTCAGTTTCCACACATCCCTTCCCAAGCGCGGAGCCCTGCACAGCCTCTGCAGACAAGCTTCTTTCCATTGAGAGTCTCCGTTATTTTCTCCCTGGCCACGAACTGGCTTTTTATTTCTGTCTGAAGTTTAGGAGAAAATGGCTTGACTTCAATTGTGTCATTTATCAATTTAAAAAATGTCCAGAGTTCACATCTCTAATATCGCATTAAGTAATCTTTGCTTTAGCGGGGGAGTGCCAAGTGCAGCTGTCATGGTGCACAAAAGATTAGCATTCCTTTGTTATTTACTTATTTTTATTCTTTGCCAGTTTTATTCATGTAGGTAATGATTTTTTCTCGTTTTCTCCTCCACTCACTTCCCTTAACCTTCTCCCTTCCCATCTCCCATTTTCAGGTCTTCCTGTGTGTTACCCACTGAGTTTAATTATAGTTGCTTGCGTATGCATGGATGGGAAATCATTTCCTGGAGCATGAGCAACTCATAAGTGGCTACATAGCTGAAGAAAATGACTCCCCATCCCCTAGCAGCCTTTACCTAGCAGTAAACCCTGAGGGAGGGTCCCTCTTCTCTGCTTGATGCCAGGTTCATGGGGCCCCCATCTTGTGCAGAAAACACAGCTACAGTAAGTTCACGGATGTGTGCCCGCCTTATGTGTGGAAGGTGCCTCTTGACAGTCATGTTAAACTGTCTTCTCTCTTAGGTTAACTGTTACATAAGGTGTACACTAGGGCTTTGGCCGGGACTTCTAGTTGCCCACAAGTGTTTTTGTGTAACTGTGGATTCCTTGCAGTACCCTTAGCTGGAATATTATCCTTTCTTGTTATCTTTTTACCTTTGTTGAGAGCTCCCCTGACGGTATTTCTTGGGTCCGTTTCTATGCTGTGCATTCAGGTCTCCTGACCTGTGCGTTTCTCTTTATGCCATCATCTCCCAGCTGCTGGAGTCTCGAGACCAGTTCTTGTGAATCCTGGCGCTTTGTTCTCCTTTCTCACAGCTGTTTTGGCTCACAAGATTGCCTTGCATCCCACACAAGCCTTAAAACTCAGCTGTGAATTTCTGCAGAAAATGCCACTGAGATAATTGTTGAGATCGCATTAAAACTATAAATACCTTTATTGTGAACGGGAAACTGAGCGATGTTCATTCTACATGCTCATGGATGACCCCCTTGCTGCATGTGATTGACTGATTGAGTCTGAAGCACTCAAGGCTAAGCCTTTGGCCGGACATACAGGTTGAGCTTTGACATAGGGCTACACTCTTGGGCCTTTTTTGCTTTCCTTTTCTTTTTTTTAATTTCAAGACAGAGATTTCACCAAGTTGTATAGGCTGGCTTTTAATTGCTCTATATTCCAGGCAGAATTTGAATTAAGTTGGGACCTGAGTCACTAGGCTCCACTTTCTCCATTTGTTTAGGGATTTGCTGTAAGCAGAGTAATCACAGACCAAAATGCCCTTGAAAGGGAACTATGAATATCCTATCTCTACATGGCAAAAAAAAAAAAAAAAAAAAAAAAAAAAAAAAAGGAAGAAAGAAAAAAATATCTGTGCAGACACAATTCACTTATGACTTGAGATTAGCAGGTTGTCCTGCTTTGTTAAGGAAGATTCTATCTAATCAAATAGTTTGTTCAATTAAAACCTAAGTATTTAAAAGCAGAGAAAAGGAAGAAAAAAAGCTCTGCCCATTCAAAACAACAAAGAAACACAAAAGAAGAGAAGAGAGAAGAAAAGGAACAAAGAACTACAGGGCAAACAGATCCCAGAGGAAAAATCTCTCCTTATCAGGAGGTTCTCATGAATGGATCCAGCTCCCCAGTGAAAAAATAGAGTAGATGAGTCGGAAATCAGAAACCAAAGCCAACTCTATGCTGTCTATAAAAATGCCTCTCCGGGCTCAAGGACATATGCAGTCTAAATGTAACAAGAAGGAAAACAATAGCTCAGCTTCAAGAAGGCAGATGTAGCTTTCCTCTTGTCAGACTAAGGAGCCTTCACCTCAAAACCAATTCTAATGGCAAAGGAAATTCTCTCCATGATAAGGGATCATCAGGAAGATGTCAATCACAACTGTTAATAAATATACACCTACAACATCCAACCTCTTGGATTTATAAAGCATATATTGACAAGGAACTTGAAAGGAGAAATTGACATCAACACATGGGTGTCAGGGTCTTCAACTCTCCACTTCCAATTGCAGATGGAACATCTAGATAGGAAACCCATAGGCAGCAGGACCTAGAAGCATTGGGGACCAAATGAACCCAATATACAGAACTGATCATACGTCATACACATGTGGAACTATCTGCCTAGGAGACACATTTGGAATTGTCTACCTAACAGCAGCAAACACATTTTCTCTCTATGAACACATGGAACGTTCACTGAGGTTGATTACAGGCTAGGCTGCAGGTCTTTACAAGTTTAAGGCAATTGAAAATATGTCAATTATTTCTCTACTCTGGAAATTCATAGCAAGAGAGTTGAAAACATTCATAAATACATAGAAACTAAGTCACCTTCTCTAAAACAATCACTGGGCCAAAGATGTCTGAAGGGAATCTTAAAGTATCTGCAGGGGTTGGAGAGATGCCTCCATGCTTAAGGCACTTGATGCTTTTGCAGAAGACCTGAGCTCAGTTCCCAGAACCCACACAGATGTTCACAACCATCAATAACTCCAGTTCCAGGCGACCTGGTGACATTTTCTGGCTTCCTTAGGTACCAGGCATGTATGCAGTGCACCTATATACATGCAGGCATAATACTCATACATGAAATAAAAATAAACAATTCTTTAAAAAAAATACCTGCAGCCAAGAGAAAACAATATACAGCTTACAAAAACTTGTGGAACACTGTCAAAATAAGAGACTTATAGTGGTAAACATCTGCCCAGAAAAAAAAAAAAAAAACAACAAACTCCCAGACCTTCATCATCAGTGCTTCGAGAAGAGAAAGAAGGAGGAGGAGCCTGGAGAGGAGAGGGAAGAGAGGGAGGAGGGGGGAAAAGGAAGCATGAGAAACACAGAACAGAAACAAGTCAGATAGAGAAGTGAAAGTATAGAAAATACCAACAAAACAGAGAATTTGAAGAAAAGATGAACTTTATTTTTAACTGTGTATTACGTGTGTGTCTCTGTGTGGGCATGTGCATATAAGTGGGTGCCTGTGGAGTTCACAAAGGGTACTGGATCCCTGGAACTATGGTCTTTAAGCTGCCATGTGGGTCCTGGGGACCGAACATGGGGCCTCTGCAGGAGAAGCGAGTGCCCTCAGCTGCTGAGTCATCTCTCCACCCTTCCACTCACTCTTTTTTTTTTTTTTTTAAAGTTAGAAGTGTACACTTGATAACTCTTTAGGTGGGTGTACAGGTTTCTGCCTCCTTTCAGATCAGCTTCCATCTTTGGACTTCATTAAGGATTTTATATTTATACAATAAGAGGGTAGGAAATTTTAAAAAGCTACATCAGAATTGGCACTTGGAAGAAGTCAATTTACAGGGAAGACTGGAAGTCCTTTTGGTACCCTGGCATCATCTAACGAACAAAGCTCGAAACAAATCATGCCAAATACAAGAGTGGGGGCGCTTAAATGACCGTACGCCAGGGGGCCAGACTCTTTGGACTCTTTCCTCATTTCGCTAGCCACTTCTTAGCGAGCTTTCTGTTTTGTTCTTCCAGACTGGGCTACTCTGTGTAACAGTCCTGGCTGTCTTGAAACTCACTTTGTAGACCAGGCTGGCCTCGAACCAGACCAGGTTGGCCTCGAACCCACCGAAATTTGCCTGACTTCTGCCTCCCAAATGCTAAAATTAAAGGTGTGTACCACCACCACCATCTGGCTGCCACTTCCATTCCTGGACATGTGTGTTCCTTTCTTCATAAGCTGTCAATTTCTATCCCATGCCTAACTTAAAGGGAATGACTTTTTCCCTATCTCTTCTTGGTGGTGACTGGGATTTCCCTCTACCCTGTACTACATTTTTCTCTTAAACGCTGATAAAACTATCTTCTAGCTTCCTTCTGAGTTAATTTCTCAATTCTTTTATTAATGAGTCTAAGAACCCCGAAAAGGAAACTCAATTTCCCTAATAACATTCACACATTTTACCTTTGGGCTTTTCTGACTCATATACAAGTGGGTATAAAAGAGCAGCGGAAACTGTGGTTTTGATTGCTCATGTCTTATGTGTTTTCTGTAAAGCTCGGGTTTCTTTCTCGTAGCTAAACAAAGAGACAGGTTACACCTGCCCCCTTCGCCAATAGAGCAAATCTCCACAAATGAGACAGCACAGATTTATGTTTTTACCACTTGGGGAGGGGGTCAGAAGTCTGAACTGGGTCTGCATTGGCTGAAGCCACTTGTCGTTAAGCCTGCGTCTTTCTGTCCTTGAGGCTACTGAGGAACAGATCCACACCATACAGCCTCAAGTGTGCACGGATCCAGATCCTCCTGCCATCTTCACGGCCACCCTGACTGGCTTTCTCACAGTGTGTGCTTCTGGCTCTGGCTCTTCCCTGTCCCTCTTCCACATTTAAGCTTCTTTGTGGTGACCGTGGGCTCATCTGGGTCACCACTGAGGACACAATGCTAGATCTTAGTTTAATCACCAGTAGAGGTGAGGTCTAGGGGCTGGGAAATGGGGCTTCCTTGTGCCAATTTCCTGCCTGCTTTGCTGAGTATACAGACAGCCGAGGGTCTAACCTAGCTGGGAATGCCCTGAATTGTTAATTAGATCAAGTCGGTTTGTTTTCATGCTAAACTACAGCTTTTCCCTTTGTGTCTGTCTTGCTTGATGTCACATTTTGGGTCATCCCGATGCTGGGTTGGGGGGAGGATGGACTGCTATCCTTAGTGTCTTATTTCTCTATGGATTGTGGCACGCAGGTCCAGACCTTTAGCCAAGTCAACAATTCTTGGGAGGTGGCACAGGGATGCCTTTCCTTCACTGGCAGGCTCCTATGTCAGATCTTAGGCCTCTCCCCAGGAGAAGATATTCAGTCCCAAGTGTTCGGAGTCACTGTCTAGGCATTCAAGACCTGGTGAGATAGTGGCCTAGTGGGCCTGTGGCTCACACACGTTAAGACACAACTAGCCAAAAAGGGCTATTTGCTGATCTACTTAAAGCTTTGTAGAGCCGTGGACAACTGACTGCTATGTGTCTCTCCATAAACTGACTGCACTGGTGTCTGCCCTGACATTGAACACACAGGAGCTTGGCCATAGGCTTGTTGGGGCTGGACAGTGCTCTGAGCATAAAGCGTTCCCCAGCCCCAGAGCTGATGACCAGGGTTAGCTGATCCCTAACCCTATGAGCCGAGGATTCCCCCTGGGCAGGCAGGAATTTCCGGTGGATCTTCAGTCACATAGACCAGGAACTGACTCGCAGCAAGGTTCAGGGTCTTCTGGTAATGTGGCCTGGAGTTCTGTGGCTTGTGTGCATTTTATTCCGCAACAACTTCACCATGCCACTGCTGTCCCAAGGTTCTGGCTGTTATGGCAGTGAAAGAATAAAAACCCATTTAACGTCATCTGTCGTAGCCCCGTGTTCACAAAGCCGCATGCATTCATTCTCCTCCACCCCCACGCACTATTCCTAGGTCAAGTTCCACAAAGGCCTTGTTGATGAGGCTGGTGAATGGTGGCTGGCTTGCTGGCTTTGCTGCTGGGCCATAAATATTCATGTGGAGAGGACAGACAAAGAAACTGAGGTTCAAATATAGGGCATGCTTATGCACAACCCCAAACACCCAGGAATCCTCAGCAATGTGCTACTGGCTTCCCCGGGTCCTGACTAGACACACTCATGGGCACACTCCAGAGTCAGAACAGAGTCGCTTAGCATATTGGAGTTTTGCTAGGAGGGTGATAGCTTCCAGAGGCTCAAGAGAGAAGGCTCTGGGCTGATGCGCCCCTCTCTGGGCTGTAAAGAAGGCTTTACTATAACTTCTGTAGGGCGCTGTAGTGTGTGTAACACACTCCGTGCTTGAGGTACCTCAGGTAGGCTAGAAGAAGCCTGCATTCTGCTCTTCCTCCCCACAGGGAGTCAGGTCTTAAAGCTGATGTTATAATGCCACCTAGGAGGTCTTTTAGTTTTGGCTCCACAAAGTAAGCATCTCAGAAGGCATCAGGCTATCCCGGTGTCAGAGGAAACTGAGATGCAGGGACAATCTGACTCTAGAATCTACAGAGACAAATGCAAAGAACCTCCGCAGACCTGAAAGGACCAAAGAAAGCCACTAGTGTGCACACTCTAGTGGTTCTGAAATAGGCAGGTGGATGAGGTGTTGGGGTGGAGAGTGATTGGTTTGAACCCCGGGTCACAGTCTCAGGTTGCTGCTTGTTATTGGGGGAAGTCAAGGCAGGATCTTGTAGTAGTTATTCAGGTCACATCCTCAGTTAAGAGCAACGAGAATGAAGGATGTGTGGTTACTTGTGCTTAGTTTGCTCTACATTTTCACAGTCCAGAATTCCCTGCCTAGGGAGTGGTATCACCCAGAGTGGACTGCGTCTTCCCATTTTATTATTGTGGTAGTTTGAATGACAATTGCCCCATAGGTTCATATATTCGAATATTGGGTCCCCAGTTAGCGGAATTGTTGGAGAAGAATTAGGAGGCACAGCCTTGTTGGAGGAGGTGTGTCACGAGGGGTAGGCGTTGGGTTTACAAAAGCCTATGCCAGGCCGAGTGTCTCTCTCTGCATGCTGCCTGTAGTCCAGGATGTGATGCTCCTCCAGCACCGTGCCTGTCTGCCTGTCACCAAACTCACGGCCACGATCATAATAGAATAACCCTCTGGAGCTGTAAGCGAGCCCTTGGAGAACTATTTCCTTCTATAATAATATTGCCTTGGTCATGACGTCTCTTCAAAGCAATAGAACAGTGACTAAGACACTGACCATAGTCGAGACAATACTCCACAGACATGCCCAAACTAATCTAGGCAGTTCCCCATTGAGAATCTCTTCCCAGATGATTAAAGAAAGTGTCAAGTTGACAACTTTAGGTATCATGGTGGGTTTTATGTTCAGGACTTCCTAAAAGGTTCCTCTGAGTCTTTGGACAAGTGAAAAGACAAATAGCCATTTCAGAGTTTCCCAGTGTTGTTTCCAGTGCAGATCTTCTGTGCAAACTCGGGAACCAAAGTCAGGCAGCTAGTGCACTTAACTCTCTTCCTAGACCCTCCCCTTTTAACAATTTTATTCTTATTTTTACTTGTCTTTTCTTTTGTCCAAAGCCTCAGAAGGACACTGCTAATTGTCTCAGATCCAGAAAGGTTTACGAAGGTGGATTCCTGAGATTTAGGGGCCTGACAGCCTAGTTTACTTAAAGAGCTTCATGAAATGGGCAATCTGGTTGATTGTGCAGAACCATCACCCCTGTGTCCCCAAGCCTTTGCCAGTGGCTTTGATGTCTGTCCCATAGCCAGGAATGTGTGTTGCTGGCAGATGGTCACTTTCTTAGGCAGCTCTAGTGCTGATGACTCTAATCTGTCCTTGTCTCCTCAAGACTCCACTCTACAGGCCTGGACATCAACGTGGACACTGAGTATCCAGTGTCTCACATCCAGTGTCCTATATCAGAACTGGGCAAATAGCTATGGTTGGTTAAGACGCCACTGGACCTGCTGTGAGATGAACTGCAACAAACCTCAGTTGATCATCTGACCTCAAGTCCTGCTGTGGCCAGAAGCCTCAATGACAGACACAGATCTGTGAGTTCAGACCCAGGAGCTAGCCCTTCCCTGACCCACAGTGACTCTGTTGAAAACCCTTCAGGGTGAGGCCAGGGGAAGTAGTAACTAAGCACTTGTCAAGTAACTGGCCCTTCCTTCCAGTCACCCCTTTCCTCAAGGGCTTCTGGGACTATTAATTGGCTTAGTTCTGGAAACTGACTGGAGAGCTGGCACTCTCTGACTCGCTGCTAAAATTTGGGCTCATTCTCAATTGACCTTGAGAGGTTTTGATTATGTAGATAAAGTGAGGATTTAATGGGCTTCTTACCAACTGTGATTCTACGCACACCACGATGAACTCCCAACGCCCCGGGCTGGCGTACGTCAGACTGTTCGGCTTGCTGATCCAAGAGCCACACATTCTCTGTCTTAATCGTTACAAGAAAGGTAATGTGCTATATTATGATTCTGAGATTTACTTCTCCGCTCAGCATCCCATCGTGAGACCTATTCTTGCTGAGGCATGCACTTGCGGCTGAGTCATTTTAACAACTGTAAGCTCTTCCATTGTGCTATTATGTCCCAGTCCATTTGTTGCTTCCCCCACCGGTAGGCACACTGCTTTCCCCATAGGTCTGCTGCAGTCGTCAGAGCTTTGGGAATGCTCCCGTGTCTCCACAGGCATATGAGTGCCATCCCCTGCAGGGTGGGTGTCCAAAGGGTCTCTCTGTCTCTCTCTCTTTCTCTCTCACACACATTTACCCAAACATGATCGTCATAGCTGTGTGAATGTTCCCAGGTCTCTACAGACACATGAGTGCCATCCCCTGCTGGGTGGGTGTCCAAGGGAAGGGGCCAGGTCTCTCTCTCTCTCTCTCTCTCACACACACACACACACACACACACACACCATTGTCACAGCTGTGTGAATGTTCTCATGTCTCCACAGACACATGAGTGCCATCCCATGCAGCATGGGTATCCAAGGGGAAGAAACCAGGTCTCATAAAAGCATGCACATGTACACACACACACACACACACACACACACAGCCTCAACTCTGATAGATACTATCCAATAACAAAATCAAATACAAGACTGTACCAAATTACCCTCCTCCCATTGGCAGTCACTCCCCAGACCCTCTTGGTATTTGATGTGGCTTGTTTACTTTTTATGAGTTTGGCTGATGTGTGTAAATTCCTCTCATTATCTTAAGAATGAGGCAAATTAAATTCTTCTCATATATTTGTTCGGCATTTGAGCTTCTCTCTTTTGGACTGGATGCTTATGCCATTTGCACATCGTATTTTCCATTTTATTATTGACTCGCAAGAATCATTTGTATATTCTAAATAAAAATCTTCACTGGTTTTATCCGATAAATTATCTTCTGTGGCCTCCTTTATGGCGGTTCTGCTGTGTAAAGGTTTGAACTCGGATCCTGTGAAGTCCGCCATTCACCTCTTTGCCTCTTAGTCTCTTGAGTCTTATTTAAGAAATAAGAACACAAATAAGAATTAAAAGATATTTTCCTCTAAGATTTTAAAGTTTTGCTTTTAACATTGTGATTCTTTGTGCCATCTGGAACCCATCTCTGTGCATGGCTTGTGAAAAGGATGAGGTTTTATTTTCCCATATGGCTAGCCAGTTGTCCCTGCCACACTTGCTGACTGGCCCATCCAGTCCTTCCTCACCAGTAATAAAAATCTTTGTTTGGAGTCAAGAACTCATTTGTGTTTGCAAATGTTCGAGGACCCTTTCTTGGTTTTTCTCCAGGAGGGAAAGTAAAAAGCCATTCAATACTTCATGCCGTGTGTGTATCTCAGGTGTGGGCAGGTATTCTCTGTCCAGAGCAGGCCTTTTTGTTTTGTTTCATTTCTTCTTTTTTTTTCTTCTCTCTATACATGAAACACTTTTTCTGGACTTGGGATGCAGCTTACTAGTAGAGCGCTTGCCCAGAACTTGTGAGGCACTGGACTCTAGCTTCAGTACCATAAATAAATAAAATCGAGCAGCTAAATTTCAAAATGAGATATTTCCATTCTGAGACTGGATTGCAGCTCCCAGCTCATCCAGTGCCTTCTCAACCAGAGCGCTCAGAGGCACCAGGACCAGGTGCACATTTTTGATGCCTGAGCCCTTCATTTGGCTCCTTCCTGACTTTGCTGGAGCGTGGTGGCCCAGCGGGTGGCCTGTCATAGTCTTGAAACCAATATCCATGGCAGGAGCCGAAGATGGAAGTATTGGTTAGGAGTGAGTTTGTTGTGTTCAGACATGTTACCAGGGCCTCTCCTGTGGAGACAGAGAGCTGGAGGTTAAGAGGTGACCGCCAGCAACAGCGGAAGCAGTAGTGTTAGAGTGGCCGGCCCTGCACCATCACCATAGCCAGGCTCAATCCTGATCTCTCTACCACTGCTCACCGGGTCCTCAGGACCATCTTTCTAAGCAAGGGGTTTGCTAATACTCTCATTCTTGAGATGAGAAAACTCTGCTTCAGTGGTTGCAAACTTAGTTTGCCTCAGCTGGTGAAGCTGGGTCCAAGCCCAGGATGAGAATGGTTGTCCCTGATCACCAAAGCACAGTGTCCTACGCTGACTGTGTGCCTATAGATGGATGTCCACCAAATTTATGCTTGTGTAGACCTATTTCTATTCTCTTAGGAGACTTCTGCCTTAGCATGTTTAGTATGCTAAACTATCCAAAAAGACATCCAAAGAGATGTTCCTTCCACCAAAGTCAGGGCCCAGCAACATGGCAAAAATTCACGAATCTCCCCATCCCATGCTACCGTACATTCCTGTATCTCTGAATATGTACATGGTCCTAAGGCACCCTGTAAAAACGCTGGGTTTACACTTTGCTTTTCTACTTAATAAATATGCTTTAGAGATATTTCAGTTCTATATGTTTCTAATAGTTCAATGGTATTACCGATCACTCATTCTAGAAAGTGGCATATTTAGATTGGTTGTAGGTACCGGTAATCATTTAAAATATTCAAAAATTTTTAAAATATGTGGTCTCTCCTGTGTGTGTGTGTGTGTGTGTGTGTATTTGCATGCTTGCATGTTTCTGTGTAGTCTAGCAGTTTAGGAAAGATGGGACAAACTACAAGTGCATCTCAAAATATGAGCGATGGTCTCTAGCTACTCTGCAAAGAGACTTAGGAAAGAGACATAGCCATGGGCAGGTGCTGTGTTCCCATGGCTGGCCCCATGATTGAGACAAAAAATCACCAACCTGGAATACATTTTTTCTGTGGCTTTGCTTTGAACATATCATATATTTATAAACATGTATGCTCCTTTTGCTGTCTTGCGCTCTTTATTTTATTTCTAAATTTTCAGTGGGGGGAACTGTTGCCAATTTTAGTGTTTCAGTGGGGGAGTTGTTGGCAACTTTAATGTTTTATACAGTTTTATCAAGGATGCATTTTGAAGCCTGGCATGTGGGATGCATCTGTAGTATCTATACTTGGGAGGCTGAGGCAGGAGGATTAGCAGTGAAAGGCAACCTGGTTTCCCAATTCGAAATCACCACCGGTTCCTGGAGAGCCCTACAAGGTCATGTCTGGTTCTCTTTCACAAACTGGGTTCATCTGTGGGTATTCCAGCAGAGTCTTGTGTTCCGCACAAAGGGGATATAACCTTAGCTTCATGAGGGGGTGTTTGGTTACAATCCTGAAGGAGGATAGGAAATACTATGGAGAATTTCCGTGAAGAGGTAAAAAGCAGGAGTGGTTAACGGATAGCTTTCTCAATTCTGCATATGGAAATTTGTCTATTTCCATACTAAGACCTATAAGAATAGAGTATGTCTATTTCCATTGCTAAGACCTCTAGCCTTATCTGTAGTAATCTCTCTCTCTCTCTCTCTCTCTCTCTCTCTCTCTCTCTTTCTCTCTCATGTGTGTGTGTGTGTTTGTATGTACATCTGTTTGGGGGCCTCCACGTGTGTGTGCGCATCAGCCTTTTCCTTGGGCTGCCATGCACCCCAGAAATCATCCATTCACAAATCAGAGAATCTAAATAAATAAAGTAATTGCATGCGCTGAACACAGATCTTTTTCCGTCATCTTCTCTGAACACACACCAACTCTTCCTAGAGCAGTGGCTCTCAACCTTCCGAATGCCACAACACATTTAAGACTGCCCCAACTATAAAATCATTGTTGTTGCTACCTCATAACTATGATTTTGCAACTGTTACAAATCGTAATGTAAATATCTGATATGCCGATGGTCTTAGGTGGCACCAGTGAAAGGGTCCTCTGACTTCCACAGGGGTCGAGAACCGCAGGTTGAGAGCTATGATTCTTGAGTATTCAAACTCGAGAACCAGCAGTCAGATGATTCTGCAAGCTCAGGAGGGTGTGTGGATTGCTTGCAAACATCTCGCCTCATCTTTTACCTGAGTATCTGCAGACTGTGGTAATTCCCTTCCAGTGTCCTTGGTGACCACGAGGAAAATAAGTTGACCAAAATCGCGATCACTTATTTTTTCTATATCCACTATATTTGATGGGTCTGTATGGAGTCTCTATAGCGTCAGCTCACCGTCTCTACTACTTTCCTTTTTGATAAGTTTGGAGAATGGAGAACATGTTTTCTCCATCCCTAGACACACTTCAGCAGCCTGGGTGCTTGCTTCCCAGTGTGCAGTCCCGGGGAAAGCTGCTCTCAGGGACTCCTGTCCTGCCTAAGGTGTCGACTTTCTGTTTGTCAGCTTTATTGCTCATTGATACTATTACAAACACAGATGCTTTCCTTACTCAGGTTTTGGATTGTTTACAAGTGGTCTGAGATTGAGTTCTTGCAACAGAACAGAGCGCTGGTTAATATCAGCTGAGACACTGCAAACCTGTGATTTTTTTTTTTAAGCAGAGTCCTTGGGACCAGTGATGAGGTCTACAAAAGGGTGGTTTCGCCTTTCCTCTCAACCATGTCCTATAGTTTTTGCCTCCCACCTCCTTTCTCGAGATGGACCTCCCAGCACAGCACTGAGTTAAGTCCCAAGGGTGGACATCTTTGCTCACTCCATTATCATAAGGACATCATTTGCTCTTTTGTCACGAAGTATGCTGTTAGCCGTGACTTTTCACAGTAGTTGAGTATCAGGTTTGCATTCTTGATTCTTCAGTTTCAAGAGATGGTTTTACCTGATGAAGAACTCCTGGCAGGTGTGCTTTTCTCCAGATCCTTCTCTTGCTGCCACAGTGCCCCTCGGACTCCACAGTTTCTGGTGAGATATTGCTGGAATGATGGGGAAATGCAGAAAGGACGCACATATGGGCATGCATATGGAAAGCTGGGTTGAGTGGGGCTTTAAGGGGCATTATGCTAAAGCAAAATGCCTGAAAGCAGCCCCACTGAGAGCAGGCTCAGTGGGCCCCTGCTGTTCAGTAGAGCAGCCCTGGACTCCAGCCTGACCTGTTTAGGATTCCCAGAACTCCCTCCCTGGCTGCTTCCTAACAGGACTGACTTGGAAGTGTCCCTTAGTTCCTGCTCCCCTCTCAGGAGGCCCCTCTTTTCATTAATTGCTATACTCACCCGATAGCATGTGGGCTGGCAGCCTTCACTTCCTTCCCTGTGCAAAGACAGGGGTCAGAAGCGGGCAGTCCCAGCAGGCAGATGTGTGCACTCTAATGCCCCTGCAGGATTCTACAAGGCAACAAGCTCCCAGGGAGAAATGAGTGAATAAGTAAAACCATCCGTGCAGGCAAAGGCGGAGTCTCCAGCCAGCAGCAACAGGAAACCCTGCCCTGCCATTTGCAGCAGAAGACAAACAAGCAAACAAAGAAACCACTGCACTAAGTGAAAATAGGAGATGCAGAGAGGCAACATCTCTGAGATCTCACTGACAGGTGGCATCGAAGAGACAAGCCCAAGGAACTGAATGGTCAGTGGTCTCCGATGGGTGGAACGGATGGAATGAGGAGATCCAGGTCCAGGGCGCCACGTTTCTGGATGGTAAAGCTTTAACATCATTCTAGTGTCTTTTCTGTTATAATAATGCACTCTGACCAAAGGTGGCTGAAGGGAGGAAGGGGTTTATGTGGATTACTTCCAGGTCCTAGTTCATTGAGGGAATTCAGGGCAGGCACTCAAACAGGCGCTTGAAGCAGAAACCTTGGAGGAATGCTGCTTGCTGGCTTGCTCACAGGTTCACACCCAGCTTTTCTTAAACAGCACAGGCCTATCTAATTAGGGAATGGTGCCACCCACAGTGGGCTGGGCTCTCTCAGATCAATTAACAATCAAGATAATCCCTCCAGACATCCACAGGCCAATCTGATCTGGGTCATTCCTTAACTGACTCTCTCTTCTTAGATGATGTTAGGTTGTGTCCAAGTTGACAGTTGAACCCAACTAGGACAAACACAACCACACAGAACAGCGAGTACAGCTAGCATGCTATGCTGTATCCTGGAGAAGATACTAGTCAGGGCAGATTTCATGTGCTCTCCCACAAACCAAACAAGACGAAGGTAATTGTGGGAAGACAGACTGATCCATCTCTCCATCTCCAGCAAACCCCCCCCCCCCGCATGTGAAGTCAAACCATCACTCTGCACCCATACGTGCAAGCCATCTTATTAAAAATAAAGGCAGAAATAACAACCACCCCTCAGCTGAAGGGCTCTGGATCATGGCTGTGTTGTCACTGGCCAGGCTTTCTCTGGGGAACTTTGTGGTCACACATGTACCTGCTGCTGGTGGGTTTCTGGGCAGGAGTCCACCATCCTACTGAGACTGCTTCCCGCTTGTGTGATCCATGATCCTTATTCACCCCAGGATTCCTGCTCCAGGAGTTGCTTAGGGTCTCGGGAAATGGGGACCAGCCGTGTCTCAATCCTGGTCAGATGACAGCTTCTTCCCCAGGCGTTTTGTGATTTCTGCCCCTCCTCTGGGGCAGTTGGATGTCCCACTTTTGCCTGTTTTGTGTTCATGTGACATTGCCACCCTTTCCTGGGCTTGTAGGGGTCTTGCAAGCTGGCAGGAGGACGTGGTGATGGAGGTGGTAGTTGACAACTTCAGGGAGTTCTTCTCAATTCTGGGCCCTGCAGAGAGTGGAGGGTTTTCTAGTAATCTAGGGGGTTCTGTGACAATGTGCCTTCCCTGACCCGTCCCCTCTCCAGAGTCTCACACAGAACAAAGTGTGAGAAACCACGACATTGAAAGGTATTCATATCCAAGACACCTGTATCTCCTGACCATTGGGCACAGCGTTAGCTGATGTTTGTCACCATGTCCCTCAAACCACTGAACTCTCCTTCCCTCTGACAGTCACGGAAGTGGTCACCCAGCCTGCTGCCACTTAGCCAGAATTCAGATGTCATCTCTCCCATCTGAAGGCTTCAGTTACCACTTGTGACGATGGATGACCCCTGGGCAATCAGGCATCCTGAGGCTCTCTGTGCTGAGGCTGGTTGGGTGAAGGGAGGAAGCCTCCCTTGGCTATCTGCAGAGTGTCTGGTTCTGCCAGCCTGGGGTGAGAACAGCCACCACTATTCCTTGGGTAGCCAGGCAGAACTTGGTCTTGTCAACAGAATATTGGCTTTAGCTTAAGTAACCAACAAAAGCAACAGATTCAAGATGAGGGCTTGAAGGAGCCTTGGGGATGGGGAGCCAGCAGCAGAATGCCCAAGGGAGAATGAGGGAAACTTAGTGAGCTGATACCCTAAGCTTCACCTGTCATGCTGCCTAGGGGACTGTGAAGCCTGTGGTAGACTGACCTCCCCCTCCCCCATACCCAGGGCTTGAGCTCCAGAGGCACAGGGATTGTGCCCGTGTGAGTGGAGTCAGGGTCTTGAGCTGGCAGTGTGGTAATATGATGCCTCAGTACACTTCTGTCCAGCAGACAGAAACAAAGCAAGGTTAGATACAGTTAGTGGTTGTGTGATGGCAAAGACACAGATGACAGATGTGACCCAAGCCCAGAACTCCAGGAGTCCCCAGTGGCTGGACCAGTAGGACGGGCCCTCTGCCTCCAGAGAATCAGCTAAGAGTCATTCAGGACTTCCAGCCTCCAGAGGAGTATGTGGGTGACTTGGCGCCACAACAGCCGTGAGAAAGCTAAGGGACGATGAGCTGTCTCACAGGCTACTGGGAGCCTTCCAGACTGCCCCTGTGTCCTACCTCCATACTCTCTCTTGGACCTCTGGGACTGTATTCTTTTATTTCTGGTTCTCTTTCTGTGTGTGTATGTGTGCGTGTGTGTGTTTTTGTGTGTGTGTGTGTGTATGTGTGCATTAGTTTGTGCAAGAGTGTGGGATGTGTGTGGGTATGCAGATGATCAGGTCTCTTCCTCAGTCCCTTCCCACTTGATGATTGATTGATTGATTGATTGATTGAGGAAGGCATCTCTCACTGAACTTGGAGCTCCCTGATTGGCTGTTGTGGCTGGACATGGAGCTTTAAAGATTCTCCTGTTTCCACCTCTCCAGTCCTGGAACTCGCTCTGTAGACCAGGCTGGCCTCGAACTCACAGAGATCCACCTGCCCCTGCCTCCTGAGTGCTGGTTTTAAAGGCTTTCAGATGTGTGCTCTGGGAGCTCAAACTCAGGCCTTCATGCTTGTGTGGAAAACACTTTACCAGCTGAACCATCTCTACAGCAAAACTGTTCTGAGACAGTGAATTAAATATACAGGGTTGACCTCCAACTTGCTGTGCAGCCAAGGATGGTCTTAGACTTCTGTACAAATGCTGAGATTGCAGGCATGCACTGTAATCTAACTGATGCAATGTTTGAGCTCAAACCCAGGCCCTTGTGCATGCTATGTCAGCACTGACTAGCCCCCTCTCTCCTATTTTGTATGGCTGCAAGGATGTAATCCCAAAAGTCATTAGGGCGGGCAAAGGGATTCATCCAATAGTTCCAAACTGTCATGGATTAACACGCAAAAGACGCAGTCTGGCTAAGGCAGGTTTGCAGAATCTGGGAACCTGACTGATTGAGCTTTTGGTCACCTGGAAAGCCAGGCTTCTTCTAACCCAGTGGCCTACCTCCCCCAAGTCCCTGGGTCTCTGAGCTCAGTGGTAGATGAGGTCATAGACTATCTCCGTGGGGCTCAGGGGCCAGATTCTCTGCTCCGGAGCTTTGGGGCAGCTCACAAATGCAGTTGACTGGAGTCCAGGGGAAGGTGAGGGACCTGAGTGATCAGAAGCTGGGGCTCAGAGCTCCACTGCCAACACCCTAGCGAGCCCTCCTGATGGTGCTTGTTAATCTCATGAATATGCAAAGCTAAAGGCTACCATTTAACACCTAATTTACAAAGGCCTTGCATCTCCAATATTAATACAAATAATAAAAATTAAATGCTGACGAGGGACGTTTGGGTTGCAGAGCTGTTTGGGGCCTGTGTGAGCAACTTTAAACTTCCCTTTATGGGGCCTTATTAATTCCAGTGCTTATGAGCTGGGGATGTCGGCAAGTCACTTTATGCCTCTGAACTAGGCATCCTATTAGTGAACAGGGATCAGCACCTGCCTGGCAGTCCCAGGATGGTGAGAGCTCCCAGGTCTGAGCACCTGTGTGGGAATCTGAAGTAGACATCAGTGCCTTACCTCCATTCCTTCCCGTTTATAGCCAGAGAATTAAGTAGCCTGAGCAGTGGCTTGCCTGTCCCTAGCTGCCATAGCCTCTGGGTACCCAGCCAAAGACTCACAGCAGGGACCTGCTGGCCTGACCGCTTGTCCTTCAGACTCCAGTCATCGTCTGCATTTGGGCTGAGTGATGCCCACTGACCCTTGGTTGTATCAGCTAAGTATAATGACTCTACATTTAACTCGCACCAGTCCAACATCTAATATCAGGGGTCAGCTTCCGTTTTCATTCTCCTGAAGGGGGCAGAATGGTGACCAATTTTACCCAAAATGTAAACTATATTAAAAAAAATAGTTCATGCCATTAGGAGGACTTGATAATTAGGCCATGAATCATGCCGGGAAGGCAACGCCAGGGAGTAAGAACAAATGTCTCACTCCTTAGGAGAGCTAGGGAGGGTAGCCTCAGCCCGCTTCTGATGCTGGGACCTCGGTGTCCCTTCCTCTGGTCCAGCGTGCCTTTCTGGGTGCCACCTAACTCACAGTGTTCCAGGCTGCCCACACTCATTCACCTATTACTTTTAATGAGAGCCAGTCCAGGGCTGTTTCCTCCCCAGGAATCTTGCAGCTCTTCCTAAAACATCCATTTCTGCTCCTTTAGGAAGTGCCTAGAAGGGCCGTGCCTTGCTGGCTGCCATTCTGGGACAATGCTGGAGGAGGCCAATGAGGCCCCAGCTGCAAAGACTCTGCTCAGATGGAAACTCCATTCTCTGCTCTCTGACTCGGATCCCTCCTGGGCCTCTGGCTCACTCTGTTTTCCCCACTTCCCTCCTTGGTCTTGATTTAAATAGAATCCACCAGGAATCAGAGCATGAGGCCAACAGCCCAAGCTGGAAACGAACCCCAGCTCTAGCGAAGGTGCGTAGTGGGGGCAGGCAGAGGTGCCAACCGAAGGAGGTGTCTCCTGCTGGAGACAACGGCCGCCTAGCTCTTCCAAATGGCTCCACATTCCTAGCTCTGGCTCCCTCCTTAATGGCCATTCCTTCCCTGGAGCCTGGAAACTGGGACAAGGCATTGTGGTGTAGCAGGAGATGGGCTGCCTGAGGCTCCCAGGGACCAGTATGTTCCCTGCATCTTGGGCAGTTTCTATCTGAGGAACCAGGACTGAAGGCACTAAGGACTTATAGAGGAGGCTTCATCTGCTTTGCAGACACTAGGGATACTGGAATGTTCAGGGCAGGAGGGGGGTGCAGCTTGCTTGATTGGCCCCTGGCTGAGCACGAGGCCGGGGCTCAGGAGAAGGTACCGGGTCCTAGCAATCGTTTTGGGGCAGGAGGCTGAGAACTGCACTCAAACCTGGGGCCACATAGGTTTTTACTGATGACTGGAGCTCAGAGAGCAGACCATGTCAGACCTCCCAGGTAAGACAGTCTCATAATCATGGCTCTGTGTGGGCCTGTTCTGATAGTCTCATCTGTCCTATAAGAGGTTGACATCAACTTAAATCCTCAGGGCGGGTCACACGTGAATTTGCACCTGTGTATGGTACAGACAGAAGAACCTGCTCCCAAGCTCTAGTGACCTTCGGTGAAACCTCCCAAGGAGAACACAGACAGGGCGCTCACTGAAGCAACTTGCAGTCAGTGTGTGAACAAACAGAGCCAGAACTCAGCCAACTCAACTGACCCCGAATGGCGCATGAGGTGTTTCTGATCCCCAAAACTGTTCCCAAGCTCAAGGTCTGCCCAATCTTATCCTTCTATCTGCTCTTGGGGCTGTGCTAGCTACAACTCTACCCAGTCCTGGAGGAGGTCTCATCTCCAGAGAACCCTTAAAGGACTCTCCTAAGGCCCTTTATGGGATCTCTGAGCCCCAGTGGCTTGGCGAGCCTTAGATAGGAACCCTTAGTGTGGCTGCATCCTCCCAGACTGCATTAACGGTGAAGGTCCTGCAGCAGCAGGGTGGAAACCCGTGTGCAAAGACTGAGATGCCACATAGCAGGATGGAGAGGCTCCAGTCTTTCATCTGAAGTGTGGTACTGGGTGCCACTTCCTTCACATCCTTCAGGACCTTTGGAAGAGGGGGCATGAGAGTGTGCAAATGGCCTCCCAGTCGTCTCTTCTTCCTCTTGCAGTTTAGTGCCCCAGTGAGGCTTTAGATAGCTTCACTGGCAAAGAGCAGGCATAGTTCTGGGGGGGAGAAAGAGAAGTAGAGGTGGGGAGATGAATAAATAAGTCGATGATAGATAGATAGATAGATAGATATAAACAGATAGATTGACTGATAGATAGATCGATCCTCTGTAGCTCAGGATAGCCTTGAACTTATAACAGTCATCCTGCTTCAGCACCCCAAATCTGAGATTATGGGAGCACACCACTACATTCACATACATACAGCAGTGAGGCTGGAAGGGAGAGAAGGAAAAGGGAGCCATCTGCATGCTTGCGGTGTTCGCAGCGCTGCCCTTGCAGAGAGTTTGTGACAACCGTGAGCAAACGTGCACCCACAGTGAGTGGGTGACTCAGAGCACAGCACTGGGGGTGGGTGGGCAGAGGAGGCATTGATCCAGTACCAAGTGGACTCCAGCTGGGGAAGAAGAGGAGAAAGTGAGACTGGGAAGCTAGGCTTGGGGACCTTGTGCGTTTCACTCTCTGCCTGCAGCCTGGTCCTGTGGATCATAGCCTTGTTCTAAAAGATCTGCAGTCAGTCACATGACCTTCATTTGGTTCCAACACAGGACTTTGATATCTCACACCTCCCTTGGAATAGAAAAGGCCAAAGGTGAATGGATCACTTGGGTGTGTACTAGGAAAGTTATGGGGAGAGGCAAGGAGCCTGGTTCGAGATCCAGGCTGTAGCAGGGACCACGGAAGCTGGGTCTCTATGACTCGAGACCCTGCCCTTGACTGCCCATGTCTCCCTAGCTACACAAACACTATTGCTCCGCATAAAAGGTGAGGCAGACAAGTGAGGTCTGCATTAGGAAAATATCAATATTCCAGCTATATTGAGTTCCTGTTTCTCAAATTGTAGACGAGATAATGGGCAGAAACGAGTTGCATTATCGGCCGTCTCTAGTGGGCTCTTTGGTGCACAGGGGCATCAATCCGCGGTGCCTGCTGGTGTCGCCTCACCGGGAAATTAAATAATGCTGAGTGACAGCTGATGTGCTCATTACCTGGAGGAAGCCCACCTTCCAGAGGCAGGAATTTAAAGTCTCCGCCAGGGCGGAGGAGCCAATTTATAGCCCATCACTCAGGGTTCTGACACGGAACTCTGCGCTTGCCATTTTGTTAATGAGGAATCGCGCTCGTCCTAAGAGCCTGTTTCCCTGAAGAGATGCTTGCACGTCCTGGTGAAATTAAGATGACTTTGATAGGGACACACAGCAAATGCTCAATGACTTTTTAACCTTCCATGACTTGGCTAGAGCAACTGCCAGACCATTCATCGTGGCAATATCAAAGCCCGCAAAGGGGGAGTCATGAGGACTGGCTTCTGCCTGAAAAGATGGCCCAGCCCCACCCACCTCAAACTCCCAAGAACATCGGGGCCTCAGTTTCCCAAGCCTGAACCTCATGACGCATGTTCAGATGGAGCACGGCTAGCACAGGCCACACACCAATGACCCCTGACCCTCTATCACCCAAGGGTGCCACCTTGCTGATCCTCCTTGCTCCAGCTCCTGTCTTCTCCCCTCCCCACTCCCTCTCCAGTTCAGCACCCATAGCACTATGATTGACTACACACTTGGCCTCAAGAGGATGCTCCTAGTCTTATGATTGGCTCTCACTGGTTCTCTCATTTGCATACACAAGCATCTGTTGAGTGGAGCAAACAGACCCACTAAGCCAGTGAGGTCAGGGCTAGGTGGTTCTTACTTTTGTGACACATTTCCCTGAATCATGATCAAAGGCACCAAGCTAAGATCGACAGGCTTGCTGACTTCCTGGGAGATCCAGCCTTGCTGTCTGGATGGCTCTTTGTGGATGCTGCCATCTGGGAGATAGGGTTGTTTACAGTATAGAGGTCCACCCTGCAGAAGCAGGTCCCTGCCTGTAGTGTCTTGACAGGAGAAGAGATACGCTTGGAAAAGTGTTGCTAGAGTGAAACACGGTGGTAGGGAGAGGGTGCAGCACCAAACAGAGCAGTCTTTGAATCTCCAAGGGCCACTTTGCTCTGTCTGGTTCTGTCCCCAGGAGACTCAGCTGAGTGGTTCGTTCTCCATGGAGGCTGTGGATGGAGCAGAACAGGGCCACCTGAGCCTCTGGAGGTAATCACAGAAGCTAGGATGCTCCTGTGGGTTGTCATATATGAAAACTCAGCTCTGCTGTTGGGAAGAATGCCTGGTACTGTTTTCTTTCCAAGCTTTGAGAGGCTCTGCTTGGCCTCTGGGCTTGCGGGTTCCTGGATTTCCTTGGCTGGTGAACGCCACCTCCCACTGGCTGTCCTCATATTGCCATCCTACATTGGCACTTGCCAGTCTCTGTCTCTGTTTTGCTCAGAAACACCGTTCATCTGGTTTAGGACCTGTTGGGAGACTAATCCCAATTCCCAATGGGTCCAAAGACCTGGGAAAGATGTATGAAGTCAGCAAAACAAACAAACAAAAAAAAAACTCTAACCCCTTGTATCAAATGAATGGCCCCAGATAGCCTGATATGTTTTTATTTATATAGTTCCAACCATTTGCATGAACAATTTTACAATTGTAGTTGCTTCCTTAAGTTTCTAATAATGGTTACAATAATTGCCAGTTTGCTCCCTTACCTCATTCTACTTCTGTCCCCCAACTTTCCCACTGGTGACCACTGCCCGCCTGATGCATAGCTCTAATGTTATAAATAGAAATCTTTCCCACTGGTGACCACTGCCCGCCTGATGCATAGCTCTAATGTTATAAACAGAAAACTTTCCCACTGGTGACCACTGCCCGCCTGATGCATAGCTCTGATGTTAAAAACAGGAGCAGCAGAGCAAGCAACAGAGGAAATTCTCCAGCTAGGTGCACCCACAGGTAGAACTGTATGCCCGGTTGGCAGTATTTGCAATTACCACATCATGCAAAGTGAAAGAGAATGTTGCCTCTAGTGATTAATGTTTTACCTACGGTCAAATCTAAATTCTCACAATTAACTCATCAGCCAAAGCTGAATTAATTCATTCATCACTCTGTGCTCCTCTATCTCCTATAGGGGCTGTACCAGGCTTTCTCCTATGATCCTGTAAACTACATAACCTAAAAGCTTACTCTTACGAGTTGGCACTGTTCATTTCCCGTTCTCAGAGCCCCTTCCTCTCAGCTTCCTCTCACATTGGCTCCTACTGTATTGAGATGAGTGCAATGTGGGTTTCTATGATTCTGTTTCTTTCCCTGTACCTGGAGTGTTCCCATCAACTCTTGATATCATCTATTCATTAGCACTACTCTTAGACTCCTGAGGGTTAGAATCATTCCCTCCAGGAAAACTGTGCAGATTCGTAATAATTGTCATGAACTTCTGTGACTCTTTCAGGCCAGTCACAAGGTGTGTTGGAAAGGCAACATCCTCTTCTCGAGAAGCCTGAATTCATGGTCACACCTGAAACACCAAAGGCTTGAGGGACTAAATCGGGTCCACTGTTTATTTTTAACAACATCCCTTCTGGCTCACCGAGAGAAGAGTCATTAGGAGGAAGTTTTTCTCCATGTAAAAGCCATTTTATCCATAGCTCCAAGAAAGTGAAACCAGAGGCAGCCAGCGATATAATTTGTGTGAGGAAGGCAAGGAGAGCAGGCAGCACATGTTCCTGGGGTCGTGTCCAGAATTACACAGCGAACTACCCATCGGTCTTGCCAAAAATTGGTTAAATTCTTCCGGGACTTGCTAAAAGGAGGACTTATTTGTGCTCTTCTCGGGCCTTGTCCTCAAAAGAAGTCACACAGCTCCTGGCCTGGGCCCATACATCTAACCCATCTTTACCAGCCCAGTTCTAAACCTTCCCCATGTGGCCTCACTTTTGAATCCTGTATCAGGGCTCTACCTCCTTGAGGGGCCATAACTAAGACCATAGCGGGGGTCAGTTTCCTAGTTTCTTCAGCAGGGTTTTTACTTTTGACATCTTAGAACTGGAGTCTCTGGAGAACTAGCAAGTGGACTGTTTGATCCTGGGCCCTGTAGACAGCAGGTTCTGTTCCCTGCAGAGACAGCCCCTCTCTCACTCACTTTTCCCTCTGTAAAGCATAGAAGAGCAGACCCTGGAAGAATTGTTACCCTTTGGGCTCATTGTGAGCCTTCTCATGGCAGAGCCAAGGTACCTGGGAGTAACGTTCTGGACTTGGGGATGTCCCTGGGAAATATGGTTAGGGCCAGTACCCCAAAACAAAGATGGGGAGGTGCATAGAAGGCAATTAGCTAAGGATCCTCAGTCACAACCTCTAGTAATTCCTGGGGTTTACAGCCATTGCTGAGGTGGTTACAGGGTGCCAGTTCAGCAAGCTATTTGTTTTGAGGAGCAGGTTCACGTCTGTCTCTCGGCTGGGGAGCCAACAGAGGGCCTGCTGCCCCCTCTGCTGCTTCTCTGGCCATTTGTCATCATGGCTGTCAGTCAGAAATTTCACAACTGAAAGTTAAATCACAGCCAATTGTCACAGCCGTCATTGCCAAGGCATTAGAGGCTCACTTATGGGATTGTTTTCCGAAATGGCTCATTGGGAAATATTTTCTGCTCAGCTGCAAGTTTTGCTGCAAGGAACACAGCACATGAATTTGAATGATAAACTTGGGTGTCCATTTGCAGAGCCCGGCCTCTCCCTGAGGCTCAACAGTATCCCTTGATGGCTGTTCTTGTATGCCCCAGACACACTGTCAACCTTGCTTCCTACTGCACCAGCCACCTGGACTCAGAGGAAGATGGGGATTCTGCTCTGTAGTGTGTAGAGATGACCTCGCCCTGCAATGGATATCTATGCAGAAGCCGTGAGCAACACAGGATTTGTAAACTATGCGGACAGAATTAAGTTGCCCTTGAGGTCACGGGAGATTCAGAATAACCTCTAAATCCAATACATACTGTTCTTAGAAGAGACAGAAAGGAGAGAGAAGACAGGGACATGTCCTGGTTATAAGATGACCAGCGCTGAAAAGTCACCAGAACCTCAAGGGACATCAGCACAAAGCACACGTAGGGCTGGGATTATGAGTCTGTCATTATGTCCTGGGTAATTTCTTGGGACGTCTCAATAAAGTGGTCACTGCAGAGAAGCAGTCTGCCCTGCTTTCCATGAGTGGCCTTGGGTTGCTTGGTGGTTGTGTTGTCTCCAGTTCCTATGGTCCCAAGTATTGAGAGAGTTTCAGTACATAGATTGACAATCACACAATGTAGGATGCACACACACACACACACAAGCACACACACACACACACACACACACACACACACACACACACACCATGGTGCCTGGAAAAGGAGAGCCATCCCTCAAGGCATTGGCAGACATGACTCCTTGTCCGTTCATTGCAGAGGTTCAACCTCTCTGCCTCCTACTGACCCTGCCTAAGTTTGCCCACCATTTCTGGACCCGTAGCATGGTTCAGACTCAGGTGAGCCACCACAGTGAGCGTGCCTCATCCTCTTCATCACCCCATATCTGAAGCTCCAGATTAACCTGCCATGTTCCCTCACACACGTGCTCCGTGTCAATTAAAGGCCACAGAGAAGCCTCCATGGAACACTGTCTGCTTTGTGTACCCCACCTCATTGCACAGTATTTGGGTGCCAAAACCTGACAGACCACTGACAACAAAGATGTGACCCCCAGATCTCGGATTTTCCTGGGTTCATGCAAACAAGGGAAACTCTGGGGTCATCATTTCACAGATCCACAGCATGAGTCCCCTTGTATGGCCTCTTGCAATGTAAGATTATTGCCCCTTCCCCCACCCACTGTGACCACCTCCCCCATTCATTGTGATTTTGCAGCCCTGGCTTCAAGAGAGGAGCTTATTCCATGCATTAGAACGATTCTGTGCCTTTGTATGCTTCCTGGAGGTGCTCTCTATGGCGTCATGGGACAGAATTCTTATTGTGGGGTGCCTATTAGCCTGGCAAATGTCTACACAGTTGGAGTGTGGGGAGTCTGTGCACTGGAGACAGGGAGCATCATTGATTGACATTAAAATACCAACCATGGATAACTGATTGCAGAGATGAGCAGAGTCCTTTTGTCTCACATAAGGGTCTGCATTATGTCTTTCATGAACAAAGTAGCTCCTCCCTCCATCTAGCCAGGTGGACCCAGAGCTGATGAGTGGCCAGCGTTGGCCTCTTGATGGGAAGCGGTTCCATCCTGGTTGAATCACAGATCTGGTAGAGTATGAGACTCTTAACCTCATGGGTTTGAACCCTAGGTTGGGCACCAAATATAGTACAATTAATAAAAACCCAGAGATAGATATTGGGGTTCAACCTGAAGGTCAGAAAAGCAAAACAGCCAACCACTGGCTCTTACCTCTACCTCAGTCTGAAATGATGATCCTGCCTCCAAGAATCTCAGAATGAGACTGTATCTGAGAGCTGTCTCCTCCAGTCTTACATTTCTCTCTAGGGCTGGGAATAAAGGCCTGTACCACTACCACCTGGTTTCTATGGCAAACTAGTGTGGCTACTGGGATTAAAGGTGTGTGTCATCACTGTCTGGTCTGTAAGGCTGACCAGGGTGGCTGTTTTATTCTCTAAACTTCAGGCAAGCTTTATTTATTAAAATACACATGAAATGTCACTACATTTGTCAGCTAGATTCTCATCTCGGCACCCCAAATCTCAAATGCAAGGATCCCACAGATTGTCTCTATGCAGACACCCCAAGAAAGAAAGAAGGGATCGTGAAGTTTGGGACCTGACAGATAGGTGACCTTTAAAAACTGGGCCAGCGGTCAGAGGGTGGACATGGTTAGTAGCCACTTTTTTCTTTGGGGATTATAAGAAAGTAAGTGTAAGATCTGAGTAGATCAATTTAGACAATGGAAGTCTATGGATGCAAGGACCAGAGACACCAGGCAACTAAATTGAATGAATAGAAGTCATATAAAAGCTAAGAGAGGGAGGACAGTTGGTGGCAGCTGTCAGCACAGTCATCCTTGTTTTTGACAAGAGAAATACAATTTCTTTATGGGATATTGTGTTTTCCGTAAGCCATGTAATGAAATTTTGAAAAACCCAGTGACGTTGATCCAAATTTTAGCTGGGAAGACTATTATTAAAATTGATAACGCCGGCCTAATGCAGTCTAAGTTATGGGTACCGGAGATGATAAATCTTGAAAATTTGCATTGTATAAAAACGTTTTAGTAGATGGTTTTGTAGTCAGGAAGATGAGCTGACTTTTTGATTGGCTGCTACAGTGCACTGGAGTCAAGATGAATGCTGGATAAGGCGGACGCACCTCCAGGGAAGAGTTGTAGATGATGAACGGCTTTCCTGGGCCGTTCACGGACATTCATTTCCAATCATTTAGCTGCATTTACTGTTTGGAATGCGAAGTACCTGAAGGGGCGGGGGACAGGAACTGAGTCGATGACTCCTGCAGCTTCGTCATCTTTTATGGACCCAGGGACAATGAGGTTGGGGGAAGGCCAGGCTTTTCTGTTTGGGCACACTCACCACCCCCACCCCAACACTTTCTCCGCTGGGGGACCTGACATCCTTGATTCACTCACCTGCCTCTCTGGGGCTCTTGTGAAGCCTGGACTCCCAAGCCCAATCATGCAGACCAGCTGAGCAAACAGACATCTTTCTTCTGAGAGAAGCTCCCCCACCTCCCACTGGGTTCTGACTCACAGGAATGAAAGATCGCTTTTCCATTAAAGGATGCTACACTTGTTGCCATTTCCCCCATCACTGTTATTAGGCCATAAATACAAATAACACTACATCCAATGCTTAATGTCTGTGGTGGTTTGAATGAGAAATGTCTCCCGTGGGCTCAGGCATTTGAACACTTGGTCCCCATTTGTAGGTACTGTTTGCAGGGTCTTGCTGGGGGAAGTATGTAATGGGGTGGCAGGCTTTGAGCTAAGATAGTCTCACCCTATTTTCGGCTCATGTCTCTGCCTCTGGCTTTTGTTTGAAGATGTGAGCTCTCAGCTCCTAGCTCCTGCCATTGTGTCTACCTCTTGCTGCCATGCTCCCCTTGGAAGAAGGACTCTTACCTCGCTGGACCTTTAAGTTCCAATAAACTCTTCTATAAGTTGCTATGATGGTGGTGTTTTATCACAGCAATAGAATAGTAACAAATACAGTGTACAAAAACTAAAGGCCATACCACAGGGTAGGTAAAGAGGTCCTTGCAGGGGCATTAGGTCTCCAACAGTGTTGGATGAAAGGTGAAGGAGATTTGGGTGCATGCAAACCTTAGGGAGACCCTCACATTTGGCCATCCACTCCGAGGGCAGGTCCTGCTTCCATCCACGCTGGTGCCTCCTCCTAACAGCAGCCTGGCATAAAGAGCTCCGGCATAAGCGCCCATCCTGGCACGCACTGCTTATTGCTTTGGAGGTCAGTGTTTTCTTTTATTCATTTGTGATTATTATAATTACGCTGTATCAGACAGCGACGAGTCAAATCCTCACTCCTACAACTCAGGTTATAATGGGCTGCACCCTGTCGACTTTTGCTGGTCTGCTCATGCGTGGGCTGTGCAGGCAGCGGCATCAAGGAAGCGTTGGTTGCTACATGCAGTGTTGGCATCGCCTTCTATGCTGTGATGAACATCTGGGATCACTGATGGTGACGGATGGTGGCTGCAGTGTCATGACTATACTAAACACCACTGAACCCGATGCCCCAGTATAGTGAGCTTATACATGCATTCCATCTCCATCCAAGAGACAACCACTGGGCGGCTTTTCTAACCAAGAGTGGGCAGTGCAGCCCTGTTTCCCCAGAATTCTATTTGCTAAACAATGAAAACTCTGGGGAGATGTCAAAAAGAGGTGGGCTCCTAAGAAGTTGTCCCAGTTTGCTTTCTAGTATTGTGAAAAACACCATGACCAAAAGCAACTTGAGGAGGTGTTAGGGTCCTGGAGAAACCCCACAAAAGACTACCATCCACATAGAAAATTAACAAAAGCATTTATTTTGAGATCAAAACTACCTGCATGCAGGGGAGGCAAGCCAGTGACCACCAGAGTCTCGCAAACCCAGTTAAGCTGGGTTAGGGGAATTCCAGGGAGGAGAGATTAGGTTTTTGTCGGATTGGTGGGTTGCTCTAATGGTTAGGGACTTTCACAGGTAGGTAAAGCTATCTTTAGCTAGCAGGAGGCTCTGGGGAATCTCCTGAATGGTTTGCCCAAGAACTGCTTGCCCAGCTCCAGCCTGTTCCAGCAAATTGAAACTAAAGCCCCGTCTCTGGGAGGGCTACTAGCAGGGCCTGGCATGGTTCTGGTCTGGCTCCCTGGCCCTATTTGAAGGAAAGGGTTTATTTCCTATTGCAACTCTCAGGTCATGCTCCATCACTGAGGGAAGTCAGGACAAGAACTTCAAAACAGGGCAGGAACCTGGAGGCAGAAACTGGTGCAGACACCATGTAGGAATGCTGCTTACTGACTTATCTCTCTGTGTCTCACTCAAGCCCCACCCCCTTCTTATACCACCCAGGACCGCCTTCTCAGGGTGGTACTGCCCACAGTGGGCTAGACTCTCCTACATCAATCAAAAATCAAGAGGATGCCCCCGCAGACTTGCCTACAAGCCAATCTGATGGAAGTATCTTCTCAGTTAAGGGACCCTCTTCCCATGCGACCATAGCTTGTGTCATACTGACAAGATCTAGCCAGCATAGGCTTCCAGAGCTGGGAGAATACAACCTTAATAGGAACATGGTGCCCCCACAATAGAGATGGGATGTTTGTTCTGAAGATGACTGATGTCATGTCCAACCACAAGGCAGACAAGCTTGTCTGGAACAGAAGCCACTCTGATGATACCAGCTAAGGCTACCCTACCAGGAAGGGACCAATGGTCAAGGCTTTGCATGAAATGAGGCCCTCCCTCACAGGGTCCTAGACTCCCTTTTGTGTTGGAGGATGCAGTCAAGAGAGAGAGCTAGCTCCTGCCAGGCCCAAATCTGCGGAGCTCCTTCTACCTTTGCATTAGGATCCCTGATGCCCAAGATTAAAGCACTCAGTAGTGCTGAGCATCACGCCATGACCCTTCCCTTTACCTGGCAAATTCTCCTTCGGAGAGATAGCTGTTCACCTTATAGATGCCAGATATTGCTGAAATAGCTTTATAATGCCTGGAATTTAAATGGTGTGGAAACCACAGTCTGTGACCATCAGCCTGAATCTGCACACTGAACACTGGGTGGAGGAGGAGAGACCCGATAAAGGAGTTAACTTGGAATTAGAGCTCCCCCTGTTACAGGCAGAATCCCTAGCCAGAAGCTTAAAACCATTCACGGAATCCAGCCAAGAGCAGAGATGGTTGCAACTAGAACAAGAGAAACATTCGCTTGAACCAGACCCTGGGATTCTCCAGCATGAACTTAGAGTGTGCAGAGGAGCCCTAGCAGGTGTGTGTAAAGATTCTTTTTCTTATTATCAGTCCTGGGGGTGTAGCCCAAAGGTTCCTCTGTGCACTAGAGGGGACCACACAACCTCTGAACGACACTCTCGTGCCATTTTAAATGTTCCGTATCAACAGGTCTCGTTGATTGTCCAGGCTGACCATGAACTTTCTATATGCCCCAGGCTAGCCTTGAACCTGTAGTCCTTCTTCCTTAATCTTCTCAACAAAAAGACACAACCCCAACATCTGAGGAGATAAGAGACAGATTATTCAGGAGCTCAGTGGCACAGGTGTACAGGTTCAGGTTACTCCGAATTCCATGTTCCAAATGATGTGTGTTTATAGTAACACAATAAAGAAAGTCATCAATCAGGGCACTTTTTAAATGTGTTGGTGGAAACAGTGGGTGGGCGGGTTATAGCAAAGTGGGCGGGACCTCTACTGCCGGCCTCAGATACTGTCTGATGATACTTAGTTTTTTGGTTGGTGGAAATCAATGGTCAGTTAATATATTTAGAAAGGTTTTTAATCTGTTGGTCACAGGCTATTAAGGCAGACAAAGGGGGTGGGTAAAGACTGTCTGCTAAGTAGGTAAAGATAGCCCAAGATAAATTGCAATTAGGTTTTGGACTTGTAGCCTTCCAAAGTGTTCACAGCCACTGAAGTTCTCATTGGTTAATTACCTTGTAGAAGTTTCCATATAAAGTATGGTCCTTTCCAGGAACTTTCATCTGCAGCCTCTAAGTAGCTGGGACTATAGTAGTGGGTTGGCTCTTTTTTCTCTCCCTCCTCCTGCTCCCTCCTCCTTCCTCACCTCTTCCTCCTCTGCATCCTTTTTTTCTGGTTTTGCAGATAGAACTTAGCACCTCACACACGCTCAGCGCGTGCTTTGCTGCCTAATAACACCCCAGCCTTTACAAGTGTTCTCAAAACCCGCGACATCATAAAACCTCTCAACAGATAAATAGAAATCACCAAAGGGAGCCAAGGGGGAAAACAGAGAACTAAAAATACACAGACTCAAGCCCCTGCCAGTTGTGTCAGTGATAGAAGCCAAAGTTCAAAGAGGCCAAGCCAGTGCTCTTCAAGACACACAGAGAGAAACCTCTAAGTCAGGGCAAACAGCCCGAAGGCAGACACACAGATCTGCTGTCATCTGTGCGATGAGAACAGAGCTGAAAGTTCAGATCCTCACAGAGTATTAAAAAGCCTTTGAATTAAAGAACCCAAGTTGTCAAAAGACGCGAAGATGTAGATGAAGGGAGACTGCACAAACCACAAGATTAAAACCGAACGCAGGAGACACACTTTAACCAAGATTAGGACAACCTGGGAAAGGAAAACCAGCTAGAGAGCAGCCATACGGAACCACGGGAGATCACCAACCTGAGCTAGGATTTATCGTCTGAAACCAAAGAGACTGAAATGAGCATCCATTGCCTGAAGAATGCTAAACCATGAGTTCTACGTCTGGAAACAGGTTCCTTAAAGGGTGAAGGGTAAGCAACAGCATCCTCAGAGGAGACAGAAGAATCTGTCCCTGGACTCTCCCCTCAAAGGTTGGCCAAGGAAGGTCTTCAGTTGAACGGAAGTCACTATCAGGGGAGTCCCAAACTCCTCTGAGGAAAATGTGCCGACACAGCAAGGGAAAGGTGCCGAAAGAAGGGGAAGCTCAAACGTTGCTGGTTCTTCTGTGGTGTGGGAGATTGAGCCCAGGGCTTCACATATGCCAGGCAAGACCTTTACTACTGAGCTACACCCTGAGCACACACTTTTTTATTTTGAGACAGGGTCTCATTAAGTTGCCCAGTGCTTGAGTTTCTCAGCTTTCTGCCTGTGTCCTCCAAATGACTAAGATGACAGGCAGGTTTATGCAACAGAAATCATGCTTCATGATTTTAAAAAAGTAATACTCTTTTGTACCCAAAACCAAATTTGAAAGTAAGGAAAATGAAGGAATGCAAGGGAGAATGAGGACTCCACTGTCCTTGGACCAATGCTGTTATCAGAGGATGGTGTAGGGCCATATGTGTGTATTAAAAAGTATCGAGGATGACTACTCCAAGCTACACAAAAGTACACACAAGCATTGCTAAGGACATGATGACAGATTCCCAATATAATCATTTAACACAAAAGATACCAAAAAACAGATAAATGAGATTTAAAAAAAGAAAATGAGAGACAACTGCCAACCTATTAAAGATCTCCTTGAATATAGGTTATTAAGTACACAACCCATAGAAACACCAGAGGTTTGAAGAGTGGATACACCCCTACACACACACATGCAACTTCACCCCCTTACTCATGTTCCAACTGTGTGCTGACTGTTAGAAAACCACTTCACATCAGCGGTGTGGACAATAAGAAAGTAAGAGGATGGATAAAGATGCACTATGTAGACATTCACAAAAATTAAAGGTACTCATTGTGTTGGTATCTAATAACAGTAAAATGCAAAGTCAAGAATGTGCTAGACACAGTGAACTTGCATAATAATAGAAATATCAGACCACCAGGAATCATGAGGATCATAAGTGTGTGGGTAACCGAACAATAATGCCACGACTTAACAATCAACAGAGATGAAATGAGAGCCATGGGTCACTAGTACAGGTCTTGTCTTGGTTACTTTTGTCAACTTGACACAGCATAGACTTATCTGAGAAAAGAACATCAATGGAAGAGTTGTTTAGATAAAGTTGGCCTGTGGAGGACTGTCTTGAATATGAACCGATGCAGAAGGGACTAACTCACTGTGAGTAGCACTATTCCCTGAGCAGGTGGACCTGGGCTGTATAAGAAAGATTTTCTGAGGATGAGTCTGCCCACAGGCCAGCAAACAGTGCTCTTCTGTGGCCTCTCTAGTGCTTGGCTGTGGAATGAGTTGATTTGTTGGAAGTAATGCTGTGTAGAATAACAAGTCAAGCCTGCATTTAATTTCCTGCCTCGAGGATATGCTTTTACTATCTTCAGTTGATGGATGTGACCTGAAATTATAATCCGAATAACTTCCTTCTCCTTATAAGTTGCCTTTGGTCAGAGTGCTTTGTCATTGCAACCGAAATGAATCCAGAACAAATGGCACCTATGACATTGTCTCTCAGACAAATATTAGGAAACAGCTAGATGAAAGGAACATATTCAAGAAACACCTTCTACTGTGCATATCCAGAGCGCTGCATGGAAACCTCAGAACATTCAGCAATATGAGTCTTATCCATGCCAAACAAACCTCAGCAAATGTTTTCTACCATGAAGGGTTCAAGCTAGAAATCAAAGAAAATCTATTAAGTATCAAAATGTGTGTGGTGTATTTCAACAAGTATTGAAAAGGGAATTTATTTTACACAATTTCAGATTTTGGAATGTGTAAATCATAATTAATTACACTCTCAGAAAACAATGATAGCTCTGAAATCAATGAACTGAATTGCTACCTAAAGGAAAAAGAAGAGCAAAATAGAAAAAATGCTGGGCAGTGGTGGCACACACCTTTAATCCCAGCACTCAGGAGGCAGAGGCAGGCAGATCTCCACGAGTTTGAGGCCAGCCTGGTCTACAAGAGCTAGTTCTAGGAAAGGCACCAAAGCTACAGAGAAACCCTGTCTTGAAAATCCAGGGGAAAAAAAGACAGAAAAAGGATAAAAGAGTCATAGTACACACTGGTAATGCTAGCATTTGGGAAAATAAGCCAGGAGGACTGTTGTAAGTTTGAGGCCATCTTGGGCTACATAGCGCACTCTAGGACATCTTTGACTATAGAGTGAGACTCTGAAGAAGAAGAAGAAGAAGAAGAAGAAGAAGAAGAAGAAGAAGAAGAAGAAGAAGAAGAAGAAGAAGAAGAAGAAAAAGAAGAAGAAGAAGAAGAAGAAGAGTGACATTGGGAGGAGCCAATAAAATTGAAAATAAGAGAGGGGGAGGGGATAAGAAAGAATACGGTCAAAGAACATTATATGTGTGTAAAGAAATTTTGAAAGAATAAAAAATAAAGAAATACAAAGCAAAGCAATTGAACAAAATTTTGTAGTTTTTGTTGTTGTTGTTCACAGAAAATGCATAAAATCAGCAATTTCATATCAGGATAGAAAAAAAATGAGGAGTAAAAAAACAAGACAGCCAACATTGCAGATGCTTGAGGAGCTACCACTACAGATCCTACCTACAAAGTACAACAAAGAAAGACGACAAGCAGCCCACTCTCACACATTTAGCAGTTTATAAGCCCAATTAATGTCTTAAAATGCTACCAAAATTCAACACAGATAAAATAATTAGTCTAACTGAAACTAAAATTAATAAATAAGTAAATCTCTTAAAAGAAAAATTTCAAGATCAGGCATTTTGCTGGATAATTCTGATATTTAAAGAATCAACAATGAGTTCATATAGGAACTATCTTGCAGGAAACAGAAGAGGAAAGAACACTTCCCAGCTCCTCTCACAAAGTCAGCATTAACTTGACATCAATGTCCAATGAGGGTAGCATAAAAAACTAAAACCAGAGACCATAATTTTTCATGTACTTGGTATAGTCCTGCTCAACAAAACAATAGAAGACTGAATATTAAGAAGCACGAAGTAGTGGTGCGTGATGATTGGAGTTCATTCCAGATGTGCAACATCTGGGATCAATCCATGTGATCTACCACATGAATACACTGAAAAATAAAAGCCATATGTTTACATGGATTGAATGAGCAAAGTGCTCTTGACTAATGCAATGTTTTTTCATGTGAGAAACTCAGAAGGTAGAAACACAGAGGAAATGGCTCTTCATAAAATCACGCCAGCTTGCATCACACTTAGTGGTAAAATGCTAAACGATTTCTCCAGAAACAGAGCTCAGGGAAAGATGTCCACTCTCACAAGCCTGCATTCCACAATAGTACTTGACCTCGCCACTGCAAGTGGGTGAGGGGAGAGAAGGGCATATTATTGGAAAGCAAGAATTGAAATGACGTGTTTGAAGATAATGGCACTATTATTACAAGAAATCCACAACAGTCTGGTAGAATTAATAGACTCAGCATGGCTGTAAGTTAAAAGATAGATACACAAAGTCATTTACAAACATGCACGCTAACAGAAAGCATGATAAAACTGAGACATGTTATCCCCTGACACACCCTCCAAAGAACAAACAGGCATGGGATCTGTCACTGAAAAGACTGCTTTCTGTTTTTTACATAATTTCTGTGACTTTTTTTTTTCCCATTTTGGGGTGTGTGTGGTGTGCATGTGTGTACTCATGCTTGTAAGTGGTGCATGGGCATATGCGTTTGGATGTGTGTTCACCTGTGTGATTGTGTGTTCACCTGTATGAAAGCCTGAAGATGCATAAGGAATCTTCCTCAATGACTCTTCCACCTTATTCAATGAGGTAGAACGCTCCATAAAACTCAGAGCTCAACAATATGACAAGTCTCTGGTAAGGATAAACTTGCTGGAATTACAGTCAACATGCCCACCTGGTGTTTTCATGGGTTCTGGAGATCTGAATTCTGGTCCTCACTGCTGTGTGGCAATATGAGCAGTGTCCTAAGTCTCAAATTGTTTTGTTTGAGATAGGATATTACTATGCCAGGGTGAATGCATGATTGTCCATCCCGGCCCATGTCATGAGATGACAGTTGTGTATTCTTAATATTGACTTGAAAAATTAAATATGAGCAAAATATTCACAGAATACCTACCTAAACAGAAGGCACTGTATGTTCTAGCTGGGAAGGTTTCTATAGAGAATGAGTAGATACCCACAGACCAAAATAATGAACCTCCACCTCAAATTCAAACCTTACAGAAGTTAATGAAAACATGTCACAGACTTAAATTAAAATGTATAACTCTTTTAGGACAAAGCGAAAGAAAATCTTCAGAATCCATGTTCTGCACATAGTTCTTAGACTTAATACAAAAATCACTTATCTGAAATGGGGAAACTGAACCTTATCAGAATCTAAAACATTTCCTTTGAAAAGGGTTACGCGAGGACCAGGGGAAGATGGGAAAATGTTTCCAAACCAGGAGTCTGAGCAAATGTGGACTGAGCTCTCAAAATTCATCATAAGAAATAATTGATTTAGGGAATAGGCATAAGTCCTGATCTCCTAGTTATTTCTTCTGAGAGCAGGTCAGTCTACATTCCTGTCAATGGAAACCACATTTGACATTTTCAGTTGTCCCCAGAGCCAGACCTCATTTGAAGAAGATACCATCAGAGTGTATCAAGGCCAAGTCCTTGCCTCAGGAGCACAATGGACCTGCGTTCACTCCCCAGAATCCATGTAAAGATGTGGAGTCATGTACCTATAAACCCACAGCTGAAGAAACAGAGACACTCAGATCACTGGGCTTGGTGGTCAAGCCACTTAGCTAAGTTAGCCAGCTCCCAGGCAATGAAGAGGCTTTGTTTCAGAACCCAAGTAGGTGGCACCTGAAGGACATCATCTGAGTGTGCCCTAGCTAGGTTGACCCCTAGCCTCCATTTATGCATGTACACATAAACATACACAAGGGGAGATTAGCTTCTGTGGGCACTGTGGAGGAGAGCGCTGTGGGCTAGTCCAGATGGATATAGCAGAATTATTTGGTCAAATCTTCGTCCTCTCCCTGCCTTGTTTGGATTACATGGCATGATGGGTGTCAAGTGAAGGATAGTTAGCTCAAGTAGACCATGTATAATGAGAGAAGCTAGTAGACATGACAGGCAGAACCATTGTGATGCACCCTTACTTCAGAGCACTTAGAATGTGTTTACAGGAAGGATGTTTTTCAGAATTATTAGAACTAACAGCATCACCTAGGACATTTCTGTGAAGAACTCATGACTTAGATGCTGAATAAAGATGACCCTCAGGAAACGGTCAGGCCCCCATGGAGAAGTGAGCCTGGGGTTACTCTCCACACAGCCAGACTCTGTTCCAGGACCTTCCTAGGCCTCACTACGAGAGCCAGCATCTGAAGCATCTGAGGTAAAAAAACTGGGTCTCTGGATGGACTCAGCATCGAAATGAGGTTTTTGAGGTAACCAAGAAATGGAAAATTGTAATAGTGATAATAGCTACATATGCTCTCAATTTTGACAGCAAAGTTTGGGCATCTCCATTTGTCCCCAAACAGGTAGCAGCTCTACCTTTAGGCTTTATGTTAATGCTTTTGTGATGGAATGAAGGGCAGACCCTAACCAAATGAGGAGGTCTTGTGAAGAGGCCACTAGGGGGCGCTGAACCTTCTGACTACTAAGCAGATGGCCTGGGGTCCATGGTCACTGAAGGTTACTGCAGGTCTTGGTCTCTGAATGGAATGAACTCAATAGAGGTTATAGGTGGGGAGTCCTTGTGGGGTCCACACAGAGGTTCCCTCAGGTGAGAGCAGTTTAGGAGAGAAGGGGGTCACAGGGGATAGGCAGCCTGCCCATTTTGTGGGTGGGGAGCTAGAGCTGAGAAGATCAAGTGTTCCTCAATGCTTGTACTTTGTTTGGTGGAGATGAAACAGACCCAGTGGTCCCATGCTGCTCCTGGAGCTCTTCCCTGCTTTCCTGTGCCATCCCAAGAGCTCAGACCATCAGTAGACTGTCTTACAAAGGCCTCTTCAGTGGGTAGGGTCTGCCATGGGCTTTGTCACGTCTCACTTAGGGGTCTAAGGACTGCCTGTTTGGGGCCAAAGGATGAAGTCTGGGGTAGAGGAAGGTGAACTGCTTTCTTCTAGGAGAAAATGAAGAGTTCACACTTGTCAAACCTAGGCGTCAGAGAAATTATCCCATGCATCTAGGTTTGGGCTCTGCCTGAAGGGTAGCAGCTGGAGGACCGTATAAGGAAGTCTGTTGGAAGTTGGTTCTCTGAGGTGCCAGCGAACCTCAATCTCACCTTCACGGTGATGGCCTGGGAACAGCTGCAGGGTTTAGATGCCTGTCTCAGGAATCCGTGGCTTCTCCTCCTCTTTTCTCCTCCCTGAAGCCTCAGCAGGTGTGGCTGGGGACAGTCGGGCCCTCGTTCCTTTAGCAGTGTGTGTGAAGATGGGTGGCAAAGGGAGTGAATCTCTTGCTGGGAGTTTTGGATAGACTTTATGTTTTAGCAGACATAAAATGCATGCTACCTGGGCATTCCCTGGCTGCTGACAAGAGATGACGTGGTGAAGACAGAGAAGACCATGGGGTCTCTTCCATGGCAAGTACTGGAATGGGAAACCTTGACCCCAAGGAAGAACCCCTGTTCTGTCCAGAGACAGTGGGGGTACTTTCACCAATGGAGAAGGTAAAGGAACCTTGGGGAGGGGAGCCTAGTCACTACAGAGCTCAGGGACTATGTGTTTCATGTACCAGCAGCTCTGTGGCCAAGCTTCTTAAGCCAGCCTCATATTGAGAGAGACTGGAAGGATTTGGGCAGAGGACTTCCTGCAGATCTGTCTCTCTTCGAATTACCTTCATGTTCCCCTCCATGTGGCACACTGGTTCCAGGAGAGCAGGACACATTTCTTTTCTCTCCTGCCTGGCTGACTGCCTAGAGCAGTGGTTCTCAACTTGAGGGTTATGACCCCCTTTGGGGGTTGAAGGACCCTTTCACAGGGGTCACCTAAGACCATCGGGAAAACACAGATATCCATGTCATGATTCATAAGAGTAGCAAAATTTCAGTTATGAAGTAGCAATGAAAACAAATGTTTGTTTTTTGTTTTCCGAGACAGGGTTTCTCTGTGAAACAGTCCTAGCTGTTCTGGAACTCACTTTGTAGACCAGGCTGGCCTCCAACTCACAGAGGTCCACCTGCTGTGCCTCCCAAGAGCTGGGATTAAAGGACTGCACCACCGCTGCCCAGCCTGAAAACAATTTTATGGTGGGGGGGCTGTCACTACAGCATGAGGAACTGCATTAAAGGGTTGCAGCATTAGGAAGGTTGTGAATCACTAAAGTATGCCTATAAAACTCTACTCTTTGGTCCCAACTTGTGTGAGTTTCCTGCTCCATCTTGACCCAGATATGTGTATTCATGTATTTGCTTGCGTTCCTTATACGCTTGAGCATATAAGGTCTCAGAGTTCACACTTACAGTAACACACTTACTCCAACAAGACCACACCTACTTCAACAAAGCCACACGTCCTAATAGTGCCCCTCCCTATAGGCCGAGTATTCCAACAGAGTCGATAGGGGCCATATCTATTCAAACCATCATCCATCTCATCTGTGGGATCTGGAGGCAGGTGCATCACGTGATGGCTACACCTGATATGCCTCTGTTTTATTTATTGCCAGAGTTAGATTTTTGATAGAAATTGCAAAGAAGCTTGTTTTATATTGATCTAATTAGCCAGAGTTGGGCCATTTTCACATGATGGAACTAACCAGAAGGGCTCAGTAGGACGGTCACCTCACCCCAGACCAGCTATGCCACACCAAATGTTACCAGACTGTCTTTGGGAAATTCAAGTTTTGTTCTCCTCAAAGGGTCAATTTTCCTTGATTAGAAAAGAGAGGGGCTGACCCTGTCAAGTTCCCTCTGTCTGTGAGCAGAGAAGAAAGTACATGTGACCAAAGCTTGGGTACAATTTTCCTTCTTACACATTAAAAAAGGAAGAAGAAAGCAACCCAGGGTGCTATGGAAAAAGGCTGCTGGCCAAACTCCAGCAGGGCTGCCGTCTACGCCTGCCGCCTCTGGGTGTTGCTGTGCGGAGCTGCGGCCTCAGCCACTGCAAGTTCTGAGTACACTTGCCAGCTCTCCGGGGAGCCTCCTAAATGCCAATTGAACAAAAAGAGGTTTTTCTAATTAGCAAAATAATTAAGACAATTGGAAAAAAGCATGTAGCTCTGAGAGTTAGAAGCAGGGCCTGCTGGGAGGGACGCTGGAGACCCTTGACGTGGTAGGGTACACCGCAGCACAGCGTCTGGGGAAGATAGGAAGCCAACGAAAAGGTTGCCAGAGAGACATCTCTGTTCCAGCTCAGCCTAATTGAGGCCTCTCCAGAAAGTTCCTAACCAAGGCTGGTGGTGAAGCTTTGCTAGGAGTTTGGTGGGAAAGGGCCAAGGACCCCTGGCACCCAGGAAGCCCCTCCCTGCCCCCCTCCCACATGCCATGCTGCTGCAGCTGCTCATACCCAAAGACCGTGGAGCCTAGGGGAAAGTTGAAGGTCCACTGGGTTCTAACCTGATGGCTCCATGTGGGGGTCATATCATTGTGTCTTGCTCGTAGACCTGCAGCCAGGGATCTGAGGTTTCAGGCCCTTGCTCCCCAATTGATACCAGGAGGAGAAAGAGCAGGTACTCAGCCTGCAGTAAGGCCTTCTCTCCCAGTTTCCCTCTATGCAGGGGTATAGATTGTGGCAGCCAGTCCTAGTCTCATCGCCACGCTAAGCCTGGGCTTCCCTGTGTCTGTGACTCAGTTTTCCTCCCACCACGCATCGTCTATGATCTTGGTCTGCTCAATCACATGGTAAGGGGACACATGGGAGTACGGGGCAGCCCACCCCATGCTCCAGGGATACACAAAGGTGGGTGTGGCTCACACCCCTTTACCCAAATTTTAGCTTATATACTAAAGCTAAAAGGCAGTATCCTGAGAATGAGCTGGGACAGACAACCCATCCATCCAGGTGACGGATGTGAGGCTCAGAGCTGGAACAGGGAGCTGGTCTGCCCTCTTCTTACCAGTGACCAATGTTAAGATTTGTCATGGTGGCTGATGCTAAGCTATGGAGCCCCAGGAACTTGGACAGCATGGTCCCACTCTGAGAAGAGGCAGATGTGTGCAGAACACAACATACAACCCTCCCTTAGCAGATGAATCCACCCCAGCAACCACAGAAAACGGGAATCCCCCAGATTCTTCTAGAAGCATCCATAGTCCTGTTTGTCAATGTAAAGGCACTTGTAGTTGGGGAAGTTCCACTGTTCATGTAACACTTTCAATGCTACAATCATCTGGGGGAGCTACAGGTGACAGGCCATGCACATGTGGGCACACCCTGCCACCTTGTATGAGCCCAGCTACAACACCTCCAAATGTCTAGTGTTACCTGGGTAGACCCCTGTCTTCCTGTCCCCCGTGAATCAATGGGTTTATTCTTCCATGACTATTATAGGTTAACCGCAGTCTTATAGTGGGGTTCATTATAAGAGCTCCCCTCTTCCAAGTTGGATGATTTCTCTATAAGAATCATAAAAGGTGTTGTGGCCAAACCACCACTCTCCTGCATTCCCTCTGTGCCGTGATTTCTTGTCCTGTGTAGCCCGTGTGGCTTGGACAGCTCTTTCTCTCTTGTAGCTCTTGCCACCTGGACTACAGGACTCTTGGTGATTAGCCTGGGAAGACGGCCCAGTCCCAGCAGCTTCCGCATCAAGTGTCAGGTCACTGCTACCCAGGGTCTCTGGACAGATTGGCTCCTGAGTGTGCTGCACAGTGGTGATATTAAGACAAAGAGGCAGAGAGTTCTGACGGGCAGCATGGATTCACCACTCGCAGCAGAAGAAAGCAAGAGATCACGCGTGCACCGGGGTAGTGGGGAGCACAGCATAACACAGGGCAGCCCTTAGAACAGAGTCGGTCTGATTAACTTGGGTACCAGGAGCAAGCCTCAGCCTTGGCCTGCTCCAAGGGATGGAAAGAGGAAGAGACAGGCTGTAGTGGGTTCATAGTTGTGAATATTTGACTGAAAAATCCCAAGAATCAGTGGGCAAACTACAGAGATGGATGCATGGTTGATGCCCAGGCCAAGACTCTGGTGCCCACTGGCAGAGTCAATAGAGAAAGCTCTTTGTAGAGGTAAACACCTCTCAGCTCCCCATGCAGACACAAAGGATGGGCAAGAAGAGCATAGTGCCCCTTGGGGGACACAAAGGAACTGGTTGCAGAATAGGGGACCCGACCCACGTAGATCCAGGAGACTTTTCAAGAGGTACACTGCCTTGAGAAGGGGCACTGGGCAGAAGAGAGAGGAGTGGCCACAATACTACCAATCCTGTCATGGCAACTGGGTCTTCACATAAAAAAATACAAAATCCAGCTTCAGCTTATATCAATACAAAAGCCAAGTCTCAAGTGGGTGGATGGCCAGGCTTAAAAGCAAAATGTTAAAATACTCAGAAGAAAATAAGAGATTCTATCTTTTATGACCTGGGTTAGCTAAAGACATGTCAAAAAGACCTAGGAAGCCTGTCTCAAAAAAAAAAAAAAAAGATTGATTCTTTCAACAGCATGAAACTTTGAATTTCTACAAAACAAGAAGCATCACAGATAATAACAGACAACCATGGATGGGCCTGAGGAAAATGCAGCCCTGTGAGCTGGCAAAATGTGACAGTCAGGCTATATAAAAACACCTCCAAGGAAATGATGTCACCAAACAAACCCCTGCACAAAGGTGTGAGTAGACTTTTCACAGAAGAGAGAGAGAAAAGGAGCCAAGGACACCTCGTTAGTCCAAAATTCCAGTACGAGAATAAATTTTCAGGTGATAGCACTTAGGAAGTGGCTCAATGGTTCAGAGCGCTGGTTACTCCTGCGGAGGACCCAGGTTCGGTTCTCAGCACCTGCACAAGATAGCTCACAACCCGCGGTAACCCCAGCTCTAGGAGAGCCAGCACAGACCATGGTACAGGTCTGGGGGTCAGAGAGCATTTTTCAGGAGCTGGTATCTCCTTCCACTGCCAGTCCTGGGAATCGAACTCATGCCATCAAGGCCTGACCAGCAAGCACCTTTACCCCCTGTGACAGTTAAGTCTCTGTTACTGTGAGAAAACACCCTGACCAAAGGCAACCTGTAGAAAAACAGGGGTTTTTGGCATGCCCTCTAAGCCATTTTTTGGCAGGCTGGGGATGGAACCCATGGTTTGCCATTGTAGGCAAGCTCCCATGTTACTGGGCTACATCCTTTACCCTATAAAAACCTTGACCAGATGACCACCACAGGGCCTGGTCAGGTGCCAACTTCCAGAGCTTAGGAAGAGGAAGTACACCAGGGAGGTCCCCTGTGACCTGGGAGCCTTTAGTAGTCTTCCACTCAGAGATGGTGTTGATCACATATCAGAGTTGAACCTGAAGGAAAGTCAGGGGAAGCACAGCTTCCTATGGCATAGGCTCTTGGGAAAACCTAGTGTGGGTATAGCCCACACAGACTGAGAATGGAGGAAGAGTTCCACTCGTTGGTCTGGATGCATCGCCAAGGGCACATTGATTAAAAGGTGGGAATAATTTGCATCCCACCTACTTCCTTACAAGTAGAGAGCATGCTGGGGTCTCGTATGCTGCATCAGGAGCTGACAGTGTGGCAGGTGATGCAGATTCAGGAGAGGGGACCCTTCAGAAATAGCTTCAGTTTCAATAGGGGATGGGCAGCAGCAATACCTGACCCAGCAGCAGCAGTGGGAGTATGTGTTATACAAGTTCTGGGGCAACAGTCGAACCCCAGTTACAATTAGAGCCAGGAAGGACCACGGACCTGATAAGGATTTTCTTTTACCTCTTGTTCCATTTATGCCAAATTCCCTCCAAAACTGAGGGAGGGGAAGAGGAGACAAAGGGACTTTCTTGAATGAAGATCCCCTCCCAGTTTTGACAAGTTTGTGCTTTCTTTTATTTAGTTGCCAGTATCTTTCTGGATTGGTCCTTATTGTCGCCTCATTTACATACATATGTTCAAACCATCAGAGCCAGAAGAACTTATATGGACCTATGGGATGTCATCCCTTAGCAGCCTCCTGGCTGGGGGCTCAGTCTCTTTCTGTGCTCCAAGACCCACTGCTTGTGCTGCTTGCGGGAAATTCGCTTAGATTCTTACCCCTCCTGCTCTAAGATCGGGTGCTCCTGGACGGACAGGGGAACCTCCTCTAGCCTTGGTGGCTCCTGCTCCAGCTCTGAGAGATGCTTACTTCTGACTCCTGTAGAGAGAACTCATTCCTGTTGTCAGGAACCAATCATTTCCACCTCCAAGATTTGACCAGGGACTGACCCATTGGGGACCCAGCAGAGGCAGGAAACTCATTCCTGCCCTGGGGGCAAACACACCACCTTTCTTCTCCAGGCCTGCCACCTAGACTCATTCTTCAAAGAATGACCCACTATCAGCCAGTGGCCCAAGTTCCCCCAACAGCTCAGAATTATAACAGTTGCCAGGACCCCTGAGCTGGCATCTTAAGGCTAACGAGGAATTTACCATCCCAGCCTTAAGTCAAAGCAAGAAATCAGGGGAGGAGCCTGGAGCCAGAAGTGGGGCGATGCTGCCTACTAGACCGCTTTCCATGGCTTGCTCATCCTGCTTTCTTATACAACCCAGGACCACCTGCCCAGAGGTGCCACTGCCCACAGTGACCCAAGCCCTCGCACACCAATTATCAATCAAGAAAATGTCATAAAATCTGGCCCACAGGCCAGTATTACGGAGGCAGTTTCTCAATTGAGGTTCCTTCTTTTCAGATGAGCCTTGTCCATGTCAAGTTAACAAAATCAACTAGCACAATTGATCCTCTATCAGCTTGATGCAAACACAACATTGTTAAATGCTGGTATTTTCTTTCTTGTTTGAATACTTTCCCAACTTTTCAAAGTACCACTGTTTTTAAAAGTTCAGTCTCTTTGGAATATCTAAAGTCTCTCTAAAATTCCAAAAGCTCTCAACAAGTAAAAACAGACAGAAGGATGGTACTCTCATTTTAAGGATATTTACATCATTCTCAGTAGTCTCTCACATTGCAATTCAGCTCTCAACTCTCTCAGAGCAGAACTAGCCATGCAGAAAGATGAAGGACTGGTATCTTGGTGGAGGGTGCCTGTTCTTTGGTGTTATGTGTGTTTTGTTGCTCAGGATGAGGAGAAATGGCTAAAGTGGATGGAATACAGTGTCAGGTTTACTTCTGTGGTGGAAAAGGGCTGTGCATGGTGGAACACCATCTGGAGTTGTACTTCCATCCCCGGAATGCCAGAGAATGTACACCCCGTCACCACACGTGCCAAGGAGCAGAGGCCGGAACTGAAAATCTAACTGTGCTCTATTTAGAGGCTGTGATCTGAATCCAACACCTACGGTCTCTGCATACAGCTCATCTCCAGCCAGGAGAGGAGGCCAGTAGGAAGAGAACAAAGGCCATGCCCACTCTTGGTCTCTCCTTAGCAGGCCAGCCAGAGTGCTGAGCTTTTTGTGATTCCCATCTCTTGCATTCTTCCGTCATTCTCCAGGTGTCTGAGCTCAAGAAACTTCCTTGAAGATGGAAGATAGTTAACACCTGCCAGCGCCAAACCTGTACTCTTCAAGGGGCACTTGGGGTGAGTGGAAGTGACTCAGAAAAAATAAGCCATGAACTGCAGGCAAGGCAAGCTGTCCTTAAGATAGGTGTGCAGTCCCCTTTCTACAGGGAAGCGCATGTGTGTCCTTATAATACAAAATAGAAAAGTGTCTCTATCACTTTCGTCTACAACCTTTTTCTCAAATATCATCATAGAAACAGATACGAGGGACTTGAAAGTTTTTAATAGTTTCATTTTTATGCTTGTGTGTGTGTGTGGTGTTTGTATATGGTGTGTGTATTTGTGGTATGTGTAGTGTGTTTGTGGTGTGTGTATTTGTGGTATGTGTAGTGTGTGTGGAGTGTGTGTATTTGTGGTATGTGTAGTGTGTGTGTGTGGTGTATGTGGTATGTGTATGTATGGTGTGTGTGTGGTATGTCATGTATGTGTGGTGTGTGTGTGTGGTATGTGTATGTGGTGTGTGTGTGTGGTATACGTATGGTGTGTGTATTTGTGCTATGTATAGTGTGTGTGTGTGGTATATGTGGTATGTGTATGTATGGTGTGTGTGTGGTATATTGTATGTGGTGTGTGTGTGTGTGTGTGCGCGCGTATGCATGTGTGTTTGTGTGGTGTGTGCATTGTCTACAGAGGCCAGAAGAAAGCATCGGATGCCCTGGAGCTGGTGGTTGAGAGCCGCCTGGCATTGCATTGGAAGCTGAACTGGGGTCCTCCGTAAGAGCAGTGCACGCACTTAACAACTAAGCCGTCTCTCTAGACTCTTGATATCTTTAAGTAGTGGGAAGAGTGCTTTCCACGGGGCTTGTCATCTGGTTTTGTTTGTTTCAGCCACTTAGACAGAAGCCTGAACATTATAGGGAATGTGTCTGGTACTTGATTCCTGCTAACAATATGGACTATTTCAGTAATTTATAGCAATTTTAAAAAAGCAACTAATTATTGAAAGTGCCTCCCCTCCACTACACATTCCTAGCTGTTAATTTTTCTAACAGAAACCCACCTAGCCCTACAGCCTCACCGGGGATGAGTTTGGCTTCATCCTTGGTGATGTCCCTTTTTCTGCTCAAGGCTCCTCCTGTGCTTCCTACAGCCAGACTCCCATCCTCTGCCCCCTTCCCCTGGCTACTCACCCCGTGGTGAAGTTCATCCACACACCTCTGCCGAACCCTCTCTGTGTCTTTGCAGCTTGCTGGCATGGAGGTCCTGTGCCCATGTGACATGGCTGATTCAGGCCATGCCAGTATACCTCTTAGACACAAGGAACCTAGTAGCTTTTGTGATTTCATCTGTGCCCTTCCTGACCCAGCAGAATGGGGCAGCTGACCCTTACAGCCATCAAAAGTCTGCTGCTAACTCTGGGAGACCTCTCATTTGAGAGCGTGGGGAAGATCCTGAATAAGCAGGTCAGGGAGAAAGAGGCAAGCTTATACACTACCCTGTGGTATCATTGTACTAATGCCGGCAAGAACAGTATTTGGTGTCTCCTGTGTAACACCCAGCTATCACAGCCCCGCCCCCTCCATCTTGCAGTATACTGGACCCCAGCATCTACTTCATCTCTCTCTGTCCATCCATTATCTGCCTCTTTATTGACCGTATTTTCCAAGATCTGCTGACTGGCTGTGCGTCACACCTTCCTGCCAACGGCGCTCTTGATTTCTGACCCTTAATTCAGTTCTAAACACATCTCCTACCAGCCCTTCTGTGTCCTGTGCATCCTCAGGAGAAGCTGGTCTCAGGAGAAGGGAGGTAGCCTGGTACTGACGGCACCTGCACCCTCTGCGGACCATCCTGTCACGTACCATGCAAAGAGCCCTTCCTGAGGTCCCTGCACACCGGTAAGAATGGGTAAGGGGTGGGAGTCTTGGGTGGAGTGACCACTGCGGTGCCTCATGGAAACTATCATCTGTTCGCTCCAAGAAAGGGATCCCAGGGGAGATGTTGGGAAATCAACAGCTATGTGTAAGTAGGTTGGTGGTAAAGAACCAGGATAAGTAAAACGCTCTGCAGTCCCCCTCCCCCGGCCCAGCTCCCTTATAGCCACCGAAAGGTAAATCACTAGTCTTCCAGTGAACGAAATCAGCATTAATAAGATAACACCGTCTTTGGAATAGCTGACACTTTGATGAATGTGCCAGGAGGATGGGATGGGATGTTTTTGATGGATAATATTTTGGGTTGCCTCAGGTTCCATTTAATTGTTCCCCCTTCGTTCTCGGCGTTAGTTAAGTGAAATGGAAAACCTCGCTAACGCTGGGATTTATCTTTCGGGAGGCAGATGCACAGCTTAATTGTCAATCGCGCTGACAGCTGCTCAGCAGTGAGCGGGGCAGAACGGGTCTGGGCCCAGTTCCTGGAACCTCATTTTCTCCGAGTCTCTGGACCGTGTGCCCGCAAAGGCTGAAGAGTGGCCTCCCAGTTGGCTAGCCTTCGTTTCCTAGCAAATGTGCTAGGTGCTCAAGATGCCTCCCTGGAAGATGTGGCTGTAGCTTCATACCGCATATGCTCCTGCATCAGGACACCCATCTCCATCTTCACTGAGAGTGGGCAGGCAAGAACACACATCAGGAGCTCTTCTGTGGGGTCTTCAGGAGCTGTGCTCCTCAGTCTTTCTGAGCAACAAACTGATTCCGTATCCAACCTTTTCCATGCCTGATTTTTCCACTCCTGTATGAACGCAGACACCCTCTGTCCCTAGAGACTTGCTCCAGATCCTCCGGGTCATCTTCTCCCTCCTTGATGGCTGCCCACAGCTGTTCCTAACTCAAACGGCCAGTGTCTGTTTCCTTGTGTCTGTCAATATGATCTGTGTGTCTTGTGGACTATGACAACTCATCACGTGACCAGCCCTAGAAATAAGAAGGGTCCAGGAGAATGGACAGCCTGCAGCCCGGAGAAGAATCCTCAAACCTTACTAAGGGAAGAGATGAAGCCAGAACTGACTGTTTGCCAAGGACCAGACTGGGGCTTGGATGGGACGGCAGAGGATGGAAACAGGAAGCATTCATTCTCTGTAAACTGTGAAACAGATTCACCTCCTCCCAAAATTCCAATGCGTTTGCGTTTGTTTGGATCTTAAATTCAAATGACAAAATACATGCCTGTGACTATCAAAACAACTCTTGCCCCAGAGCTTTGAGAGCTGTGTTGAGAACCAGGCGGAAGAAGGGAGGAAACCGTCCAGGCAGGGGCCAGAAATGGGGAATGGGGGAAGGCTCGAGGACACACAGGCAGAGTGAGGTGGTGGGTGCTGTACCCTGTGAAGAGAGATTTGGAATGGGTGATGCAGACTCTGCGGCTGTGTGCATGGACGTCAAGTCAGGCCATGCTTCTCATCAGCCACTCAGGAACCAGTGTGCACGGGAAACTTCAGCTGTGCGATCGTAACAGAATCAAATCTGTAAAGGAAGCTGGGGTTAGAGGTCGAACCGTGGTTTGGACACGTGTTGGCAAGCAATGTCGGCAGCTAGGAAACTATCAAAAAAATCCCAGCAGGAAGCAGTTCCTCCATTCGAACAAACGTCTGGTCCACAAGCATATCCTAGGAGCCCTGGCCCAGAGTGTACCTTAAGAATGATGATAAAACAGAACCCAGCCTCACATGGGAGGAGGCAGAAACCAGGCCCCATACCAGTGACCATGATACGTTCCCGCCAATCCACCTGGACTGAGCTTCCTGATTGGTATGAGAAGGTATTGAGAGTCCACAAGCAGGCTTAATCCCCACTGTGGTGGTTTGAAAGAAAATGGTCCTTAAAGGGAGTGGCACTGTTAGGAGGTATGGCCTTCTTGGAAGAGGTGTGGCCTTGTTAGGGGAAGTGCGGCTCTTGGAATGGAGGCTATGGGGTCTCCTATGCTCAAGCTCCTATGTGGTACAGAAAGCAGGGGGTTACAGAGACGATGGATAATGCCCAGGAACAGATACTTACCTGTTCAGCAGGTGGCTGCCCATTTGGTACTTTACATGAAACATGCTGTCTTCCCCACTGTGTCTGGGGTACTTGGTAATTTTTCATTAAAGAAAATCCCCCTTTCAAAGAATAAAACCAAGGCCTGGTTGGTCAGGCAGAGGGTCAGTTATGAGTCCCCTTATAGGCAGCTCGTTTTATCCGCCACGCCTCCTTCCACCCTCCACAGCTGCGCTGCCTCCTTTCCCTGAGGTATCACAGAGCTCAAGCATGGTAACCCTGGCTCTAGCTGTGACAGGCACAGGGCAGACTGGGGGCAGAGAGCATAGCATATAAGGGCATGAGGCCAGAGTGAGGACTGGACAGGAAACACAGGATAGAATTGAATGGCATGTCCAGGGTGCCTGAGAACAGGATGCTGTGTGGTTTGGAAGGCCCTCCAACCATTTGTCTGTGATTAGCTGCTGGGTTCAAGCCCAGGAACTGCTGCCCCCAACTCCGTCCCTGGCTAGGACCCACAGCATCTGCTTCATCTCCAGGAGGCCAGCATGTCCTGTACAACCAGGCCCCTGTTTCCCCCTGATCAGCTGCTCTTTGGCTACGCTCTGCTTGGCTCTCCACCATAAAACACACCCCAGGTGCATGGAGTTTGCAGCTATCATTGGGGACAAAGGGACACAACATCATGACAATAACAGGGAGTGTCCCTGTGCGTAGCGTCTTTATTCTGAAAATACAGACCTACAGAATCCAGCACCAGTAAGGAAATAAATCAGGTCATGGTACCCTGGGGCAGTGTGGAATTGGCTGAGACACGTATTTTGTGTAGACTTGTAATTCTGTGCCATTATAATGGTTAGCTAAACTCATATGCTGGAGGAGGTTGTATGAGTATTCCCAGAGAATATCTGTTCTCAGCAAGGCACTAATAGTATTGTTCCTTACCATAATCATCACCACACACCACCGCTACAAAGTAGCACCATCATCATCACCACCACCATCAGCATCACCGTCACCATGGTCACCAGCTTTATCCTCATCATTACCTTCATCATCACTACCAGCATCATCGCTATCACCACCATCATACTGCCATCAGTATTATTACTGTCATTGCCACCACCATCATCAAAATCACTGCCACACTGTCTCCACCACTATCATCATTGCCACCATGACCACCTTCACCACGACCACCATTGTTATCATCATCTCTCTCACCACCACCAACCATCGTCACCGTCACCTTGACAATCCCAGGAAGAAAAGTCAACCATGGATTCTCTAGGTTGGAAGTACTTTCAGATTATCACCGCATATAACTTGGGTAAAGACCCATCTTTTGAAAGCATAGAAAATCTGCAAACTTGGTGGTACCCTAGTTTCATCTTTCTGCTTGTAGAAATCAGGTGTCCTCCCTGGCTGTTGGGTGTCATAGATCCCAGAAAGTCAACAGCCAAATGGCTCTGAGAAGAGCGGATTGCCCAAAGCACAGAGGACCTGAGGAGTCTTCTTACAGTCCCCCTGGTGGGGTCCATAGGAGATCCTCAGGCTGTGTTCAGACACATAGCAGAGGAAAATGACAGTCATATCCAGGTAGCACCAGGGTATCTGGGTAAAGAGATGTATCACAGCTATAGTCCCCAGTGACTGACACCTGCTTCCTCGCCCTCAGTCCACAACCACTATTCAGAACCATATCCTGATCTCCAAGCCTGAATTTCTAAGGACTAGCTCCTATTGTCCCTGAAGAAGCAGCCATGTGTATGGCCTGCATCCCTTTACCAATTGTTTATGGACGAGCTGCTTCTGGCTTCCCACCTGCCCTAGTATGCTTCTGGTTGCTATGGTAAACACCATGGTGAAAAGCAAGGTGGGGAGAAAAAGGTTTATTTGGGTTTCACATCATAATCACACTTCATCATGAGTGAACATCAGGGCAGGGACTCAAGGCAGGAACTTGAAGGCAATAGTTGAAGCCCAGGCCTTGGAGCAGCGCTGCTTACTAGCTTGTTCATTGCGATATGCTCAGTCTGCTATTTTATATAATCCAAGATCACCAACCCAGGGTGGCATTACTCACAGTGGACTGGGCCCTCTTAAATCATTAGCATCAAGAAAACGCCTCAGGAAAACAGTGGAGCTGGCCCTGGTGGTGTAAGTGTGGGCAAACCAGTCCCAAGGGCAAGAGAGCAGGAGATCTGGCCCTGCTCCTTGCTGCCTGCTACATTGAGTCAGCCAGCCAGGGCAATGCTGTAGAGCTCACCCTGGTGGTGTTAATGAGGAGAGGCTGGCAGGCTGACTATCGCAGCTACCACCCAGGCCCAGAACCAGGGCTATGAGTTGGGCCACCCCAACATCTACCCCATCTATGAACTGCTGGAGTATGTGAAGGGGCTAGACCTACAGATCTAAAGTTTCAACATCTCCATGACATAAGACAATAGAACATCTAAGAAGAGTCCCAGCGAGGGCCCAGTGCCAAAGGTTTGGCAAAAATCAGAGGCCTCAAACCAGACCAATGACTCATTGCAATGCACACTTACAAGTAAAGATGTATGGATTAGAGGGTAGACTGCATGACTCACTGTGTCACAGTATGACGTCCATGCTGAGACTTCTCGTTTGTTTTGTTTTTATTTTATTTTGGGGGGAGGTTGCAAAGGTAGAGGGCAGATAAAGAAGGGCAGGGAAATACATGATACATGATGTGAAGTAAAAAATCCTAATAATGTTTGTGTATGTATGAAAATATATGCATATAAATATACACAAGCATATATGTGTATTGTGTATATATAATATGTACAGACATATATACAGACATATATATGAGAGAAAGAAAGAAAGAAAGAAAGAAAGAAAGAAAGAAAGAGGAAGGAAGGAGGAAGGAAGGAAGGAAGGAAGGAAGGAAGGAAGGAAGGAAGGAAGGAAGGAAGGAAATGCCTCAGAAACTTGCCTGTAGGCCAGTCTGATGAAGTTATGTTTTTAATTGAGGTTTCTTCTTCTTAGATGACTCTAGGCTCCTGTCAAGTTGAGCAAAGCTGAGGAGCAAAGCCCCATGTGGCTAACACAATGTTGATATCCTCCTTTAGTCCTTAGCTTCTGACTGCACCCACCACTGGGGCCTCGGAGCTTCTGCTCCCCTTGAGGCATGAGAAAGAGGAGGACCACAGTGCTGAGCTCCATGTGTGGCCTCCCCAGGCCCAGTCCACATCCTGCTGTGGTCTTTTTGTGCCTGTTCACATGGAACCCACCTGACCTCCATGTTCTCTGAGCTTAAGGGCACTGGGAAAACATCTGCAGGAACAGATGCAGTCCCCAGCATGTGTTCAGCCCAGGGCTGAGAAGCCCAGCTTCCACAGGGGCTGTGCGCCTGACTCATCAGGAGACCATCGTTGTGACTGTGTGTCCTATGATCAAAAGACATCTTCGGACCATCCATTGTACATAGTTATTATGGAATTCAGGATAGCACAGTCCCATTGACACCACGGCATGGAGGGTCAAGGGTCTCTGCCATCCAGAGGCCTGGGTGGAAAGAAATCAGATGCGCAGTGGTAGAATGGCAAGGAACATTGAATCCACAGAGAGGTCTTGGCAAAGATCCCTGCAGAGAGAAGCCTGGGAGGAGCAGTGGCCTGAGGGGACCGGCACAGGGCACTGGGATGTCCTGGGAGGAAGACCACGGCTCCTGGGCATTTTCCCATCCTTCCACAGGGAATGTCCAAGGATAGATTACACTGCTTCCAGGTCTCTGGGATGTGGCAATAGGGGAACTCTCTGGGCTCAGTGGGCTCTGCTCCCACAGGGCAGGCCTGTCCCAGCCTGCTGTGTGGCAGCTGCACATCTAGGAGCCTCCAGCTCTAACTGAAGTCTGTCTTCAGTTTCTTGACCCGTGGAGATCCTGCAGGACACCACAGTGTGAGTCCGCTAAGTGGCTTCTAGTTGTTCAGCCTCTCCCTGGAAGATGGCGTCTCTGGACCTCACCCTGGCCCGCACTTCCAGGCAAGGCCTGCGTAGGTTAATGGACTCCGACAGTCATTGTCTGAAGCCTTCCTTTGCGTTGACCCTTTACATCATGTGGATGTCAAAGAAAGCCTTTAATAACTCTCTCTGAGCCTCGGGAGTGTCTGCGACCCCACCACTAATCCCGGGTCTCCACAATTGGCTGAAGGCTCAAAGAGCTTTTAATGCCTTCTGAATCTGACAGTTTTAATTATTTCCCCTGCGCCATTATTGATCGGCAAGTCAAGCTGACTTTGAAGGCCTTTGTCAATACCCACTGCCAATGCCAGCACCCGTCACTTCTTGGTGGTGATGGGGGGGTCAGCCTGTGGCCTCTGGTCCGGGAAGCTGAGAGTTCTAGGTGGGCACATGGCATCCGCATGTGCCTCTTGGCAGCCCCACCCTGGCAGGAACACTGTCTCCTCTGAATAGCTTTGACCATCCCTCTGTGGTATTACGGGATCTGTGAAGTCACCTTCTGAGTGATGGGTTCCTCACAGGAGGACACAGCGGGCAGTGGTGGCTCTTCTGAGCACTGCTCAGGGACAGTCTTCTAGTCACGACTAGCTTAGGGAAGTTGGCAAGAGTTCTTTCTCACCATGAAGTGTCCCTGCAGAAACTCATGGCCACATTAGGGGCAACCATGATGGGTGACCTCAAAGGCAAGCAGAGGGAAAATGCAGGTGCCAGTGGCAATTGTCACACCTCCCTAATACTTCTGTCCCAGGTTTCTTCTCTCTCCCCTTTTCTCCATCCCTCCTCCTCTCTCATCCATCCATTCACTATCCCTCCCAAGTACTTCACCCCTCCTTTCTCTGTCTCCATAGCGCTCAGCACAGATGCACCCTGGGCCACTAGCCACTCCTTTCTCATGGACACTGAGGCCCATTAGCTGGGGTACAGGTGGCCGTCAGGGTCATTTCTTATATCTCAGAACACAAATACAGGTCCATACTGCTTTTCCAAAGTCATGATTGGAGCAAAACAAAGGGAATTTCTGAGATGCTCAGATGTCCTTCCAAAATGCCCAGAGCCCAGATGGCATCCTCCCTCAAGGACAGGACCCTGACTCACACCCTGCAGAGACCCCCCCTTTCCTTGCTCTGGTTCCCTTCCTGGCACGCCTGGTCTGTGTCTTTGTTCCCATTGGCCGGTCCCCAGTGGCATTCATGGCTTGTTTGCGGCTGTATTACACACCCCGGGCTTCCTGCTCATGGCTTTGTCCCACTGTTTCTCCCTCGTCTTTATTGCCACACACCAGCTTTCTCTCTCCCACATATTGCTGTTACTTTCTCTGTTACATCTGTTTGCATGACTTACGATGACATGTTTTATCAAATGTGTCAATTCCCTCCCCCCCCAATACCTGGACTGTAGCTGTTGCCTAGAGCACGAATTCTTGTTTTCAACTTTCGACTTTCAGTGCTTTTCTGCCTTCAGACTGCAGTGACCTCAGAGTGGTTTATTAAATCTGTCAAATCCAGGGTGTTTGGGAGGCCAACCTTTACCATATGTCAAATAACACATGTTCGTGAGGCCCTGTCTGTATTTTATTCTTTTGCTCTGGCAGCTTCTCAGCGAGAACCTTCTCTTCTGAGTGCTTTACCTGGTAACTCACTGGCAACTCTCTAGGTTGCTCCTTCAGCCTTCATAGGTAGGATTGTGGCTTTCCACAACCAAATAGGCGATTGTTAAATCGAGGTATTGGTTGAAATTGCATGGCGCCTACAGAATCAGCTGGGAAGGATATGCAAGCTCACGGTATGATGTTTAATTCCGGTCCACTTGACTGTAGCAGGGACCTCCTGGAAAGCTGTTCTTGCAGGTGTGTTCAGTACCTGTGCTGGCCACAAGAGGGCACCAGATTCCTGGGAGCTGGAGATGTAGGTGGTTGTGAAGCACCGGATGTGGGTATTAGGAACACTGCTCAGGTCCTCTCTGCAAGAAAGTATTCCTCCCCAAAGATGTCATGTTGGCTATGGCCACATGTAGGGCAGTGGACCACTAATATATTTTCAGAGTCTTGTGGTCAGCCCCATGCTCCCTCTGGTCACACTTTCCCTCAGCTGGAACCTCCGTCGCGTCTGTGGGTGGTGCGCTCATCTCCGTCCCACAGAGGGCAGCAGAGACGACAGGGCCATCTCCCATTCATTCACATTCGTCTGCCCGGAACTCTTAAGGGGTTCCATCTTCTGTGGCTCTCTTCTCTAGGACTCCAGATGCAATGTGGACCACTGTCCCGGAGGTCTGACCTTGTACCTGACAGTAGAGGAGTGTGTGGGTTGTGCAACAACAACCGAAGACAGTGGCACAGTCGACGGTGGGAACTTTCTGTGTCAGGCAGTAAAATACAGCTCATACTGAATATTAAACAGGAAATTTAGGCCCATCAGTGGCAGGGTCGCGGAACCACATAAAAAAGACTCTTGATGTTATTAACTCGTTAAAACTTTAGCGCTGAAGTGCATTTAGCCCAAGGAGTGCCTTTTGTCTCGCGGCATGCTAACAGGCTTATTTTCTCCATGATCAGTTAAGGCGGGTGAATAGATTTCCCAACACCGAGACACCGTTGTGTTGCTGAGATAAAACCTTTGGCTGGTGATGTATTGGTTTTTTTAAGTACCTTGTCGAAATAGTTTCCATCTTTTGTGGAGGGTCTAAAAGCTTTAGACTTGGAGGTAAGAGGTTGGCGAGAACACCCTCCACACCTGCCACCTGCTGTCCCAGAGCACTCAGGCTGCCTTCTTTTGTCTTATTTTGTTTCCTTCAGGCAATTCCTGGTCGTGTTTTTGTTTCTTCTGGCGTTTAAGCTTCATGATTGCGTATTCCGCATTGCTTTCTTATGATTATTATTGCTTTTTTATTTTTAGTGGGTTTGTTGTTTGTGTTTTTTAAAGGAGCATTTGTCGTTTTTATCTTCTACTTATTTTTGTTTTTGTTGTTCAGCTTTTTGGTGATAAGATTGATGTGTTAGGGGAAAAAAACACATTCAGCTTGTCACATTTTGAGGCACATTAACACATGCAATAAGGCCATCCTCACGTAGAAAGAAGTCCATCATCTTCTGCCACCTTTGTCTTCAGAGATGCCTGCATCTCAGCCACCCCCGCCAGCCACCCCATAGCAGGCCATCAGCACCTAGACCTCTGTGCCTGTGCCTGTGTCTACAGCTTTACGTGAGTGGTGTCAGACTGTCCTCTTATGCCCTCTGTTAGTATGGCGGCTTCCACACACCTGCACTGCAGGCCGCACAGTTGAATCTTTTCTTTGTCGAGTAATAATCCATTGAGTGGCCAGTTAGCTGTTTAAGGACAGATGTGTTGGTTTTATGTTGAAGTCTTTGATCCATCCGGACTTGAGTTTTGTGCATGGCGAAAGATATGGATCTATTTGCATTCTCCTACAAGTTGATATCCAGTTATGTCTGCACCATTTGTTGAATATGCTTTATTTTTCCATTTTTATATTTTTAGCTTCTTTGTCAATAATCGGGTGTTTGTAGGTGTGCGGATTGATATCTGGGTCTTCAATTCAATTTCAGTGGTCTTCCTGTTTGTTTTTATGTCAATACCAGGCTGTTTTCATTATTGTAGCTCTATAGTAGAGTTTGAAGTCAGGGATTGTGATGCCTCCAGAAGTTCTGTTGTTGTACAGGATTGTTTTGGCTATCCTTTTTTTTTAATTTTTCCATATGAAGTTGTGTATTGTTCTTTTGAGGTCTGTGAAGAATTTTGCTGGAATGTTGTTGGGCATTGCACTGAATCTGTAGATTGCTTTTGGCAAAACTACCATTTTTACTCTGTTAATTCTACCTACCCAATAGCATGGGAAATCTTTCCATTTTCTGGTGTCTTCTTCAATTTCCTTCTTCGAAATTTTAAAGTTCTTGTCATACAGGTCTTTCACTTGCTAGTTTAGGGTTACACCAAGATGCTCAATCATACTACAATAACATGTGCTCAACTATGTTCATAGTAGCATTATTTGTAATAGCCAGGACCTGGAAACAATCTAGATGCCCCTTAACCTAAGAATGGACAAAGAAAATGTGGTACATTTTCATGAAGTACTGCACAGCAGTAAAAAAAAATAATGACATCTTGAAATTTGCAGGCAAACGAATGGATCTAGAAAAAAACATATTGAGTGAGGTAACTCAGACCTATAATGACAAATGTACTCACTCATAAGTGGCTTCTAGACATAAAACAAAGAAAAACCAACCTACATCCACAAACTCAGACATCCTAGACAACAAAGAAGACCCTAAGAGAGACATACATGGCTCTAATAGGAAGGAGAAAAAGACAAGATCTCCTGAGTAAACTGGGAGCATGGGGGTCATAGAAGAGGGTGGAAGGGGAGAGGGGGGAAGGGAGGAGAGCAGAAAAAAATGTACAGCTCAATAAAAATATTATAAAGAAGTGTTCACTCCTAATAATAAAATAATTTTTTTATGTTTCTCAATTGTCAAAAAAGGGACATATGTGTTGTCCAGTGTTGTCTTCTGTGAAGTTGCTGTGAGCTTCCCACGCACAAGTCTTTGTGGGAGTTGATTGTTCTGCCGTGAGTATCAGAGAGTCAACGGGCTGGCTGTATTAACAGTAGGCTCCAGGGTCAGCCACCCAAGACCTAGAGCGTCTGCCCCATTTCAAGGCCCTGTCAGCGCTGCTCAGCAGTGCGACTGTTCTGTCTTTGCCAGCACCTGAGAGATCAGACTCTAAACGCAGGCTTTTCTGGAAGGTGAGTGGGAATGTGTCCACGTGGCTTGTGTTTGTGATCTTTTAATGGCTGAAGAAGCAGGGTGAATTCTCAAGGGCCCCCCATCCTCCTGATTTTGATTTCTTTAATTCTTTTTCTTGCTTATTTATTTGCTTGTTTGTTTATCTTTGGTTGAGACACGATTTCTCTGTGTAACTGAGAAATTGAGAACTGACAGCCCTGGCTGTTCTGTAACTCACTCTGTAGACCAGGCTGGCCTCGAACTCACAAATATCTGCCTGTCTCTACCCCCCAAGTACTGGGATTAAAGTTGTGTGCCATCACCACTGCCTAGCTCCCTTGTTTATCTTAACCGTCACTTGCCTTACCAAGTTGTGAGAATCCCTGTGTTTTCTGGTGCACAATCTCTGTTACTTTCACGTTTGTACTTTCTTCTTGTTTCCATTGCTCTGTAAAAAGCAAACAAAGCCTCAAATGAGCCCTGTTTACTCCTCATTTTATTTTGTAGTGTGCCCTTTCTGTATCAGGTTTCGGAAACACTCAGCTAATACAAGGTGGTTACAATGTTCTGTACGTGTTCCTCCGAAAGCAGCATTGTGTATATACCTGTGCGTGAGTGCGTGTGCAGATGGATGCACATGTGTGTGTAAACCAAGGATCAGCCTTGGTGTTGTTTTCCGTTCTGTCCTTCTTGGCTTTCTGTGTGCGTGCACGTGTGCATACATAGATGCACTCATCTATGTGGGTCCAGGTGGAGGCCAGAAGGCAATGTCGAGTGTCTTCAATCTGCTTGCCAATTTGCCTTTTGAGACAAGGGTTTCTCACTGAACATAGTTCTTGGAGGTTCATCTCTTCACAGCTGCACATGGCTATGCCAAGCTTGCACATGGGAGCTAGGGACCCACGATCAGGTTCTCATGCTTGTGTAGAAAGCACTTTGCTGACTTAGCCATCTCCCTAGCCCCCAGAGTTTATACGCCTGTAAGCTGTCTTCAGTTTTGAGGACATGAATGACACTTATTGTATGATACTGGGAATTTTAGGACCAATCATTAACAACATTTAAAAAGATGTATCTATTTTTAACTTTTATACATGTGTGTTTTGCCTGCATGTGTGGCTGTGTATCTTGCGCATGCCTGTTGCCTGTGGAGTCCAGAAATAGGAGGCCAGAAAAGGACACCAGAAGCCCTGGAACTGGTTGTGAGTTGCCATGTGGGGGCTGGGAATCAAACCCAGCAACAAGTGTTCTTAACTGCTGAGCCATCTTTCTAGCCTCCCCAAACACCAAGGTGTTGGACACCTATTCACGTCTGAATGCAGCAGACAGAATGCATCTGTCCCTGAACCTTCTGTCATAGACCCTGACTTTCCACGGCTCGTTTCACTTCAGGGCAAAAGCGCCACAGCCTTGAAGCTAGGTAGTGGGCACCTCCAACTTGGTTCTCTTTTTAATCGCTCTGACTATTTCCTTTCATTTTCACATGTACTTTAGAATCAGGTGAACAATCTCTTTAAATAAATGGGGGGGGACAAATATATTATTATGTGCAGCATCATTTCCCAAGATAGCAGGGGCTTAGGAGATGAGTTGAGCGGATTTTATCTCAGCGGTCTGTGCTCTCCAAGCCATGAACAAGTACATCTCCCATCTATGTGGAACTTAAGGCAATCTAGCAGGTTCCGTAGCTTGCAGGGTAGCAGCTTGCCCATCTTTTTATCAAAATTATCTTTAGCTTCATGCTATTTAAGTATCGCTGCTTTTTCAAGGCAAGCTCCGAGGACACATCACTACTTGGTAGAGATGAAGCTGCTTCTCGTGTATTGGCATGTGACTGGCTGGGGGTCACATATCAACTCCAGCGATGGCTTCACGGGCTACCGGGGATTTGCTACACAGAATATCACGCAGTCTGCTGACAACTTCACTTATTCTTTTCCAACCCATATGCCTCTATTTTCTGTGCCAAGTTGAACTGGCTCAGAATTCAAGTTCAACGCTGAGGCTGAGCGGTGAGACAGATGTCTTTGCTTGCTCTCTGTCTCAGGGAACATGCCGCCGTGTTCTTCTCTCCCCCAGTGATGTCAGTGGGCTGGCTTCCCTTACGCCTTTACGAATCTGAGGGAGCACCGTTTCTATTTCCAGCGTTGTTTAGTCTTTTGGTGAATGGGTGCTGGATTGTGTCAAGGACATTTGCTACATTTTCTAAACTGATATTTTCTTGTGTTTCTCAGCCAGCAAACATGATGAATTGTGGAGATTGCTCTTTGCAAAGGTTAGCCAAGTCTAGAAGCCGGGATAGACTGACGGGAGTCTTCTTCTTAACTGGGGTGTGTGATGTGTGTGTGTGTGTGTGTGTGTGTGATTGTGTAAATGTGTGTGAGATAGTGATTGTGTGTGTGCATGTATGTGTGTTTATGTGTGTGAGTGATTTTGCATGTGTGTATGTGAGTGTGTATATGTGTGTACATGTATGCATGTGAGTGATTTTGTGTGTGTGTGTGTTTAGCTTTTTTTCTCCACTTCTAAAATATAGCAAGTAGAGACGTTTTCCCTGATGTTGGTGATGAATGCCATGTCTGTTGAATCAGTCTGGCTCATGGCTCACAAATTTTACTGCTATCTCCTCAGAGCTAGCGTACTCTATGATTCAGAGACTCCACTCCTAGGTACTTACCAAAAGCAAATCATATTTCACTGGAAACCGTAGCCGGTGTGCCAAAGACACAGCTCAAAACACCTCTGCTCCTCAGGAGGTGGGCAACTGAGTACCCCAGTCCCACCCCCATGAACTCAGCAATTAAAAATAGGAGACACAAAACCATAAAGACCCTCTGGAGAATTACCAGGGACAAATTCCAATCACAAGAAGTTACAGGTGGCATGGCTCCATTCTAGATCATTCCTAACAGGACAGCACAGCAGAACTGGAGACTCCTCAGGGAGGGGGAGTGGGGATAAGGAGAGAACTCAGTGGGCCTGCTGTAGGCAACACCTGAACTAAATCCCCATCAGTACTCTGTGGCCTGGTTCTTTCAGTTTTGAAGATGTTACTGTGGACCAACTCCATGGTGTATAACCAAGGCCGCTCTCATTTTATGCAGATGCCTCTCAATCTATACCCCAAATAAAACATTACCGCCCTTTTTCTGCTCCCAAGGAGTGTTTCTGTTTCTTGGGGGACTTTTAATTATTTTTATTTCTCAAAACAGGATTTCTTTGTGTATTCCTGACTTCCCTAGAATTTGCTCTGTAGATCAGGCTGTTTTCAAACTCATAGAGATCCACCTGCCTCTGCATCTTGAGTGCTGAGATGAAAGGTGTGCACCGCTACTGCCTGGCCAGTTTTGGAGGACTTTCATACCTAGCTGCAGTATGAAGGACAAAAAAGAAAGGAAGGAAGGAAGGAAGGAAGGAAGGAAGGAAGGAAGGAAGGAAGGAAGAAAGAAAGATTTGAAAATTACAGCCAATGGTGAGTGGCCAGCCCCAAATGGTGCTTAGGGACCATCATAGAAGGGAGACAGAATGTAAGAGATGGAAGAGTGCTGTGAATGCTGTCACATCTGCTATGGGGACCCACAGAGCATTTGCACATGATCCAGCCAGTCACCATTCCATCGTGGACTGGGGAGCGGCTCATAAAGCCTCACCCTTCCTCAGTCAGCTATGGGTAGTTATTAGTTTCTGGGATAAGGAGAACCATATTCCTCAGTAGTGTAGCCAATGGTCAGCTGCTCTGACTCAGGTAGGAGCTGCCACCCCATCATGCTCGGCCCAGCAATCACAATTAAAGGAAGTAGGTCAGAAGGAAAAAGCCATGCACACAGGATAAAAGAGGGCTTGGAGAGCAGGGGAAAAGAGAAAGCGATGGAGAAGAATGTGATTAAAATATGTTTTACATATATATATATATGTATATATGATTGTGTGTATGGAATTGTAGAAGATAAAAGAGGAGGAGGAGAGAGAGAGAGAGAGAGCCATCTGTAGTGAGGCAGCTCTCTCCCCCTGTTTCCCTGACTGCATCTGGCCTCCTGTGCAGCTTTTGGCATTTTTCCTGTTAAATCTGGGTGTGGATGTCCAGGAATCGCTGTTGGCCAAGCATCACTGAACTTTCTCATTGGTCCGTGCTAACATCTTCCACAGGGATCAGAGGCTGCTGATTTACTTTAAGAACCCTGACTGGATTTTTTTTCCCGTGTTCTCTGCTGCACATTTTTTGTCTTTTCGTATCACCCCACAAGTCTCTGTGCCCCATGTATATTTTTCAGTTTTCCTCTTTCCTGCTGTTCCACTGACACATATTCAAGTTCATTTGGTATGAGGGCACATGCAGGCACTGATTAATTTTTAGCACTGGTTATTGGAAATAGCCTGTGGTTTGGGGGAGGTGTCTATGTGAGCATTTTGATCAACAACTCAAAAATATGTAACCTATTCCTGGACCTGGGGGTTTTACTTGGCATATGGTGTCAAGTTGGGGCATTCTTCCCCCCTTTATGTGGTAAGTCTATTTAAATTTCTTCCATATATGTATATATACTAGCAAGTGTCAACAGAAAAGGTTCCCATATGGATTTTCAAAAGGCCTTATATGTTAATTGTCCCTCCTTAACCTGCCCATCCACATCCCTCCACACTTCATCCTCCTGTTCTAACTTCCCCCTTTGTAATACTACATACTATTTCCCCTTCCTTAGAAGACCCCCTCCTCCTCCCTAGTCCTTTACTAGGTACCTAACCTCCGTGGATATTCTGAAAGCAAAACACAGATCTAAAGCATACAAGCTAGCACCTACAAAGAAGAAGCTCACTGTTTGTCTTTCCATGTCTGGGTTGCCACACTCAAGCCGATTGTTTCTAGCATTATCCATTTACCCCCAAAGTTCATAATTGCATTTTTCTCAACAGCTGAATAACATTATATTGTGGAGATGTATTACATTCTCATTATCTATTCATCAGTTGATAAACATCTAGGCTGTTTCCAGGTTCTGGCTATTATGAGTAAAGCCATGTTGAACATGGATGATCAGGAATTTCGGTGGTAGGATGTAGAGTCTTTTGGGTACTGTTGCTAAAGACACCACATTTTTATGTCATTGTTTAACTGTAGGCTTTACTCACCCCTACTGACTAGTCGCCATGGTGCTTAAAGGTACCACATACGCAACCAGAAAGAAAAGGTCGTCATCAATCTCATTCAGCTACAAACTCCATGAGCCTCGACAGAGACATCCTTGAAAGAAATGCCCACCGGTACAATGGCAGCATAAATATAGTTATGGGACTAACCAACCACTTTTTGTTTGGCATTAAGGTCAGCTCCTTGAGATGGAGCCCATGCCTGATACTATTAATAAAGCTAACATGAGACTAGATAGGTCATGGGCCTAGGAGAAAAAAAATCTAATGATATTATTCTGCTAAAGCAACGTAGCAATAAAATGACTCCTAATGGTATACTGCTATACCCATACCCATAGGTCAGTACCTCATTCAGCCCAGATCAGAGAGGCATCTTCTTGTGGTGGACAGGAGTTAGCCCACAAATGGACAATATGCAGAGAGTGAAAAACTTTAAGGTGTCTTTATCATATACCTTTCCTCACAGCCCAGGGATCTATGTGGATGAGGAGATGGAGAGATTAGAAGATGGTGGATGTCACCAGGGAAACAGGATTTTCCAGACATCACAGGGCGGATGCACATGCAGACTCACAGAGGCTGTGAAGGCGTGGATTAGACCAGCACAGGATCTCAAATGGAGAAGGGGAATGTGCACAGAGTCCCACCTCTAGTCAAGATGATAGCTGCTGGGAGAGAGAACAATGACCTAGACCAACGAGGCTGTTCTTAACTGGCAGGTCCCTGACAGGGAAGACCAGGGATGAGAAAATAGAGAAGGCAGAAAAGTTGTGGACAGGAGCTCTTGCATGAGCAGATAGCTTGTGCCAAGTGCGTTTCTGATTTCAACAAGAAACTCCATTTCTTCTCTATACTTCAAGGCCTCAAGGAAAGTCTTGCATTGGCTTGGATCCCACTAGAAAATTCACTTTTCTCCAATGTGGGGTATATTAACCACATTCCAGGGCAGGCCCCATGCTCAGGAGCAGTTGGTCAGCACAAAACAAACTCCGTATTTTCTTGTGCACTTTTTTGTTTGTTTTGTTTTTGTTTTTAAGAAGAAGAAGGAATTTGAAGTTGTTTGGATGGGGGGACTATAGGAGCTAGGAGAAGTTCGGGAAGGGAAAAGACAATGCTCAAAATATACTGCATATTATTTATTTTATTTTTATTGAAAATAGATTCTTTTCTTAGACAATATGCCCTGTTTACAATTTCCTCCCAGTTCTTCCCCAATCAGTTTCCACTCTGGACCCATTTCCTTTCTCTCTCATTAGAAAAGAAAAGGCTTCTGAGAATTAATAACCATATGTGACAAAATAAAATATAACAAGATAAAACAAAAGCCATCACACTGCGGGTGGACCAGGAAACTCAACAGAAGGCAAGATCCCCAAGAGCAGGCACGAGCATCAGAGAGCCACTTGTTCACACACTCAGGAGTCTTAATGTGGAGTGTACTTCTGTATATGTGTTGCTCTTATTGGTTAATGAATAAAGCTGCTTTGGCCTATGGCAGGGCAGAATATAACCAGGTTGAAAGGGATAAGGAGAGGAAGAGTAGGTGGAGTCAAGGAGATGCCATCTAGCTGCCAAAGGAGAAAGACACACAGGAACCTTACCAGTAAGCCAGAGCCTCCTGCCAATACACAGATTAATAGAAATGGGCTAATTTAAGATATAAGAGTTAGCTAATAAGAAGCCTGAGCTTATAGGGCAAACCTTGCTTAATTAATATAGTTTCTGTGTGATTTATTCAGGTCTGGGCAGCTGGGAATGAACAAGCAATCTCTGGTTACACAGTCCCATAAAAATACTCAGCTGAAAGACGTAATATACATGCAGAGAACCTGGTGCAGACCTAAGTCAGCTCTGTACATTCTATTTTGATCTCTGTGAGGTCCTGGTTTTCCTGATGTCTTCCATCCCCTCTGGTTCTTTTATTATTTCTGCTGCTTCTTCTGTGGGGTTTCTTGAGCTCTGCGGAGAGGGATTTGATTAGGACATCCCAATCAGAGCTATATATTCCATGGCCTCTCTCTCTCTCTCTCTCTCTCTCTCTCTCTCTCTCTCTCTCTCTGTCCCATGTCGGGCCATGGGTCTCTGCATCTGTTCCTGTCTGCTGCAGAAGGAAGCTCTTCTGATGATGACTGCTAACACACTGATCCGTGAGTAAAGCAGAACATAATCAGTCAATATAGATAGATAGATAGATAGATAGATAGATAGATAGATAGATAGATAGATAGATAGATAGATAGAGAGAGAGAGAGAGCGAGCGAGAGCAGTGGTGTTTGGACTTACCCTAGGTCACTGGGATCTCTAGTCTCTGATTCTTGGTCATCCATACAGTGTCAGGTATGGGTTCTACCTCGTGGCGTGTCTTTAAGTCAAACCAGGCATTGGTTGGCTACTCCCGCAAGTTCTGTGGCACTCTTACTTTAGTATATATTTCGACAGGACAGATGGTAGACAAAAGCTTTGTGGCTGGGTTGGTGTTTACATTTCTCCTCTGGTATCCTGAAGAGTACCTTCATACACCAAAGACACTCATACAGAGGGGTGAAGGCTTCATGTAGGCACCAGTCTTCTCCACATTCAGTGAGTTGTGTGGGTGTTGACCTCAGCATTGGGGTCTGGCTGTCAGTTTTCAGACAGCAACCCACTGTCTTAATAACAGTCTGGGCTGTGGAGGGATTTCCATATGACTTTCCTTGGTCAACAGCCAATTGAATGCTACCTAGTTCTGGTACTGGAAGCCCCATTTGATGACAAGAGATGGCCAGCTGGGACTCTGTCTCCTTTATTATTAGGAGACCTCACTAGGCTCACCTTCGTATATTTTAGGAAGTTTCCACTGCACTAGATCTTTATACCATTCCTCAGATGCCCCTCAATTCTAGCTGTCTCTCCCCAATTCCCTCCCTCAACCCCATCTCCCCTTCCCTTCCCAGCTGATCCTCCCGTTCCTGTCCTCTACCCCGCCCCCAGGAAAATCTAATCTATTCCCTCCTCCAGGAATATCCATGTGTCCCTCACCACCAGTCTCTTCCTCTATATATAACCTCTATGGGTCTACAGATTGTAGACTGATTATCTCTTTAATGGCTAATATCCATGTATAAGTGAATACATATGATATCAATTTTTTCTGGACTGGATTACCTCACTCAGAATGACTCTTTTCTAGTTCCAGCCATTTAAAAAAAAATAGGAGAAAAGGAGAAACCAAAGATACAAACTCTTAAAAGAATGAAACATTGGCGATCTAGCAGGCTTGTGAGCAGACTAGAATGTCATTGATTCTGGAGCAGTTGGGATGGTGCAGGTCCAGCCCCAAATTACAATTTCTTCTGGGCTCCCTTTAGCCCCCTAAATACCCGTCCCTCGCCACGTCTGCGTCAGACTTCACATGATTGTAGCTGACACACAGACTCTTTCAGGATACACTGACCTGGTAGAGCTCTGCTTCCTCCATCCCAAAAGCGAAGACATCATCAGGCAGCATCTGAGCCCATAGCTGAGATTCCTCTGCTCTGCTGCAACCGTCTCTCTGAAAGCACCTTCATATATGACTTTCTTCATTCTGTAGCTGTAAAAACTTTCACGGGCTGTTTCATGTTGGAAGAGAATTGGGGTAGTTTAAACCTGTGCTCCTGGGCCATGGTCACTCCTATTTGTCTTCATTTTAATCAGTCTCTTGGCCTCTTTGCACTAAGGGTTGTGATGCTGCACTGTCAGATAGGAGTCTGGAAAACCCTCTGCTCTGTGCACAGTCTTTCTTCTCTGTGCTGATAGACTGATGCTCAGGTAAGGAAGGCAGGTTCTTACACTTCTAGGGTGTCGTTGGAATAACCCCAAGTCCTTCTGATGAGACCAAACTGCTGAGTCACAGCTCCTTCTCACTTTCCTTTTTTGCGTTGAGATTTTTCTTCTCTGTTGAGACTTAGGTTGTTTTTCTGGGTGTCTCCATATATCTCTAAAACTGAGTTGGAGATGCTGAGGTGGGGTGGGTGTTAGGGATGAGGTACAAAGGAGGGAGAAAGAGAAGTCAGGGCTAGGGCACCATGTGCAACCCAAACCTCAACACTGGGTTTTCTCTCTCTCCCTCTTCCTCTCCCCTCCCCTCTCTCATGTGTGTGTGTGGCCTTTGATAGCTGAGGGAGTTGTCGATTTCTTTTAGCTTTGGTTTTTGATTGTTATAGTTCTTAGCCCATATCGTTTGCCCACGGCCCTGGTACTCACGGCAACATCTTCAGGTCTTCCCCTCCCCATCCCTTCTCAGAACCTGGAGTCACTTTTGCTTCCTTCACTTTCATTTTGCTCTGTTTTAGCACAGTTCACAGACTGTGGTCTCACCTCCTAGTTCCAGTGTTAGACTCCATGCTGACAAAGACTGCTCAAGTAAAGCCTGTGTTCAATGTCCAGGCACCGTCTGAGCCTCATCTCCTAGGCTGCATCACCATCTCTGATAGGTTTAAGAATGTGTACACACACGAGAGAGAGAGAGAGAGAGAGAGAGAGAGAGAGAGAGAGAGACAGAGAGAGACAGAGAGACAGAGACAGACAGAGACAGACAGAGACAGAGACAGAGACAGACAGAGACAGAGACACAGAGAGAGAAAGCCCAGTGTTGAGGTTTGGGTTGCACATGGTGCCCTAGCCCTGACTTCTCTTTCTCCCTCCTTTGTACCTCATCCCTAACACCCACCCCACCTCAGCATCTCCAACTCAGTCTTTGGAACCTGGACCCTGAAATACACTTTAGTGGCTATAACTTTATCTTGTCTGAAAGCTTGGAAAGAGGGGGGCTGTTCTTATTCCTGGGGTTTCAGACCTGATGGTAGGAGAGGAAATATGTGTGCCTATTGAGTCCCAGGTGACCAGCAGACAGCTTACTGTCTCCTTTTGTGTCCATCATCAGCTCTGCTGCACTGCTGGCAGAGAAGCAAGTAAGAGAGAAGGGAAAGGATGCACGATCTCTCTTCCATGCATATTTTCTGCTGTCTCTTCCCATTCCTTAGATGCTACCTGAGTGTTCCTATGGGAACTCTGTCCTTTGAGAACCGTTTGTGGGTTTAGGGATCCCTGGCACCCAGCCATACAGTACTGAAAGAGAAGATGGTAGTGTTACCAGAGGCTGGGTAGAGTGCTAGGCTCTGGCGTCATTTCCATTTAGATTTACCATGCAACCTGAGCAGGACCCACACAGCCATGTTCTACAGAATGCACAAGAACACGTATGTGCTATGTGCATTGACTCCTTCTTGTCCACCATGGGGTCCCATCAGTACCATTTTTATTCTTTATTTCTGTTCTTACAGGAATGCTCAAGCATCTCTCCGGTGACTTCTAGAGAGTTCTATTTGCTTTGAGTCCATGATCCCAGCTCATTTTTCTTGGGTGGATTTGGTTTTTTTATTCACTACTTTAAGATCTTCTGTCTCGGAATGGATCCACCACAGGTGTTTCTGCCATTGTCTCTGTACCAGTTTGCGTAGTGTGCTGCTCTGCAGAGCAGCTTACCTTTCTCACCTACTCAAAGCAATTCTTCACACTGTCGTATGTGTTTCTAGGACTTGTTGGTTGCTATGCTTTTTGTACTTCTCAGCACTTTGGAACTTGTCCCCTGTGTACAGTTTAAGATCCAACTTATCTGGATCTACTCATAAAGTGAAGTCATGTGACTTCTGTGGATTCTTCACGGTGGCCCAAATCTCCACTTTGTTCCCGGATTGTCCTTCTGTCAGTCTGTCCATTCACACACAGACACCATAACAACCCCTGTAAGAGGATGCCATGTGTGCTCGTTGTGATGGCTGCATCCTGTTTCTTTTGCACTTGTATCAACATTGCTCTGGTTCCTTTGCCCTAGAAGGAAAGTGTGGTCAGCCTGCTTCTGCAAGCACAGCAAAAACTGGTGGGATTTCACGAGACCCTTCTAGGCTGATTTCCTCCTCTGTTGCTATGTTAAAATACCCTGGCAACAGCAACTTAAGAGAAAGAAGATTGAGTCTGTCTTACAGTTCAATGTGCAGTAGTCCGTTGTGGCAGGGATGCCAAGGCAGCAGGAACTTGAAGCAGTCATAGTCCATCCACACCCAAAAAGCAATAATGAATGAAACTGTTAGTTCTTAGCTCCCCATCTCCATCTTACACAGTGCCGGATACCCAGCCCAGGGTGGTCCAGCTCATAGTTAGATTGGGTCTTCCAACATCAAGGAACATAACCAAGACAATTCCCTACAGGCACGCCCAAGATGTTTTTCCCAGGTGACGCTAGAATTTGTCAACTTGACAATCAACATGGATCATCACGGAAAGTAAAGGGTTACTTACATACACCAGCCGTTGTAGTTTTCTGCCCTCAAATACTAGGCCTTCCCTTCAAGATTGTTTTTGAGGCATGGTTTAACCATCTGTGTCATAAAAAGCCACCGTACATTAGTTGCCAACAGACAGCAAGGAAGCCCAGCACTGGGGAGACTTTGAGGAGGAAGTCAAACACGGGCACAGGTGTCCTGCAGACCTTGGAACTTGAGCTTGCCACCTACCTGCTGGGCTGCTCCAGGCAAGCTGAGGAAGCTCTCTGTGCTCAGGGCTGTCAATCTCTTCTGATTCAGCCTGGTTTTCCTCACAGCACAGCGGATATAACTTAATTATTCTCCAGTGTCTCTCAGTATCACGCCCCAGCCACGGGCCTTTAAAAGGGCTTTTTTCCAAGGCAGAAGCTCTTGGGGAAGAAAGCAGACACCAGTTGGATGTCCTTTTCCTCTCTCAGCAGGAAATACACGCTACCTCCACAGGGAAAGTTAAAAATAATAGTCAAAATTTCATGTTGGAATTTGATGTTCTATTCTTTCAAACCTTATTTCTGAAGGAGAAAGTACACGCATTTGCATAATTGGATTCTTATCTGGAGGAAGCGGGACCCGCGGAAACTTGTGAGATCTGCTTGCTCTTAATAAACATTTTTTCCTTCTCGGATGCTTCAGTGGCTTCACCAAAATTTGGCAGATTACAAATTTTGTGTGCTCCCATGGTTTCCCCGCTCACATGTCTGTCCCCAGGAGGTTCTTACCTTCAGATACAGTGCCAGCTTTATTTAGAGCGCCGTGGAAATGCTTGCATTTACTGTACATGGAAGGCAGGTCGCATGCGCAGTCAGTACGCATCTGCCAGAGGCCTGTTGCGTATCCCACACTGTATTCTGGTAGGTGGTATAAAGTGAACACAGACACTGCTTCCCAGTGGGTAGGCTTCCCAGGGCTCAGGTCCTAGTCGGGGAGATGGAACTGATCTCCTAGCCTCCGCTCAGCTGCTCAGCTGCCCGTGTTGCCTCACGGTTGCTCCCCTTCTGTTCCCAGTGCCATTTGCTATCTATGTACTGCTGTGGAGGGTAGTTCTGGCCCCAGCCTTTAGACCAGTGTCCACGCTCAATGTCATTCAGTGTGGTGAGATGTCCACCTCCTTTGGCGAACACGCAACCACTCAAGGGTAAGAAGCATTGCTTAACTGATGTGAAGAATTCACTGAAGCTCACATGGACATCCCAAGGCCCCAGAAGGAAGGGGTGTGTGAAATCAGACAACTGGTCCTGCTATTGGCCACAGTCTTCGCTCCTCTGGCCATCATAGTGACTGGCTGTACTGGTCAGAGATACTCTTTATTTCTCTTCCCAAGTCAACTTACTGAACAGAAAAGTGTGCAGTGGGTACCTGATGCTTGATCATATGCTTCTATTCAGGGTGTTGTGTGACTATTCCTGCAGAGACATGGACAAATGCCTATTCGCCTCAGATTGGACACCAGTGACCAAAGAAGTGATTCGACCCAGGTCTAGCTTAGGGACGCAGCCACAGCAGCAAGGGTGACTCCAAAGCAGCCGCATCATGGAAAAGCCCACTCCAGTGTGGTTGAGCACTCATGAATGCTGCATTACTGTGGCTCTCTGCATGTTTGACAGGCAGCTCACTGTTGGGATGCCCAACTCTCTCCCCATCAGTTCTGACTGTCTGTGACCTTGTGGACATCTTTCTCAGATTCCTAAACCCGGAAAGTTCATGAGCTTGCTTCCTGCCTCCAGGAGGAAATGTCTCCTCTGGGAGGAACTGCTTCCACAGCATGGAGAGAGGACAGGTCCTCAGGACCACACGGAATTGATGACAGGGATGAGGCCATTAGTGCAGACTCCCTTAGCTGATCCGCTGGAGCACAAGAGGGTGGGATGCTCCAGCTGGACAGAGTGCAGGCAGGAGGGCCCTGTCATCTGTTTGGCTTCTCAAGGCTCCGATGTCTGGAGGAGTCCAGGGCCAAGATAAACCCCAGCTGCTCTCTGTGACAGCTTTTTGTCCTAGTGTGTAAATATTTATGGTTCACAAGTGATGCTGGGGATGTTGTGATTGCCTTTAAATGGGAAGGCTTCATCAAAATCTCAGTCGAAGCGTTAACGGACACACTGGGACTGGCCTGCAGGCTGGCTTCTTGGCTCATGAGCTGTTTCTCCCGCCCTGACATCCATACAGAGGCCAGTGTCACATGTGACCCTTTCCTCGGGAGAACAAGGCCTCACAGGCTGGTTTGCTGTCTGTGGAAAAGGCCAATCATAGCAGGTCCCTCGACTGTGGCACAAACCAGTTACACCATTAGAAGAAAAATCAGCGCCCGCACACAGACTAGCCCCCTCGTCGACGGCAGCACTAACTCTTCCTGTTCTAGCCTGAGCAGCCAGCGTCTGGGATGTCAACACTCCAGGGAGGCTCGAGGCTGGAATCCCAGAACCTGCAGGGAATATGTGGGTAGACTGGGCACTGACATGCACGCATGCATGATGCACTTGCGCGCGAGCGCACGCACACACACCTGTATGTGCACCTGAGTATGCACTGAGTGTGTTGGCATAGCAACATGGGGCTTCATGGAGAGTTTTCCTGTCGGTATCTTGAACTGAGAATATTGAGATCTGAGAAGCAACTCAACTCTTGCCTGACTTCAGATGAGGCCAGGAAGCACAAACTGACTGCTGATTCATATCCTCCTAGGATCCCTGTGGCTCGCCACAGCGCTGACATGGCCTTTTCAGCACCTACCTGCCAGCAAAAATGCATAAATGTCACGTCTCTGTTCTGGGGACGTGGAAATCAGTTCAGCTCTCTAGCTCCCAGCACTCTGAAGAGGACACATGTCTTAATGGGTCTGATGGAGTCTGGAGCTCACTGGCAGGAAATGGACAGCAATGATGTCCATTTGCTGAGTGTGGTGGGGTGTCCCAGCCTCAGGACGTCCCCCTGACAATGAATGACAAGCAGATCAGATCTACAGCCAGAAATGGCATGCCACGGAGTGCAGGTGTGGGGAGGAGTGTGTCCCCAGCAGGATGGATCCCTTAGATATTTCACTACTGTGTGTGTGTGTGTGTGTGTGTGTTGTGTTGTATGTGTGACTCTGAGTATGTGAGTGGAAGGGGAATCCTATTGTGTCTTCATTTGTCCTAATGAACCTCATAATTAAACATCTGAATCCGGTACTACTCCATCTTCTGAATCGAAGGTTCACACTGGCAGAACTCTGCCCAGCCTGGCGGCCCTGTGTGAAAAAGGAGGTCATTATATCTTGAAGGCTCTGGAAAACCTTGATCCTGGCTCAGTGGACAGAACTGGCCCCTTTCGACACTTCTCTGCTGTTGCCAGGGACAAGTCAGCCTAAATCTAAGCCAGGATTAGCAGAGTGCCTGAAGACCCTGATGGCTGCCCTGCAGGTTACTAATAGCGCTAGATGGCATCTCTGTGTGTGTAGCCCAAGGTTTTGGTTCCTTCCTGGGTCATTGGCTTTGCCAGACTTGGACTAAGGGAACACTTGTTCAGACTGTACTGGGAGGGACCCAATCAGAACCACCAGCCCCATGATAGAGAAGCCAGGTCTGAGTGGGGGTAATTAAATGAGGAAGTCGGTGGTTCTCAAGCTTCCTAATGCTGAGACCCTTTAATTCAGCTCCTCACATTGTGATGATCCCCAACCATAATGTTTTTTTGGTGCTTCTTCCTAGCTGTAATTTTGCTACTCTTTTGAATTATAATGTAAATATTTGTGGTTCCCGATGGTATCAGGTGACCCCGTGAATGGGTCATTCAACCTTAATGGATTCCCAACCCACAGGTTGAGAACCTCTCATTCAGAGGGCTGGGATCTGGGCCCTTCTCCGACTACCTTCCACTCTGAATAGGGACCATAAGACTGGCCTTTCATAGCAACTTCAAGAAGACTCAGTGGCATAAATGTCCTCAGTTCTGGGACCCCAGGGTCAGCAGGGGACAGAAAGAGCACATTTTACCCCATCATTCTCTTTAACTATTTAGTTATATGTCTATGTATCTGTGTGTGCAGATCCCCAGAGGCAGAGGCACTGGGTTCTTCTAAAGCTGAAGTTACAGGTGGTTGGAAGCTGCCCTGTGTGGATGACTGGGTCCTCTGTGAGAATATGTGTTCTTAGCCACTGAGACATCTTTTCAGCTCCGTGCTTCTCCACCTGATCCCCGCCAAAACTGCTGACCTTGAGATCCGCTGGATTTGGTGCTTACCGGGTGGTGTGATTCTTCTTCTTTCAAGCTGGCCTGATGATGCAGCTAAATCCCTGACTGGACTTGACTCCTATGACTCTGATCTTAGTGGAGGCGGCCAAAGGCAGCAGCCTGTGCAAAGATGTCTGCCCAGTCCTGAGGTCCAGCGGCTCTTTCCCTCGGGCACACGTGAGCTGGCCTGCTTCATTCTCAGGACAGGGCACCTTTGCTGTGGAGATCCAGGGTGAGTTCCTCCTGCACCAACCAACTTCTGGTGGCAGCAGACGATCCTGGCCACTTTGCTTGCCTGGTTCTGTGTCACCTCCCTTCACTTCCCTTAGCTCAGAATCAAACAAGAGAAGGCAGGGTGGTGCTTCTGGAGACTGATAAGGTGTATGCGCCTGCAGAATCCCCTTCTCCCATGTTTTCCACAGCTGAGCCCTCTGAAACAGCGACCCTTCTACCACATTCCAATTTGCTATTGGCCCTAGTCCGGTGTCCCTTGGACTTCCTCTCGGTCTCAGCCAGATCAGCTAGTAGGAAGGGATGAGAGCTTAGCATCAATGCTCACCCGTGGCTAGGATGGATCCTTGAATTCTTTCCACCTGGTCTTCCACATGGGCGTGCCCTTTAGCCTGTATGAGATTCCAGTGTCCTGATGGAAGACAGTTAAGGTAAATTGGTAATGAACTTCTATGTTGAGAGTTCTGTCAGCCCTTCAGATCCTGAGGAGTGTGGATGTGAAATGAACCAGGTCCCCTGGCCCCTACCACAGAGCATAAGAAGGGATTTGAACAACTGTATTATGTCATAAGATGACTATGGCAAAGCTTGAGATGACTCCCCGTCAGGGCCAGAGGGAAGTCTGCTCAGGGCACTGATGTAGGAGGGTCTTCCTGGACTGAGTCTCGTGGTCAAGGGAGGCTGAGTAGGCTCTGGCTGCCTGTCCATCTACAGGTCAAGAGGAACTGGAAGGTGTTCCACATTTAGCGGAGCATCTATGTTAGCATAGATACTGCATAGCCCACCATTGTGTTTCAAAGACTGCAGCTTTGCATTGCAGCCCAGAAGCTTCCCTAGACCAGCCACTCCCCAGCTCTCACTGTGGATATTGTTTATCACTTTATCCTCTCTTAGTCTTACCTTGGCCCTGGTAAGGTCCCTAACTTGCATCTTGCACCGTGAATACGTATGTGCACAGTGGGTCTATTGCTCCTGCCCATTAGGCTGATCTGTAAGCTTGGAGGCTCTTGGCCCAAAATGAGAAGGAGGCTTCAGGACCTCTAGAGGGACCTCACTTCTCATGACCTGGTGTTTGGATTCAGACAGGGTCCATGCAGAGCCCTGAGCCCTCCTAACGGAATCTGCATAGTTACCCTGCAGCTGTGAGGGAGTGGTTAAGAGTGTTAGTGCCACCCTACAGGGTACCCCTTCCTAAGGGTTGAATACTTTTCCTCTGGAGTTAGAACAGCTCAGGGAAGAGCCTGGGTATCCTCAGGAGACAGGGCCATGCGGGTCACAGCTTCTAGGGTACCAGTTATTGCTCCAGTATGTGGCTTTCCTCTGCCTTGGAAGGGAGAGAGCTGGGTCCCAAGTAGGGATGTCACCACCTCTCCTCTCAGAGCCTTTAACTGTATGCAAGAGATGCCTATGGGGACAGAAACTAATCCCAGCTAGGCTTCCCAACATGTTCACCCCTGTCACTGAAGGCCCAGCATCTAGCCACCAAAGCTCACCAGTTAGTGGCACCACAAGAGTTGGCCCTGCTTCTGATGTGAAGTACTGGGTAACACACCATCATCCTAGCCACTCCACACCACAGATATGTACCAGCCTGTCACAGATGAGTGGCTGAGCACACATATGTACACCATGTGCACACAACACATATGAGCTCACACACACACGTGCATACACAAAGGCTTCGGGAGCAGGTGGCTTGGGGTACAAACAGAGGGGAAGAGTACAAAAGTCTCACCACCATGCTTGGTACCTGGGGTCTTGTGGGATCCCCTATCTGGACTGGGCTGTGAGATGAGGCGGGCACAGGGCGAACAGGCTGGGTATGTGGTGCCCCCTGCTGGATAATCGTTCCTCCCCTGGATGACTGCAGACTTGGCCAGTGTCTTGATTCCATACAGCCTCTAATGACAAGTGGTAGTGGACACTGATGGACAGCCTAGTCATGACCTGGTGCCTTCCTCCAAGGAAAAGCCCACCCATGGTGTTCTCTCCACCTGCCTCTTTACTTTCTCCCTTTCTTCTCAGTTCCCTCATGGCCCTCAGTCCTTCAGTCTCTTGATTCAGCCGTGTAAGGCATCTGCTTTCCTTAGCCCAACTATCTAGAAAGCCCCCTAGGTTCCCCATCTAAGCATCAGCCACACTCTCTCCTTACCATCCCTCCTGCTGGTGTTGCTGCTCCCCCTCAGCCTCATCCCTGTCTGAAGAGCTGCTTCCTTTAAGTACATCTTGTCTGTGATCTGTGCCCTCGGGATAGAATGGAAGTCCCTAGGGCCACTTGCTTCTGTTCATTACCAAGAGGCAGGACAGACTGCAGACAGAAGAGACGGTTTAGCATTGTGTCTTGGAAAGAAGGAGGGAGCGCAAGTTGCTTCACTTAGCCACGAGGCCCCCAGTCAGGCTGGTCCCGGCTGTGGTAGATTTGAGCTGGGGACCTGGGCATCTCAGTCATCGTTCAGACTGCTGCTTAGGCCCCGCAGTGCCCTGCAGGCAGAGCCTGACCTGGCCGGTGTGAGTGAAAAGCTGCGCTTGTCCATCCTACTCCAGTGCCCAGCCTCTGGGAAAGAACATTCCCCGGCTCGAAGATAACATTGTTCGGCCAAATCTTATTAAAGGGCAGACAATGTTTAAAACCAATTTGAAGTCCATAAACACCTCGGCCCACGCATCCACAGCCCTGACCGCTGTGCCTTCCCGATCTGTCTTCTCCCGGGCAGAGCAATGCCACTCCTAGGAATGGCTTAATCGGATTCCTCTGTGGCTCCCAGGCAGGCGGCTCTGGGAGTGTTTATTTTCCAGACTTCCAGACTGTATAGAAACAGACAGCTTGTACCTGCGCCAACGTGGCGTCTGTATTTTGGGTGAGGATCGCATGTAAGTGTACTATTTTGAGGGTGCCTGGCCAGACTTCTCTCCCCAAGTCCCAGGCTCCAAAGCTTTCTGTGCAAGGAAGTCTATAGTTAGCACCCCCTTCTCCCCCCCCCTTCCCCTTATGCTATTATGCTATTATTTAAAACTTGATCCTTTCGAGAGAAAAGGGCTTGGAAATGCTGCCTGGCCCAACTGGGAACCCGTCCCAGACACCTGCTATCACCTCGCTCATTTTTCTGGGTGGGGTAGGTTTCTGGAAACTGCCCTGTTTGCTGGACTGTCACTGAGGAGGGGAGCTCCAAGTGATTTTGCACATTCAGAAACACATCTACTGACAAAGCCTGGAGAAGCAGATGAGGGAAAGGAGCTGTAAAAGGTGAGGCGTCAGAGGGTTAAGTAAGTGGCCCAAGGGTAAGGAGCTGTGAGGAAGGCTGGAGTCCCCAGGATGCCTCACATGTGACCCCCTTGCTCTCCCCTATATACTGCTTGGCACTGAGCATTTCGATCATTTGGTCCACATGATCTGCCCTCATATCTACAAGTGACTTGACCCAACGTGTAAGGCAGGGGCTGTTAGTTCATTTCCCAGCCACTCAGACCTGAATAATCACACAAAAAACATATTAATTATAGTACTATTTGACCAATAGCTTAAGCATATTTCTAGCTAGCTGTTACATCTTAAATTAACCCATTTCTATTATTTTATATTTTACCACAAGGCTTGTGGTTTACCAGTAAGGTTCCCAGGCTTCTTTCTCCTTTGGTGACTACGTGGTATCTCCCTGACTCCACCTACTCTCTCGATATATCTTTTTAAGTCTGGCTATATTCTGCCCTGCTATAAACCAAAGCAGATTTATTTATTAACCAATAAAAGCAACATATATGCAGAAGGACCTCCCACATCACCAAGGAATGGGCCTGTGATCTGAGGATGCGCTGCTGACCAGCCTGTTCTGAGCAACTGACAGAGGCAGAGCTGCCATGTTAGGTACTTTGGGTGGCAATACTCCAAAGTCCGAATATAACCCTCTGCTTGGTTCAATTAGGCTTTTATCAGAACCAGCTGTGTTTATTTCATTATTACCCAGGGCATTGTCCATCTGCAGCAGAGTTTTGCATCTATAGTAGAGATCATATGGCCCACAAAGACCAAATTATTTCCAACTGCCCCCTTTTATTAGTGTCTATTAACTGTACAACACAATGGGCCAGTATGATAACTTACTATATGTATGTGGGGCGAGGTAATTATAGCTGTCCTGTGTAACAACCATTGCTGTCTTGCCCCTCTGTGCATCCTGCAGAACAAGTTAGTTCCCATGTCTCACAGAGGATTAAAAAAATCCCACATGTTCCTGGATGACTATGCGGACCAGTGGAGAGTCTAGGCAGAGACCACGGGATGGACGTCAGACTGAGAACTCAAGCTAGAATGTTAATCAGTAAAGTGGAGTCCCATTCTAGGTGGCTTGTTCTCCTGGGACAGAAGCCAAAGTCTACTTTCTGGAAGGTGCTGCAAGGCAATCTGCTCCTCACATTGGCAGACAGGGGGAGGTGCCTCTCCCTGCACTGAGCCAGAGTGGTCTAACTCAGAAACAGACCTTTGACACTGATGGGGCCTCTCGCTGCCCAGATGACTGTGGTGTTGGGTAACCAATGGTCACCAAAAGTCAACCTGAAGCGATGTGGCTCTCAAATTCTTAGTCTCGTGGTGATCGAATACCAGATTGAACAAAACATTAGCAGCTTTGTGAAAGAAACTTCGGTGTAGCCCTGAGACCTGGAGAGGTGCCGGATGCTGCACTGCTTGCCCAGGAGCTTCTGACAAAAGCTGGGATTATTTCTACCATGATTAAGTGCTTCTCTGTGCATATTGCTGGATCAACCAGTGGGGTACCCACATACTCTGTATATGGCCCCCTAGCTGAGCCAGGCAGATGGTCACACATTGATCATCCAATTAGGGCAATGCCCCCCTTTAATCCATCTTTGGCTTACACTGCTAGCTGCTACAGACCTTGACTGGCAGGGCAAGGGTTGCTGGTGTCTGACTCTGTCTGTGTCTGTGTCTTGGTAGCTGTTACTTATACTAATGTCCTCTTTAGTCTCGTGTCTGTGTGATCAGCTTGATTTTAACCTGAGTCCTTTCTTTCTACCCCCATCGTCTGCAGAGAACTAACTCTCACCTCAGTCCCACTACCGACCCTGACACCCCTGTGTTCTTAGGCTCTGGGCACAGACAGCGCCGATCAATTCCCTTCCCCCAGTGCCTTTTCTCTCCTGCTCTTGATGCCCATCTTGGTGGTAGCCAGTGCTACACCGGGAGGCAGAGAAAGGGGTGGGGGAAATCACATCACAATCAACATTTATAGACCAGATCAGTGGCACTGGGAGAGCCACTCACACCAGCCTGGAATTCTTCCTGTCTTGGGACCGTGGGTGGGTTCCCTTAGACTCTGGCTTTGTACAGTCAGCTTGCCCACTTGTGCGGTGAACAGCTAAACCTGAACGTTGGTCCTGGATGCTGAGACTCTGAAGAGTGGAAGGGCACAGAGGAAGTGCATCTCTAGTCTCCAGAGAGCACCTGCAAGGCCTCATGGGAAAGGTGCTTGCCCACCTGAGCTGTACTTGGAAGCCCTGTGCCAGGGTTGGCAGAACTCTCTGTGCCTTTCAGTCATAGGTACACAGAGCAGAGGGTGGTGGCAAATAGTCATCTCGGGTCCTTGTGAAGGACTGTGCACTTGGGGTATAGGTCACCCCAAAGTGCTGACCCCAGATAGAGACAACACCAGCCTCGGGCTCTAGTCTCACTCTGCCGTCTGCTGGATGGAATGCTGGAACCTTGCCAACTGGGCTCAGATTTAAAGGCAGAAAGGAACTTCGCTCCCTGGTTAACTATTTACTCCAACTGTCTGACACATTCCTCAATGACATTGGGGCTCCCTGACCTCTGACCTCTGAGAGTCACGCAAGCCAGGAGCCCATGGCTTGTCTGAGTAGGAAAAGACATTGCAGTGGCTGATGGCAGATTGTTCTGCCCCACCCCTCACTCTTTTAAAAGTCCCTTGTTAAATCGGACACTCAACGATGGTCAGGACTTAGACACCTCACTCTGCCTGTCGTTTAATTACTTGATTTTGTTTGATTTTATTCACAAAATAATTAGCCCACTAAGCATCTAGTTATTACCCAGGCATTCATTCTCAGGCTCAGCCCCGCAGCTTGGGACGTTAGCAAACCTTGTCGCCTTTGGTCTTAGCCTCAGAAGGTAGAAGCAGTTGGAAATTAGTTATTTTCTTTTAATAAGGACTCCTGATCTATCCCAAGGCTCATTGTGGGCTGGGCATTGTCTGTACCTTGCTACAGTCGCTAGTTCTGGTGTCCTTTGAAAGGCAACAATGTTTCCAATTGAAATCGGGCCCTGAAAACAATGACTCCCACTCAAGGTCAAAACTCTTCTCTAATCCAAAGTAAACAGGGTAAATCTTTTATCTCTGTGGCTCTTGGAGATTAAGGTGGCATCAATCCCTTCCCTTTATTAAAGGTGCAGAATCCGCACGTCTGCAGCAGATACCAGAGTTTGGGAAGTCTAATTAGAGAGATGAGCCGATAAATGGGATGGTTTATAATTTATCTAATCATGAAGTCAGCTTTGCCTCGGGTGTGTGGTGTTCACGGGAAGATTTCTATCTAGCATGTGCTCTGCTGATCCTGAAAAAGAAGCTACTGTTGGCTCCTTTCTTGGCAATGGCTTCAGAAAACGTTTTGGGGGGATGTTTGCTGCCTGAGCATTTGCCCCAGGTTCACCTCCTTGTTTTCATGTGTCTGTTTATGACACACAGGCAGTGAATATGATGTCTCAGTGCTCTGCTTTAAGGCTTGTGGTGGAGAATTTCCCCAGAGAATGTATCACCAAGCATTTGACACCCTGGCTAGCTTCTATCCAATCACCCACCTTCTATTGACAACTAACAGACAGGGTCTGAGGTCAGAGGTCAGCCTGCCTGCTTTCTTTGGTGGGGTTAGTGGACTTCAGGGAACACCAGGACATGCAGGAAGCTCTCAACAAGAAGATTTGCTGCCACCATGGACTATGGGGGGGGGGGTGTCCATGGATGTCACTGCTGAGTCCCTGAACAACTCCAACTTTCTAGTTACCTCGCCTCACCCTGCTGATACCTACTTAACTTTCTTTCCTTTCCTTTTCCTTC
>NW_026067901.1:10178178-10197815 GCF_014885135.2 Alexandromys fortis | reverse complement strand
TATATATATACTGATATAGAATCTTCATTTAGGGAAAGAAAATAGTATATAATGAATCTAGAATTTTTGCCATGTAATCCTAGAGGGATACACCCCCTGTGAGCAGCTGGCCAGAGTGCCTGACGCTTGATGCCCAGTCTGCTCTGTTTGCTTAGGAAATGACACTTCCCGGACTGGTTGAAGGGGTGAACCCAGTCCTAGGAGAACACAGTGCTGATAAGAAACAGGTGAGTTTAGCCGTTGTGCTCCCGCCCTGTCTGTGAGAACTAAGTGACCCTTTAGGGACTCAGAGGGGTCTCACACGTCCTGAAGTGGGGGATAATGCCACAATCACTAAACCTGTCAGATTTAGGGATACCTTCATCTTGACCAAAAAAAAATCACTTTGATAGACTTATTTTTATCATTTTTTTTGTTTGGGAAACTTTAGTTTGGGATGAGAAAAGCTGGAGCTACTGAAAGCGCAGTCAGGAGGCACAGTTTCCTCAGGGCCACTGACATCAGGGATGAACATCCTGGGTAGGGTCAGAGGGCAGAGGCGTAGTCCTGACCCACCTTCTTCTTGTTAATAAGCCCAGCTGACAGCTCTCAGCTGAAACCAGAGGACCAAAACCTACAGCACAGCCAGTGTGATTTTCCTGGCTGAGCTGTCTATAGTGTGCAAGAGGTGGGGAATGAAGAAATCTGTTCATCTTTTGTGATGCTAGCGGTGGCCCCAAGCATGGTAAGCCACGGGGCTATGGCCCTGGTCCAGGCTGAGGAGAATAATCAATGAGGGTGGAGGAAGAGACAGTGTCGGGGCTGTCCTGAAGGATGTGCTGATAGACAGACTATCAACCCCGAACCACGCAGACCAGTGACATGCCCCGTCATCAATCCTGGGGCAGGCGGCTCCACCCTGGAGCTTTCTAGCAGGTTTGGGTCAAAGCATAGCAGTGGAACTACAAAGAGGAGGAGAAGGCAAGCCTGGTCTGCATGATGAACAGATGACCCTCACACTTCTGAATTAAAGCCAACATCAGCTTCAGCTGATGGTTCTGAGCAAGCTCTACCTCTGAGCCTCGGTTTCTCTTCTGAGATAGTTCACTAGAATCAAACACACGGGCCAGTCATGAGGGCTAAATGAGAAGGGGCTGTCCCACTGGGAAAGTCTGATAAATGCTTTTGATAATATGGATAATGGAGGCTGGGTGACATTGACTTGTGATCCCAGCACTCAGAAAGAAAGAACATGATTTCAAGATCATTTCGGGTGTATAGCTAGAATTTGTTGGAAGGAAGGAAAAGGAGAAGGAAAGGAGGAATGGAGGGAGGGAGGGAGGAAGGAAGGAAGGAAGGAAGGAAGGAAGGAAGGAAGGAAGGAAGGGAGGAGTGCATGTCCCCCAACAGTGAGGACACGATTCCCCACATTAGCATCTAAAAGTGCCTAGAAGGATACAGAAGACACATACACACAATCTTTCTATCTTCAGGGAACAAGAAATGCCTCTCTCCTCTCCCGATTCCATGTCAGACTCATCTAGTATCATTATTAGCCAATCTGATGGCTGAGGGTGGGATAGCAGGCTATGTCACATCTGTCCTTTGTCCTGTCAGACAGCCTGAGGAAGGAAACATGTCAACGGCATGAGCACAGCGCCTACGGCCTTTCCTTTGGGGCTGGTTCCCATTCATAGAAGCAGAGCAGGGCTGTGCGTGTGATTCCATCTATGGTCCCCCACAGAGACAAGCACAAAGTGCACACTGTGTCTGCCGTTGGTCCTGACGCCCTGCCTAGAAACAGATCCTGAGTCACAGTGGGGGTCTCCTCTCTGGGTCCCCAGAGATCATTCACAAACACAGGTACCCCAAGGAGAACTTTAAGAAAGATGGAAGTTCCCTGAGTGACTAAACAGGGTCCTGAAGATGTCCCTTCAGAGCATAATCCAAACAAATTAAAAAAAAAATAGCTTCTCATGCATCACTTAAGGAAGAGGAATGAACATTTCAATCAGGGCACATCCCTGCCAGGATGCTGCTTCATTTACAGCTCTCTAAAGGAATGAAACTGAGAGACTGGGTATGTGTATATGTATATTAAAAGGGGGCTTATTACATTGGCTTTTACAGCATAGTCAGGGTAGTTCAGCAATGGCTGTCCTACACTGGACAGGCCCAGAATCTGATAGCTTCTCAGTCCTTAAGATGGGATGTCTCGGCAGTCCCAATACAGCACTGATGTCTAGAGGATTCCTGGAGAGCTGCTCTTCTTCAGTCTATGTTGGAATCCCAGAGAAGCTGGTTCTTTACTGATGAAAGACGTGGCACCAGCAGGGCAGATGAACTTGCCAGTGAGAGCAAGGGCAAGCAGGCAAAGAGCCGTGTTTCCTCCTTCTGTGTCCTTTCATCTGGTCTGCCATCCTAGGTGCTTCCCAGGTGGATCTTCCTGCTGCAGATAATCTGGTCGGGAAAAACACCTCACAGGAAACAGCCGCTATCCCAGTCACAGTTGATAATGGCAGGTGACATAGATTTCCATAAACCTAGAGATAAGGGAGATGCTCTGTCCTCCAGTCACCTCTAGGATTCACAACATCAACACCTGTTTTTGTTGTTGTTGTTGTTGTTGTTGTTGTTTTCCATACAAAGTCCCTGTTCAAGGCTCTGTGAATAGATATATTGTCATTTATATGATTTGGAGGTTGTTGATGACCCTAAGGGTTCCTGTGTATTGACATTTTATCTTCGTTGTGGAGTATGATGGCAGAAGAGTCACGGGACATGATGGCAGAAGAGTCACGGGACATGATGCAGCAGAATTATGGGGCATGACAGCAGCAGAATCTGACCATTGGGTTTGGGGGCAGGGCTTTGAAAGTTGAGCAGAATCAGACAAAGTCATCAGGATTGAGCCTGTGACTGAGTCTAGGTGGCTTTGTAGAGGGAGAGAGAGTTAGAGAGATGGGGAAGGTAGAGAGAGAACCCTATAGAGGGTAGATGGAATGACATGAACACAGGCATGTATGCACACAAACACACACATGCACACACACACACACACACAGAAAGAGAGAAAGAGAGGGAGAGAGAACCCTCCAGAGGATGGGTGGACAGAAATGGACAGTCATGGGTACAGGGCCATGTGCATGCGTGCACACACATGCACGTGCAAACACACACACACACACACACACGAGTTTGTCTTGTGATTTTGTAAGCAACAATAGGGCCTCTAAGTTAAACCTCTTTTCTTTACGAAGTTAGCTAGCTACAAGCGCTTCATTGCAGCAAAGGAAACTAAATGAAGATAGATATCTTTGGGGAAACCTTTCCCTGACACACACCAGGATGGCAGGAGTATAGAAGAGCTCTCAGCTCTGAGCACACACCTAGAGAGGCCACACTCAGCCTCCCAAGGTGTCTCTGCTCCTGGGACAATCTTATCCTGCCCTGTCTCCGATCTTTGCTCTGTGTAAGTGTAATTACCCCTGTCTCCTCCCCTCCAGCAAACATGTACTGGGCTCATACTATACAGCCCAGCCGTGAAGCCAATGGTGTGAGTCGGACCTAGAAGCAACACTGAAGGTGTGAACTGGGTGGGATGGGGTGGGCTGGGGTTAGTGCACAGGACGCAGCAGGTCTGCTGGATGGACTGGAAGGAATTCTGTGAGAAAGTTGAGGGGTGCTGGCCTAGTCTGAAGGACATGGTGTCTTATGCTGCATGAGGCCTGAGACATCCTAAGTAATGGTAGAATTAAAGGAACCCTGGGAGGTGACAAAAGCAGGGCTTGGGAAGCAGAACCAGGTGAAGCTTAGAGTAAAGGAGAACCTTGAGAAGAGTGTGGGAGCCGTGGAGTTCTGTATGGGCCATGAGAATACCTTGCAGAGGTGCCCCAGCCTCCATATTGGTCCCCCTGGCCCACACGCATGAGGAACAGCACTTTTGCTGTTGTTTCTGCATTCTGTCTGGGATAAAAGGAGGCAGATGACATTAAGCTTTGAACATAATCATATCACCTTTGAGCACCGAATCCCTGGCCGCTGCAATTGTCTGCAGCTCCCGCTTCCCTAGCCAGCTATCCTCAAATGCATAAACAACAGAAGCAAATTAACTCCGGGGCTTGTTCAGCCTTGGTGTTCCCGCCCTGCCTCCCGATGAAGCTCCGGTTTGATGTTAATCACCTGCTTCTCTCTGATCAGTGGTCTCCAGTAGGGAGACACTGCTCAGACACAGTAGACCTTGATTTCATCTGGAAACCTGGCTGGAGACCATCTCCCTCGCAGTGCCTGGCACTTGCCAATTCATGAGATACTGTGCCACCTACCAGCATGAATGCAGGAGGGCAGATCCCAGTTCCTGCATCCAGTTCTTTCTGTAGAAGTAAAATAACTTGCTGGCGTAGGATTCCTCAGTGTAGTGTGTACTTGGCTGAGAGGAAATCAGGACCAAGAGCTTCTCTGAGCGGGAATGATGGACAGGCTCTTGTGTGTCACTCTCTTGCCAAACCATGATTTATGCCAAGGTAGAACAGCATAAGTGGCCCAAAAGAACGTTAGCAGAAGTACAGGATACTCTTTGGACCAGGCTACCATGGAAAGCTAAGTGCTGTCATGTGACATCTGGTAATGAGCCTTGGGTTATTGTCTTTTCCTGTTTGACCTCAGGTGAACTATGTCATAGCTTGAACTATAATGTCGTCCTTTTGGGAGGCTATTCCTGTCAAGGTTCTTAGGCAGGATGTAACAACCTCTAGGTACATGTTCCCACAACGTCCAGTGAGTGCTAGCATTCTTGTCATCATATCCACCACCATCATCATGATCCCCATCATCATCCTCATCAACATAATCATGATCCTCAACATTGTCCTCACTACTCTTACTGCCACCATCCTCAGAATTATCATCACCATCATCACCATGACTACACAACTACCATTATCATCATCCCCCTCCTGATTATCCTCAACATCACCCAACTACCATTACCATCATCATCTTCCTCACTATCCTTACCACCATCATCATCACCATCATCATCACCCTCACCATCAGCATCACCCACCCACCACTATCACTGTCAACATCACCATCATCATCACTGTCAACCTCACCATCAGCATCACTGTCAACATCATCATCACCATCACTGTCAACATCACCCTCACCACCACCATCACTGTCAACATCACCATCATCATCACTGTCAACCTCACCATCACCATCACTGTCAACATCACCCTCATCATCACTCACCCACCACCATCACTGTCAACATCACCATCGTCATCACTGTCAACCTCACCATCAGCATCACTGTCAACATCATCATCACCATCACTGTCAACATCACCCTCACCACCACCATCACTGTCAGCATCACCCATATCATCATCATCACCCTCACTATCACTGTCAACATCACCCTTCCCATCATTATCACTGTAACCATCACCATTATTACCATCAATATCATTCTCACAGCCCTCACTATCATCATCAACACCACTATCAGCGGCAGCAGCACCACCAATAATACCACCAACACCATCATCCTTTACCCCACTGTCTTAGTCAGGGTTACTATTGCTGTGGTAAAATGCCATGTCCAAAAGTAACTTCGGAAAAAAAGGTTTCTTTGTCTTACATTTCCACATCACAGTTCATCCCTGAAGGAAGTCAGGACAGGAACTCAAGCAGGGCAGAAGCCTGGAGACATGAACTGATGCAGAGGCCTTGGAGAGGTGCTGCTTACTGGCTTGCTACACATGCTTGTTCAATCTGCTTTCTTTTTTTCAAGTTTTATTTAATTTTTAAAATTTTACATACTAGCACCAGTTCCCCCTCCCTGCTCTTCTCCCATCCCTCACCTTCCCCCATCCCACCTTCCCTTTCTACTTCTCAGAGGAGGTAAGGCCTCCCTTGGGGAGTCAAGAAAATTTGGTATACTAAATTGAGGCAGGACCAAGTCCCTCTCCCCTATATCAAGACTGAGCAAGGCATACAATAGGGAATGGGCTCCAAAAAGCCAGTTCATGCACCCAGGATAAGTCCTGGTTCACTGGTAGGCCCCCCAACAGATCAAGCCACACAAGTGTCACCCACATTCAGAGGGCTTATTTTAGACCCATGCAGGTTCTCCAGCTGTCAGTTCAGAGTCTGTGAGCTCTCACTAGCTCACGTCAGCTGTCTCTGTGGTTTTCCCAATCATGCTCTTGGTCCTCCTTGCTCATATGATTCCTTCCTCCGTCTCTTCAACTAAGCTCCAGGAGCTCAGCCCAGTGCTTGACTGTAGGTCACTGCATCTGCTTCCATCAGTTACTGGATATAGGTTCTATGATGACAATTAGGGTAGTCACTAATCTGATTATAGGAGGACAGATAATCTTCTAGAACACCCAACATTTGTCACATACTATACTCCATGCACATACCAATCATAGGTAAATGATTGCACCGTAAAGTCACATGGCACATGAACCACATACATAAACCCCTCCACACTTGCCACTAATAAATATATATGCCACGTATCACATACTGCACCACGCAAGTGGAATATATCCTCCTTGCATACAGCACCAACCTCATCATACAGAATCACACCTCACATGTACCACACACTTCACATATGTTATATACATGACCCCCACCTAGTGTATACTTCATTCACCTCTGCCCTGTGCCCCACACTCATATAAAGACCACCTTTCTCAGCCATACATTATCCATACACCTCACACACCGCACACATCATACATGCCATGAACACTGGTACACACCTGCCCTCAGGAAGCCCAGACTGTATAGTTTTCCTAACAGTAGTGTGGAGTGGGTCTGACTTCTCCAAAGCTTCTCCAATCCCCCACGTGATTTTTAGACAAACCGCTTATTTCCCCAAAGAACAAAGATAAAGCGGGCTAATATCTTATGAGCAGAAAATGGGGACTTATTTCTTCAAGACCTGAAATGAACTGGCAGTACCCTGGGTGCTCAGGGCTTTGTGCATTCACAGAGCAGGGAACTGCAGTGCAGGCCTGGACTCTGAGGAGTGAAGAATGTCTGATCAGCATCCTCATCCATGTGGCAGCAAGAACAGGACAATCAGGGGCTCCAGCGTGCCAGGATCTATCCCGGTGTTCAACCTGACACTCTGTTGCTGTCTCAAGAAGATATGGTAGGTTGTCCAGTAATACTCGTGTAAGGTAAATAAAACTAAAAGCTCAAAAATGAATTTTTAACTGAACATAGAATCTGTGGATGCTGCACTGGGACTTGGGCTCTGAAGCCAAATACCACTGTTATTATTGTCTCTGTTTAATGAATGCCTACCCGTGAAGATGAATGGCTCCTAATAGGAACATGTGTGGGCTTCTTTTCTATCTTCTGAGGTTGTAGCACTTGGAGCAGATGTGAGTCCCCTTGAGGCTGTGTCAGTGCAGCTTTCTACGTGGCTAAGTGAGACTCAAGATGTCCCAAGAGCACTCAGCTGTCCCCTTCTCTGCCAGCTTCCGTGGGCTGTGGGTACCTTGAAGTGCTCACAACAGGGGGTGCATACCAGGAGGCAGACTATCCATCCAGCTGCTAGGGATGAAACTGGGTTTTCACAATGACTCTAAAGGGGAGATGGCTTCTGGGTATGGAAGCCCAGATGCAGGGTCTGTAGAGAAGGCGGGTAAGGGAAAAGCCCACTCTGCTGGTCTCTGGTGTGAAGACACTCTAGGCAGAACACCTGACCTGTGTGAGCTGGGTACCCACAATGGAGCTGAGAATACCTAAGACAATAGGCTGTGGAGTCTACCTCACACCACCCACGATGGCTATCTTCCTGTGTTTGGTGTCTTGTTGGCCTTCTCCTGGAAGAAAAACTCCAGCAGAGCCGGCAGCCTGATCCCTGAGCAGGGGGATTACCACCATAAACTTAAGTCCTTTGATTTGGCTGATCTGCTGTCCCTGCAAGGGTAGTTGCAGCATGGATTCTAACTGGTCTTAATGATAAACATTTGGAGTCAGATATTAGGGGGTGAAAACTGAAAGACCAGAGAAGTAGAGCAGTCAGCCACTAGAGTTCTTACGTCTGTGAAATCCTCAGACCCAAAAGGGACTGAGCTCCTGTCTCTCTCCAGCCAGCCAGATCACTTCCTGTCTCCAACTCCTAGCGCTGGGATTAAAGGTATGAGATCCCAAGTGCTGGGATCAAAAGTGTGAGCTTTTTAGATTTTTTTTTAGATTGCTTACAACTCAACTCAAGTAGACCAGTGTGGCCTTGAACTCATCTTCCGGCTTCTACCTCCCGAGTGCTGGGATTAAAGGTGTGCGCTACCACTGTCTGGCCTCTCTGGTTAACTAGTGGCTACCTCCACCCTCTGATCACCAGGTGAGCTTTATTTGTTAGAGTACAGACAAAACATCACCACAGGTAGTGGCCCATAACCAATGGCTCCGAATGGCCCTTCGAATCACTGGGATCTAGCATGACTCAGCAGGAAACAATCAGTTAATTCACACTTGCAAAGTCTGTGACTGTGTGGGTGGATGAGTAAATAAATAAATACAATTCATTAAGTTCTTGTAGGAGAGTGTTTTACAAATCAACCTCAAGTTGCCCAGCTCAGTTACCCGTCTGTCATGTGACTAGCACCTCAAGGATGTTTGTTAAATGGCTGGATGAGTCTAGGACCATATGCTATGGGCTTCCTTCCTTCATGGCTGGTACATGCATCTACAGAGTACCTTGCTGAGTGACCCTCGCACCCACGAGGAGGTCCTTGTTTCCCTCGTGCTTAGGAACTTCATTTCCCTGGTCCTGTGCGGTTTATGTGAAGTTTGTTAGCTGGGGATGATGGATCTTTTTTTTTGTTGTTGTTAAAATATTTATTTATTTATTTATTATGTATACAATATTCTGTCTGTGTGTATGCCTGCAGGCCAGAAGAGGGCACCAGACCCCATTACAGATGGTTGTGAGCCACCATGTGGTTGCTAGGAATTGAACTCAGGACCTTTGGAAGAGCAGGCAACGCTCTTAACCTCTGAGCCATCTCTCCAGCCCCGGGATGATGGATCTTTTCTTCATAGGTACAGAATGAGAGCAAATCTTCTTTTTTTCTACTTTTCCCCATCAAAACCAAGTCAAAGGATGGTTCTCCTCGGCTCCCCTCTTCTCTGCTTTCCTCTTCAAGGATGCTGTGTAGACGTGAGCCCTGAGAAGCTGGTCTAAGAGTGATGCTAAGCAACTCACCTGTCCACCTTCACCTGGCCTGGGAGAAATGGAAATTGTGACCTGTTCTCTCTTAGTCTTCCAAGCACATCATGTAGGAGGCCACATCACTCAAGTGGCTTCCCCTCTCTACCTGAAATGGCTTGCGAAAGGCTCGCCCTGCAAGTCACCACCAACCTTTGTCCTGGGAAGTGACAGCATGCGCAGCTCAAGGTATCATGCAGTGTAGGCAACAGAAGATGGATATGTCCTGCTGTCGGCCAGGGGAAAATGTTATACAGGGAACAAATTCATCTCTGGGGGCTTCCATAGATTTCTACAGCTCTGCTCTTCTACCTACAGCCCTGGCTGGCCCACTTACCCATGGTTTCTTCATGAAAGATGTATCTGTGCCCTGTGGCCTTGGGCTCTAGAACACAGGAGAAGGACCCTCTAGAAGTAGCACTGAATAAATTAGATTAGCAGGTATTTGGTGTGACCACAGGGCCTTACAGCAGGGGCCCTGGTGATCTGGGTGGACACTTTGATTGCTGTGAACCTACCCTCTCTTAGACTCTACTTCTTCTATAGCTGGGTGGTATGGGGAGCTGGTTTTGTGGAACCTAAGAGAATCATCACCCAGGTCAGGGAAGCGGAAAGGAAAGCAAGATGTGAGAAGCAGCATCTCCAGGGCCTTCAGGGCTGCACCAGGAAGCAGGGTATCATCTGAGTGGGTGGGAGCCAGGGTAGGAAGCTCACACTCACTGTAGTCTGTGCATCATGACGAACAGCACCAGCTCACCCCCAATGACTGGCACCTCCAGGAAGTGCCAAGTCGAGACTCCCTCCTCTCCGTGTGTGCCAACAGCAAGAGGCCGAGCTGCAAAGACAGCTGAGGAGAGCAGATGTCTCGCGGCGCCTCTCATAGGAGCTTACAGTCTCTGCGGACTCAGTGTGCCCAGGAGATTAGAGTGCAGACAGTCAGGGCAAGGAGGGCCTCACACAGTCCTCCACACTGGCGATCTGGCTTTTTGAGTTTTGCTTCTGCCGTATTGGGAAGTTCATAACCGTCTGTTGTTGCCAGACACTCCAGCCTTGCTTGGACACCCCGAGTGCTTCCTGGAGTCTCTGGAACACAGAACAACTTGAACCACGTGATTCCTCTGCAGAACTGACCCAGTGACAGCCAAGGTAGAGCCTTCCTGAGCTCAGGTGACCAGTTTATCCAGGTGTATCTGGGGCCTTCCTTGCTTTCCAGGAATCCTACAGTCCCGACAAATATGGCCTCTGAATTACCATGTGTGTGTGTGCAAGGGGCCCCACTCCTCAAGTAGATGTGTGGCGGGGCAGAAGGATTCAGCTGCTCAACAACAAACAAAAGCTGTAGAGAAGATTCATAGCATCCTGATGGTCCGGTGCCCATAGTCCCAGAGGCACATGGATGGAGAACATAGCAGGGCCGGTGGGCTGGGGGTAAACCAACCTCATCCTGCTGAGATGCTTGCAGCTTCAGTCCGAGGGTGGAAACTGACAGATCCCAAAGGACAAAACTCCCAGAGCAGCCAGGATGGATTCCTTCTGTCACCCTGGCTTGGCCAAGTGGACAACCATCCTTCTCTGGCCCAGAGCTCCCTGGACTCCTGCCCTTGCCACAAGTGCGCTTGCTGGGGAAGGATTTGCACTGGACTGCCAAGTCTGATTGGTCAGCTCTGACCAGGAGGAGTCTTTAATAAAACAAGTCATTGGACAATCAAAGTTGCATCTTTAGTGTGTTTGGAATGCTGCAGCCTGGAGTCCAGAGCCATGTCCTTCTCTGCAGTTTTACTACCCGCCTAACACCCATACACATGTACTATTGATTTTTCTTCCCAGAGGATGTAAGAAATATGCTAATTGGTCACTGTAAGAAGGCCTCTGCTCCTCCAGGCTGCCAGCCCACATCCCGAATTGTTCGGCCCTCAGAGAACTCCAGAATTAGAGAAAACCATGCCCACTGAGGTCCTGTGAATCACGCCCTCGTCCCAGTTGAAATGTGAGCATGATACTTGGAAATTCACTAGGACCATGTGCTAGGAAGGGCAGTGACTCTTGGAGAGCCCACAGTAAACTCCTAATAATGTGGGTCTCTGGTTGCTGCTCCTTGAGCTATCGACCTGGCTTCCTTCTGGACTCCTCAGCAGCCATGTATTCTTCCAAGCCTTCAAAGATCCAGGAAAGCAGGTGCCCTGGCTGTGGTGGGCTTCTACCCCTGGACATTGGTTGGTACTTGTCTGTTGCTAGTGCTGATGCTGGGAGCTGGGAGAGTAGCTTCTGAGCCCCAAGTTCTACTAACTTGGCTGAGTTCCTCATAAGTCACTCATCCATCTCTTCCTTAGGCAGCTTTGGTCACTATACAATAAAAAAACAACATGCACAGAGTCACCCAATGTCCCCCATTCTGAGCCAGCAGGGGAAGGGGCCTTGTTTACCATATCAGTCATACAGTGGTGTAAACCTCAATGTGTGGTTTCCTTACCCTTAGGTGATGTTGCAGTAAAAGATTGAAGAATGGAAGGGATAAAGATTAGCATTTAATACCAACCCACATCGGTATAGACATTCTTCTGTACCCCTGTCCTTGGGTCCCTGCTGTACTCACCCTCACACAGTTACACTCCCCCTAAGAGAAACCATCTACACTGCTGCTCAGAACACGCTGGCCCAGACATGGAGATGTCTGCAGATCCTGCTGGACAGTCCCTTTGCAGAAGGTTCTGTTAGGTGCTCTCTGCCTTCTGTTAGCCATAAAACCACACACCCAGAGCAAGGCATCATAGAGATATTCACTGTCAACCTTAAAGGGACCTGCTGCCTGCTGCCTGACACCTTTGAACAATTGCCTCCTGGCAATGACCGCCTGGAGCTTGCCAATCAAATAGAAGAATAGCAAAAACAGTAATTAATTAGTATGATTAATAAGTATACTTAATTATATAATTAATAAAAGGAACTTGACTTTGAACATATTGTAAGTTTCTCTTCTTTTTAAGAAGATGATTTATTTTTACTTTATATGTATGACTATTTTGCCTGCACATGTGTTTCTGTGCATGTGTGCCACACACAAGTGCAGTGCTCACAGAGGCCAGAAAAGGCATCAGATCCCTTGTGACTTAAGTTACAGTTGATTGTGAGCTGCCACACAGGTGTTGAGGACCTAAGCCAAGCCCTCTGGAAAGGCAGCTGGTGCTCCTGACTGCTGAGTCATCCCTCCAGCCCCCATTTACTCTTCTTTAAGTTGCATCTCAGACCTGATACTAACGGTGCTACCAGGATGCTTGTCTGTTTCCCAGAGTGCCTTGCACTTCCTCAGCTCTCCATGGCCAGATGTGGCAGATTCCCCTGAGTGCCGCCAGTCCCTGGAGCTTACTCATACAATGTCTGATAGTCAGTATTTTTAGAGTTTTTTTTTTTCTAATGCAATTTTCCTCTATATTCTCAAATAAAGCCTCTGGGTTTTCTATGAGGGAAGCTTTTGCTCTAAAGTCACAGGATGGTGTTCTAAATTTTATCCTGAGATTTTTATTTTCTTCCTGTAGTCTCCTTCCCCGAGTCAACCCAGAATAGACTTTTTCTCAGACGTGAGGTTAGAATATCTTTTACTACAATTAATGGCTATTTAGATAAATGCCGACAAAACAAGGGTCTTTCTCTCTGAAACCAGTACCCTCCTGCCATTACCAGAGCTTCTGTCTCAGAGGCGACTGTCGCGGAGCTCTGTGCTGTTTCAGTCACGTGTTCATTGGCACCCAGGTCAGAGCCTTGCTGTTCTGGTTTCTGCCACTCCATATTAACCTCTGATGTTTGACAAGGAGTGTGCTCCCTTTCTGTCAGTCTTCTTAAGCATATTCTCAGGTAAGAAAATTTCAACGTGTTCCACGGTGTGTGTCAGAAAAAAAAAAAAACCCATTCTGATGCTATTTGGAACAAGTACAAATATAAAAACTATTATTTTGATTGAAGAAAATACTACAGAAAAAAAAATCACATTTTTATTTTGCCGACTTTTCTTTCCAGATCAGAAAAGGGTCTTTTTATTTGTTCAGAGTCTCCCTCAGCACAACTTTGTATTTGTCCTCCTGGGGGCCCAGTCCCTTTCTTGCTCAGCTGTGTTCCCTGTGCATAACTTGCAGGCCTAATTCTGAGCAGGAGGTTTTGTCCTTCCCAAGTTTACACCTCATCAGTAAAAGGGGAAAGTGACTCGTTTTTGTTGATTTCTTTTTGATCCAACTATCCTTCCTCATCAAGTTTCGTTAGCATAGCATCGTATTTCATGCAACAGTAATAAAGGAGACAAAAAACAGGAGCCAGTTGGTGGGGGCAGGGCATCCCTCATGTGTTTGTGGCTGTGGTTCTTCTACTCATAGATCTCACAGATACTAGCTCTTCCTGGGGGCTCTGACCAAGTCCTCTAAACATGCACAACATGAACTAGGACACTCAATGCTCATGGGTGTGGCAGGGAGGGGTGCACAACACTTGTTCCCCAAGGGAAACAGCCTCCACTAATGTATAAGGAAGACTATCCGGTCCCAAGAGGCCCCGGTGCCCACAGGCATCACAGCAAGGGTGGGTCTACTGGCTAGAGCTGAAGGAAGGGCTCCCAGGAAGCTCAGAAACCCCCAAGTCCATCATCCACCGAGGACTAGACGTTCCTAAAAACAAAGAGGACACATTGTGATAGCAGAATGCAAAATTAATGAAGGGTGTAAATAGGCAATTTGAAGAAGAAGAAGTGCTAATAGAAGTTCAAACTCATTTTACTAATAATTATATATGTGATTGGCTTTCTGTCTTTCAAGACTTTGATTGACAAGGCTTAAAATAATTGCCAGGAGAGAGCAAGGCAGCGGGTAGGCACTCTGCACTTGTGAAGAGAGACGTGCAGGCTGGCTGCAGAAGGGGCTGATCAAAAGCCTGCTCCTTCCCAGCAAACTCTTGCCCTTTGCCTGAGAAGCCAGAGGGTCTGGCTGCTGGGTGCTGGGCAGGGTAGGTTCACCCCAGGACAGCTTGCTCACAGTGTGAGACTAAGTGCTCCTCTGCTGATTTCTGAACTCTGTCCCATCCTCCTATCTCAAAGAGGACCAGCCACACTCACAACCACATGTTCCTCTTTTCTGTCCTCGTCCCTCTACCTCCTCCCTATCTCCTTCCTAAGCTTCAAGGGGCATCCAGAGGTCTCCCATAGGAAGACTCAGCTGGCTTCCCTGTCCTCGCTTTCTACCTCCATGTCTACCTGGAGACTTTGCCTTTGTCCCACAATGCCTCTGGGGCTTTCTACCTATCTGTAGTGCAGCCCTAGGAGTGAGAGCTCTTTTTTTCTCAGTGGGACCTCTCTGAGGACAGCGCAGCTAGTGTATAAGCCAGGAGAAGATTGCCAGTGACCCTCCCCCACCCTACCCCTCCCCCCCAAAAAAAACAGGACAAAAAGAACAAGAAGTTATTATGGTCTGCTAGCTGCTTCAGTTCAAACTGTTCTCCAGGGAACAACACAGAGTGCCCCTCCCCCTTTTACTCCCCCTCGTGAACTCTTCAACTTTGGGGGATCTTAAACCCCAATACTATTCTTGAATCTCAGACATCTAATTATATCAGATTGAATTCTGGGTAAAATGGGCTTTTAAGAAAAACACAACTCTTTCCTGGAAGGGCCCTCCCTGGGGGAGACACAGGAGAGGGGATGTCAGGGAAAGAGAGCTAAACCCCATGGCTCTGGGGTGTGGGGGTGCTCAGTTTGAGGTGCTCTCTTTCTGGAGTATGTTATTGCTTCCCTGCTTTCTCTAGTTAAACTCCTGACTGCTCACACAACTACAGTGTCAGTGTGTGAATTCTCCTCTTTTGGGAACATCAGAACCATGAGCGTTCCCAGGGTGGAGATCAGTATGTCACCTCTCCAAAATGGGCCAGCTTGAGACTGACGAGCCTGGTGTCAGATCAGCCATGTCACCGCTCATGTCCACAGTTCCTGGGTGTGAAAGATGCTGGGTGCTGGGGTTGGCTACTGAAGCCTCCTCTGTAGACGGGAGGCCCATAGGGAACCACCAGACCCTGAAGAGCAGCTGTGGAAACTAAAGCGGTGGGTAGCACTTAGGGCACCTCTCAAAGTTCCTGCTCTGGTGCTGAAGAGCAAACAGAGTTACTTAAAGCGAGAAGGATACATAGACTCTAGACCATGAGACATTGTGACAATGGCTCAGAGCAATGACAGGCAGCCCCAGTAGAGTGTTCAGGGCCTGAGGTGCCTGGAACAGGATGCATGGAAGGCATGACCCAGTCTCTGCATCCTCGGGATTCCCTGCAGGAGAGCCTTGAGAGCCTGGAACCTTGCTCCACTCTGGACCCATTTCCCTGGAGGAGCCGTGATACTGGGAGTCATCATCCTACTCCAATGACCTTTTCAGGCAGAGTGCTCTTGGGTCCTAACAAACTATCCCCCTTTCCCCATTAGAAGTTTTTAGGATGGCAGGCTGGAGCTGCTTGTCCGTGTTTTCAAAAGGCTGGATGCAGCGGTTGGCCCAGTGAGCTGGATGGACCAGATAGGGAGGGCGACCTTTGTCTCCTTTGTACACTGCAAAGGTCAGCATCTATATAACCTTTCCACAACAGCAGACTCCCTGCACGAGTCCTCTGGCAGCTACCAGACACCCTAGGCTGGCAGACAAGACCCTCGTTACTGTGCCCAGCTGCTGAGCTGAGTCCATTCCAGATCCTGGAGGAAACAGTAGGTGTATTCCTCGGGCTGAGGAAACATACTATCACAGGGGCCAGAGGCTGCCTCTCCAAACGCCAACACCAGCCACTGGCTTAGCACGGCAGTCCCGCAGCTCCTCATAGGGATCTGAACTCCATGAATGCAGATAGAGACCAGCTCAGCTGACGTTCTCAGCATCTGTGCTAGGATCTCACAGTACTGCTGTCTCCTAGTGAGGAACAAGCATGCTCAGTGGGATGATATAGCCTATGCAGTGGAGAGGAAATGGATTGAGATACATATGGCGGTTGCATCTCTGTCCTGATTTCCAATCCTGGTGATATGGATTAATTGAGAATTACCTCCCACCGGTTTATATGTTGAACACTTGGTGCCTAGGTGGCAGTGCTGTTTGAGGAGAAAGAAGTGGGTTCTTGTCAGAGGAAGGCAGGCTCTGTCTGCTGATTTTGGGAACTTGCCCCTGGTCCAGGGGTGTATCCTGCCATTTTCTCCAGGTAGAATGCATGTGTAATGGGTCTGCAGGCTTCTCTTCCCCCGCCCCCGTGTATGGCTTCCCTATCTTGTCACTCTGCTTAATTTTATACTTAAACTTGACTCCAAAAATTACATAAAACATTAAACAGAGAGTCCTCAGGTACCCCCTGGTGCTGATACCTATTTTTAGCACAAGAACAGGTTCCTCAAAGCCCAGGTGTGTGGCTTCTGCTTCACTGTAGTTTTGCAGAAGACCAAGCCCAAGGACCACAGCGCATCCATGCCGCTCAAGCCTGGATTAAGAGCTTGCGGTTTAATTTAAATCAAAGTGACAGGGAATCATGACTATTCCTATCCCGGCAGCTCGCAGGGAGGCTGTCTGATACAGAGCTCTGGGTGTCTGAGGGCTACAGATCCTCAGCAGTCAGGCTTTGAGTTCAGCATGGATTACACGGACTGTAGACACCTAAAATGTCTAAGGCAGACAATTATAGGACAGACTGACAGACACCAGGCCTCCTTATCCTTTCCACATCACGACTGAATGATGTGTTCACCCTCCCCAATATTCTGAAGACATGCGAGGTCCCAAGAGGCACTGGTTCCCTAAAGTATTGACTCCAACCCCTCCCCTTCTTCTCCCTCCTCCTCTTCTTCTTCTGCCTGGCACGGACCAACCTTTCACAATCCCCTTCAAGAGCTGCCTTTCCAGCCTCTGTTGGCTGAGTATGAACGCACAGCCCCTGATAACAAGCAGGTGCGTCCTCAGCTCACTGAAGGTCTTTGCTGCTGGAAAGGCGCTCTGAGCCAGAAGGCCACAGTTGGTGAAATGCTACCGGATCTTGGTTCTCTAGGTTTGATGGGAGGTCATAACCTCCCAGAGCATCTTGGGGTACCACCTAGGGCTTAGTTCAACTTCTGTCCCATGCTGTGTAGCTCAGGATTCTCACAGCTTCTTGAAGTATCCCAGCCTGAATTTCTACCTCTAGGGTGACAGTTACCTTCCCAGGGTCATCTTCCAGTGCCTGTGCAAATTTTCTCATGGTGTACCCAACATGCCAAAACCCAGTGACCAATTCTAAGTCCCCCCCGGGTCCCCAGCTTTTCTGTCTCTGAACTCTGTACTCTAAAGGGTCTGCTACTGCGGACCTTTCTTTGGACATCTTCTCAGGTGCTGAAGCCTGGCTCACTCTGCCTGGAGCAGACCAACAGCGAGTGGACAGGGGCCACACATCAAGTGTTGTGGTGTAACCATTTTTCATCACAGATAAGGATTGCTGACTGACATTATCACTGAAGTCCAGCTCAACCCAGGCAGATCTTGCATACATACTGAGTTAACACACAAGCTTCACTCTTGATAGCCCATGTTGACCAAAGAGCCAGGCAAATGCCTCCACTACAGACAAGGCATGGGTCCCCAAAAGTGTGCACTCTCTGCCCAGGGACCCATCTATGCCTCCCCTGTCCTGGCTGATGTCCCGCCAGGCCTGGTCTCTGTTTTGTCTTGTCCCCCGTATCAGGAAAGCAGAGGACACGTGTTGCGCTTGCTCCTCTGACAGGCAGAGAATTGTGTAGGTTATGAATATCAACTGGCTGGTGACAGGTGACAGACATTGCCAACCTTCAGCTCCAGACTAAAATAACACAGTATTGACCTTGCTCAGAAAGGCTACCTAAATAGAAAGTTCAATACTCTCTATTTTAACTGACAGTTAAAAATTCAATAAATCTCCCTGTGCCAGACACCTGTATGTATGCAATCAAACTAAGTAAATACCCTCAGATTTCTTACAGAAGGCCCTGCCTTTATGTGTAAAGCCATTGGCCGCAGCTGGAAGGGATCAAGGTCCTTCACTCAGAGAAAGGTCTTTTTGAAAAGTAAACAATTGCTCAGTCAATCATGGATCACGGACTGGCTCAGGAGTTGCTTCAGCTCTGCTGGTATTGGCTACAGATAGATCTGAGGAAGAGAGAGTCCTTGTCTTCTGCTATATACCCAATGATGAGCCTGCTAGTCTCCAGAGGACAGCGCCAAACCTGTAGACATACAGATGGCTCTGGTTATATCAGTGGGTTGTAAAATGAGCCAAAAGACTTAGATGTGGGAAAGAGGCTTGCAGAGAGGAGGAAAGGATCTCAGAGGTGGGAGGAAGAAAGAGAGTGTGGGGATGAGAGGAATTTGGAGTGCATTAGAGACACATGCATGTAATCGGCAAAGAACAAACTTACAATAATGGCAATCATTTCAATATAAGTAGATCCAGAATGATCACCAAAGATGAGGTCCTAATCCACTTCAAAAGCAGAAGGCAGAGTGCCAGCTACCTCCAGGACCATGTAGGCATGGATCTACCCACAGGCTTCAGGATAGGACCAGGTGCAGGTTAGCAGCGGATATAGGATGGTAAGAGGAGGAAGAGTAGGAGCAGGAGGAGGTCATTGAGGGACCAAAGAAAACCTGTCATGCAAAAGAAAAGAGGCATTCTGATGGTTAACCTTGATGGTCAACTTGACTGTGTTTGGAGTCACCAACGAGACTAGGTTCCTATGTCCGCTAGATTGTAGTGATACCTAGCTTGGTTGTGTGCCACAGAGCTAATACATGCTGGGCGACAGGACCTCCTCAGATGCGACAGGTAGCATTTTCCTCCCTTAAGTATGGTCTAGGAAAAGCAAGCACATTCTAGAAGACTCTGTCTCTGGGGTCTCCTAGACTCTTTTTTCAGCAGCACGGGAGGCTAAGCAATGGAAGACTACACCCCAAAGACTCCGAGTTCAGTATCTGGGCTCCTTTAAGTTAAGAGCCACCTGTAGAGCACCCCTCAGGACAGAGCATGGCTGCACAAGACCCTGCATTCAGCACATCTTGGTGTCTTTGGCGTCCTCAGTAACCACCATGTTCTGGATGCTAAATGGCAAGAATACCTTCTCCTTCTCCTTCTCCTTCTCCTTCTCCTTCTCCTTCGTCTTCATCTTCGTCATCGACCTCCTCCTCTCCCCCTCCTCTTCCTCTACTCCTCCTGCTCTTCCTCCTCTACTCCTTCCCTTCTCCTCCTCCTTTTCTTCTCCTCCTCTTCTCCTCTTTTCCTCCCCTCCTCCTTCTCCTCCCCTTCTCCTCCTCCTCTTCCTTTCCTCCTCCTCTTCCTTTCCTCCTCCTCTTCCTATCCTCCTCCTCTCCTCCTCCTGCTCCTCCTCCTGCTCCTCCTCTTCCTCCTCCTCTTCCTCCTCCTC
>NW_026067901.1:10123219-10177960 GCF_014885135.2 Alexandromys fortis | reverse complement strand
TCCTCCTCCTCCTCCTCCTCCTCCTCCTCCTCCTCCTCCTCCTTCTTCTTCTTCTTCTTCTTCTTCTTCTTCCAGTTTTTGGCAGGAAAGTAACAGTGGGGATCAGGGGTCAGGGCAAACTTCACTGACCTCTAAATGTCTCTCCAAGCACAAATGAGACCTCTGTCCCTGAGTCCATAAATTGCACAAGATGGTTATGATCATTGCTCTGACTGTCACTTCCAGGAATAACAGTTGATTTGTACCAAAGATTTGTTGGTGTCAGACACTAGAGACATCAACAGACTCTGGACATCCCCAAGGAGACTTTTAGGAATTTTCTTATTATTGATTGGGCTTTCTTAACTGGGAAGTTTTCTTCTTTGATCTTACACTTCATTGCTTCCTCTTGATGGTGACGGTATTTCAGAAGGCACTCATGCAGCCAGAGCATCCTGATCTGCACCCCAGCACTAAGGTTCCCCACAGCAGTTGAAGGGAGAGGAACAGGGAGAACAACTGAGTACAGGGTCCAGTTCTGCACTACTGTTCAGTGCCTCTGTGACTCGATCCTCAACTCTTGGATGGACTTACGGTCTGAAAATACAGGGAATTTGCTGCCTGTAACAGGTGACAGCAAGGGTAGACATATAACTGTGCCCTAGCAGAGCACTTGGGAAGATTGTGACCATGGGTAGCAGTAATAGTGTTTATAGTATGGAAGAACATGATAGGTAAGAGTCTGGAGGACTCTGATCCTCATCCTAAGTTGGGAAGGAGATGAGATGGCTCAGTTGTTTACACCCCCATGCCCTCCAGGTACCCTGAAGTGCTAAGTTACAAAGGCCACCTAATTTCCACCAGGTCAGGAATGGAATTTCATTGAACAAATGAGTTCTGTAGGAGCCCCACCATACATTGAATTCATCTTCCCAGGTACCTGAACCATAGACACCCAAGAGGCCCTTTTGGACTCTGATTTGTTGAACTCACCAGTGATAATAACTATAGCCATCAGAGTCCCCACTGCTCACCATGCTTTGGTGAAAGTTATGGGACTTGTATCTCAACCCCTCTGCTTTGATTTCCTCCAGGGAAATCTGCACATGAAATCTCAGCCCTCTTCAGGTACCAACACTATCCCACAGTTAAATAAGCAGCAACAGTGGCCTGGGGAGGTCTAGACTTTGAAGATACATTTCTACATAGCACAATTTTTGAATGTGTACACACATGTACACACAGATACCTAAATACCATATAGAATAATGCACATGCATGCAGGTATATACAAGCATTCGTGCATGCGCACGCACACACTCAGACATATGTATTCACACATCACACATGTGCACACAGATACTCAAATACCATATAGAAAAATGCACATGCATGCAGGTACATACAAGCATTCATGCATACACACACACACTCAGACATATGTACTCACACATCACACATGTGCATAAAAGCATGCTCACGAATATGTACACATCAGCACATGTATTGACACATACATGTGTGTACATCACACACATGCACACCCATGTTGTACCCCTGCAGGGTCCATAGGGAATGTTGAGGGTGCAAAGCTTCTTGTGACAGTAGCCTTAGCCCCACACACAGTCTGCTGTCTTGTAATATGAGATAGGCATTGATGGCTGAAGCAATCCCTACTTCTGTCCCTAGCTAAGCATCCTTGTCCAGGCCACATTTGCTCTGTGGAGGAAAATGGCTTCTAGAACCTATGTGTCTGAATCAGACTGGCAGCAGCTCTACCTGGCATGTGGCTGCAGCCTGGCATCTCTTGACAGGTTGAGGAAGGCCAATTAGCAGAAGGCTGTGGTGTTCTTTGAGTCAGTGATGCCTCTAGGGCAGAAGAACCAGAGGACAGATTAACTCGCTTCTTTATCATTTCTCTGGTCCTGGCTCCAACAGTTCTAAACAGAATTTGGCTGTTGGAATCTTTTGCTTGAAAAAGACATCTCCCCACCGTTGGATTGTAAACAATTTGAAATTTTGTTTCAGTGTGTGTCATTCCTTTCTCATTGAGCCACGTCCATGACCAGCAGGGTCTCTAGCCAGGCACAGAGATTGGGAGTCCGATGTCTCATAGCGCAGCAGCAGGTGTGTGTGACAGAGTGGGGTAGGCTGGGCACAGAAGCAGATGTCCCAAGCTCTGGCTCAAGCGAACACCTCAAGATGTGCAGAACATTGTGCTGTGGCTCAGAGACCTGGAGAGTGCTGGGGTCCCCAGAAAACCAGCAAGGGAGGACCTGGACGCTGGACTGGATAAACCAGGGCTTTCATTCACTAGTTCACTCCTTTAGCTGCCTGCTGACTTGTTCTCTCATCCCTCCATTTGTTCCACAAACAGCCGTCGAAAAACCACTAAGCTCCAGGGTGTTGTTTCCAGTTCAGGGACAAAGCAAATCCCTGCCAGGTGGTGGCGCGGTGGTGGTGATGGTGTGGTGGTCATGGTTGTGGTGGTTACCATCCTGGTTGGACTTGAGAGAGAGAGCAAAGGAAGTCAGTGCACAGGAGTCTGGGTTGGTGGGTGGTAATGGCCTGGGTAAAGGAGAGGAAACTTTGGGTCTCTGGAGAAATGCATGCAACCTCAAGACATTGGAGGAACAGGACTGGAGGAAGGTAAAGGCTTTCCCCCTCAACCTCTGTAGTGGACAACTTAGAAGCCCAGCTCCTTGGGGACATCCACTCTCTGATTCTATGGCATGTGTAGATAGGTTGTAGCAGTAGAAGCAAGGGGAAAGTCCTAGCTGCCAGGGGTAAGCCCTGCCCTAGTCTATGCCCTAAGGAGTGTAGAGGCCCCCATTTCCTTGAGAAGATGCTGGGCAAGCCCAACATCACAGGGCTGGAGCAAAAGACCATTTGCCATGTGCCATGGCTCCCAGTCCACTGCTCCCAGCCAAGGATTAGGACAGGAAACAAATCCAGCAGGAGCCAGAGAAGGACCTGATGTTTGGGGGCTTTGGGGAGAGGGGCTGTCTCACGCAGGGTTATCATTACTTGGAAGTCTAGGCAAGAAGAGTGGCAGCTCAGCTCAGCCCAACACCCGCCGCACCCTAGAGCAAGTGGAATGGGATTACATTTAAACCTGGAGAACACTTCCGCAGAAGGGAGGGCCATTGACCTGGGCTACCCACCCACCCTTCTCAGAGGACTATGCAAGAATGCCCCTTTGCTCCAACACTAAGATGGTCAAGGGGAAAGCAGCCCAAGGTGGCTTGGTGGCATCATGACTCCACTATAATGCCTCCTCCTGGCTTTCTCCTTCTCCATACTGAAACTGAGCCTACATCTTAGACAAGGAAGACAGTTTTGTCTTCAGCATTGGATCTTAGCTCTGGGCAGAAAAAGGGGTAAGGAGTGGGCCGAGGGTAAAATCCACCCTTTACCTGCTTGTTTCAAAGTTGCCCTGAAGTTCCCAGCAGCAAAGACTGAGTCATGTGACCAGTGTCTAGGTGAGATCAAGACTGGAAGTGTTACCACTTTCTTTTATTTCGCTTCCTTGTTCAAAGGTCACAGGAAGAAATATAGCCATAGAGGGAAGTTGCTTTTCCCCAAACCTCTATAGTAAACAGTCTACCTTTCCCATGAGATCCAGAAAAGTGACAGAACTTTCTGGAACTGTGGGTGGATTTGAAGCCAAGCAGCTAATTCCAGTAGCATCTGTTGGAACCTTTGTACCAAACCCTCCTAAGGGCTTCCATCAGGGGTAGTCCCAGTGAGGTGTTATCTCCTGTGAAGGACCAAGAGTCCCCGTGACCGGAACTAAGCAGATTTGATTGGAAACCTGTCTCCATGCTCAGAGCAAACCTCTCATTTTGCATTAACCTGACACTTGGTGCTTCATTTATTTTAACATTTATGGTAATGGTTTTTGATTTTTTTTTAAAAAAAAGATAAAGGGGATGGAGAGTACAGGGTAACAAAACGCAATTGACAGTAAGTGCTTATTATGTAATTATGGGATCTTTAATATGCATATTTTCTCTGTGGTTGGTAGCAACTAAATACATAATTACTGAGTTTTTAAGAAGAATATTATCTACAGAACCTTCTGTCTGATGAAAAGTAGGAAAAAATTCTTGCCTGCAGTGGATGAACCCATCCCACAATGTAAGGTCAGTTAAGGTGAGGGCAGCAGGCCCGTGTGCAGAGAGGAGGCCCCGGACCCTGAACTAGGCGGTCACCAGAAAATGAGCTTGTTAGCAGTGAGCAGCCGGCTCTAGCCGAACCGGAATGGTTGAGTCTACTGGGTTCCTAAAGCAAAATACCACAGGCAGGGTCGTTCCCACACCCTGGAACTGAATCTCTTACTCTTCTGAAGCGAGGGAGTGTAGGCCACGTGCATGCAGTAGACACAGCATCTGTGTGAGACTGCTTGGGACTGACCTGCCCAAGAACACCTCCACTCTGCACCCTCGCATTGTGAGGGAGGTGAGGAGTCCCCAAGACCTCTTTACCAGGACCCCAGTCAAACTTACTATGAGACACCTCCCTCATGACGTCATCACAGTCCAGCCCCACCTTGCTGCCCACTGCTTGTCAATTAGATTTCAGCGTGTGTGTGGGGGGGGTCACATACTCATATGACAGCAGTGAGCAGATCAAAGAGAACCATGCTGAATGTGGTGTGGGCTTCAGCAGAGCTGGGTAGGGGCATTTAAGAGCTGGGAAGTAAGAGCCATCAGATGGGAATGCATAGAGTGGCTATAGGAGCGGGCTGCCCTCTTCAGACACAGATGTGCTGGACACCACTCAGAGGAGACCAATGGGGGACTCCAAGGGAGGCGGATGGTGTTCAGAATCATATACAGATAGCACAGGAACAGAGATGGTGGTAGTGTCCATTGGGGGGGGTCTATGCATACTGTCATTGCGTGCTTTTCTGTTGCACTGATAAACACCATGACCAAAAGCAACTTAAGGGAGGTAATATTTCATCTGATGGAAGATAATATTTTATCTTCTACCTCCAAGTCATTGTCTATCATTGAGGGAAGTCAGGACGGGGACTCAAGGCAGGAATCTGAAGGCAGAAACCTAGAACAGAGCTATGAAGGAATGATGCTTACTGATTCAATCCCTCTGATCCATGGCCAGCCAGCTTTCTGGACATCTGCCCAAGGGTGGACCCAACCATAGTAGGCTAGGCCCTCCCACATCAATCTACAAGCTATTATCCACAGACATGGTCTAGGCTGATCTGATATAGTCAGTCCCTCAGCTGAGACTTTCTCTTCACAGATGATACTTTTATCGTTCATTTGACAATAAAAACTAACCAGAAAAATCCCTGCTCCTTGCTGACTTGACGTAAAACACATGATCATTAACCATAACCTGTTACAGTTCCTTTCTTGTTCTAAAGTCTCATGTTATCATCATAATATAAAATAAAACAACTTCAAAAGTTCCATAGTCTTTAGATTTTCCAATAATTTAAAAGTTTCAATGTCTCTTTAAATGTCCAAAATATCTCATCTTTGGGCCTCTGGTAAAAAGAAAAAGTTATGAACTTTGTTATTCTAAGAAGGAAGAACAAGCACACCATTAAAACCAGATCAAAGCAGAACCCCCAATCCAGCCGTGTTAAATCAAACCTGTAGCGCGGTGTCTGGCATCTGGATCTCACCTGTGATCGTCCCAACTTCAAAAGGCTTGGGCAGCTGTACTTGTTCAGCTCTGCCACCCACAGCACATGCAGTTCGTCTCATAGGCTTAGACGGGCCCACTCCACATCTGTCATTAGCATTAGCAGAAATCTCATGGTCCTGGCATCTCCAATATCAGTGTCCACTGTAACTGAGGCTGCGCTTTCACCAAAATGGCCTTTCTTTGGGGTGATTCTGACCCTGCCACACAATGCCAAGCCTTGGCTGTTTTTCATCACCCTTCCTACTTTCAAAACCACGACTTTCTGGAAAACTCTTACAAATTATTTGACAAGTTCTGCTGGCAGCTTGACCTGTAGCATTGGCCACCTGATTGACCAATTCTTCTGTGGGCCAATACCAAGTAAATCTCATCAGGAAATCTCGCCTCAAGTATGCTTGTCTTTTATGAGTCATAGCTGATTCTTCACTCCCAGCTGACCACAACCACCGATTCTTAATTCAAATACATCGCATGAACAGCCACAATAGAGTTTTTGCTTCCCTCTGAAACACCACAAGGCGGGTCTCTATTGTCTGCATGGCTCTCACTCTCAGCATTATCTTATCTTCCAAGTTCCCACAGAACAGCCCATTAAGTTCTGATTATTCAGTGGCTTTTTTTCTTCAACCAAAAGCTTTAAAATCTGATTTGAACAACTCCTCAACTGAGACTCTCTTCTCTCATGTGGCTCTTTGTCATATTGAGTCTAGCCACGACACACACTGAACTCTGGACACTGTTGTGACAGCCCTTCTGTGTGTCACCACCCAGGGGTCCTATGTGATCCGAGTCATTGTGTAGATTAGGGCGTGTTGTAGGTCACTTGTTGCCCTTATTGTGAGGTGTCCCTCTAAGACACTCCCCAGCCCTCTGACCCTTCAGGTTGAAGTTCTCCTATACTTCTGACACAGCAGGGGCAAGACTGGGGTTCAGTTTCCTTCCAGGACACACAAGACTTGTTGGGTAATATTCACTTTCCATGAATTTGGTTTCCCATAGGATCCTTCTGCCCAGCCAGGCTACTGCTGTTCTCCTGGCCATGGTTCAAGGTCACAAGAGACTCTTTCCTACTGAAGTGGGTCATAGGAGGATTCCTCCAGCAGACAGACTGACCACCATCATGCGAGTGCCTCAGAATCCTTTATCTTAGGGTTGACCTATGAATCAGCTGTTCCAAGGTCCCCGAAGACTCAAACTTCTGGAGTCAAGCAGTCACCTTGGCCTTTGTCACCCAGAGCTCTCCCAGCTTTACCTCTCCAGGCCTCAGAAGGGACTGACTGATGGTAGGAATACAGAAGAAGGCATCCTTTTTCAAGGCTATCCCGAGAGAGTCACAGGCAGGCTCTCTACTGCCTGACCCTGCTCTGACATCCCTCAATCTGAAATACAGCACCTGACCTTAACTCTGAATCTTGGCCACCAGTGTGACCTTCATGTGACCCTGTCAAGGCATCAGAGGCTACTATTCCCTTCACCTTGGGGCTCTGCCTCCACTTCTCTTTCTGTTACCCTGTGTCTGCGCAGCTTCCTCTGCCATTCCCAGCCCTCTGGAGCTTTTTCAGGACCTCAGCCTTTCTATCCTGGCTCCTTAGCACAGAAGGCAGGGAACCACCCTCTAACCTGATCAGCACCCAGGACTCCGAGCTTTGTGCATTCAGGACGGCAATCTGGGCATTTCCTTCCACATTCCCAGGCTGCAGAGCCCACGGTCCCCTACTGAATAATTGAAGGTTTGTTCAAGGTACATTGATGGATAGCATGAAATGAATGGATTTCAGCTCTTCCTGGCATGATCCTATCTAGATACTGGGGGTGGGGGAGCTATTTTGGGTGCCAAGTATGGAGCGACGCTGCCTTCCTACAGCCTTGGCCCCCAGAGCTCTGTCACCTCTCCTGCTCAGCATTTCGGGACTGGGGAGTTATCCATGCATGTTGAGCATCAAGGTCAGTATTTTTAGTTGTGATTCTTAAATTTTTGAAAACCCTCCAAAGAGACTTTAGTGATGGGCACATAGCTGATAAATATAAATAAATGCAAGAGCTACAAAAATAAACTCAGGAAGCTCTCTGATCTGTTTACCACCCCCGGAGGGCTGCACAGACGTTTTTACCGGAGAACCAGGGCAAACCCCAGCTTCGGCAAGAGGAAAGGGGTCTGTAGCTGCTTACCTCCTGCCAAGTAGCGTAGTGTCTAGGACATTGGTGGTGGAGTTGACACAGCATGTCTTCAAGTCTTTTCCAAACCAAGATCCTACATCATACCAAATAGTTCATACTCCAAGCTAAAGCAATCTGGACCCTGCTCCTCAGGGGATGGCAGATCTCCAGGAGCCTGGCATGGCTGGGTTGATAGCACTAGCTCTCTTTGCAGCATGCAGGGGATGCCTATGTGGATCCTGCACCCAGTACATCATCCTCAGGCAACAGAGAAACTAACCAAGAAGGGTTATGCTCTTGATGAGTCCTAGATCACAGGCAACCACAGAAAACCACAGGCAGAAGTACTGAGGTGACTAATGCCAAGGGAAATGCCTAGTGTCCAGAAAATAGGGTCCGGTGAGGGACCCAACACTGGGGCAGGCCTTTCTGCTAAGGGCAGGATTAGAGCCATTATAGAGTGTGCCCCAACAGAGGACTAGCATGGACACATATCCCGAGGTCAAGAATGTGTGCAACAGTATAGAGCGGGCCTTGCGTGGTTCAGAACGAGGCTGCTCTGGAGACAGAGAAAACAGTGGAGGATCTAGGACCTCCACAGCTCCGCTCCTTGGGATTTACCCAAAGGGCATGACTCTAGCTGCTAGAGGAACAAAGAATGTGTTAGAGAGAACTGCAGCCCACCCTCAGAGGGGGCTTGCACCTCCCACCCTGAAGTGCCTTCAACCTCGAACTTCCCAAACACGGTAACTCAGGTTATTCCAGATAGCCCCCTTGGGGTTCTCTGAGGACCTTTGGTTTCCTGGCTCTTTCATTCTTGCCTACTATCCACCCCAGCTCATGTCCTGGCAGCCATAATGTATCCCTCTGGCTTTCTGGCCTCAGAGTCCCCACCTGGGGCCAGCACCTTCCATCTTTATGAGCCTGCAGACAGACCTCTCTGAACCTCTGGAGGGGACCTTGTCCACTTGTTGGCAGATCCTACGTGATGAAGTGATCCTGGATTAGCTCACACACCCTCCACCCACACCTCTGCAGGTGTCTGTGGTACCCTTTGGTACCCCACCCTCTGCTCCATCCATTCTTCATCTCTGCAAGCTGATACCTCCTCCTGTGGGAGCCCTCTCAGGTTCCCTACACCCAAAGAGGATGCCCTCCTCTGCCCCTGAGGACACACTTCACCCTGTACTACGGTCATCATGGATCTATAACAATCATATATTGAACATGGAAAGCCTGTTTGGGAATTATTCATGAGAACAGCGACGGCCTGAAGGTGCTTCATAATCATGAGCACGCAGAGGCTGCAACCCCACCTTCCTCTTCCCGCTCTGAATGACGGGGTAGATTGTCCACAGAAGATGAACAACGCATACCTTATTAATTAAAGTAAAGTAAACTGCGGGTCTTTATCCTGGACGTTCTTGCATATACTTAACAAATTAAATATTGAAGTAACTGGTGCAGCTAAGCGCCAATGTTGTGGCTTTTCGATCTTGCCACCCTCATGCTGTAGCCTTCCTGGTATCGGTTGTGCACTGGGGACGAGGAGATGAAGAGGCCAGCAGACCTGGAGGAAGGACGGAGGCCCCCAGGGCATCTATGTGTTAGGCGCTTGCCTCATGCCCGAGGGTGAAACGGAGACTGAGTATGTGGGACACGTATGTGAGGATGGAGATACGCAACTAGCATGCTACAAAGCCAGAATCTGGATATCTGGATATAGACTCTTTACCCCCTCCCCGCTCCGTTGCGTGGCTACATATAAATAAGGCCTCTTTTGATTTGTGCTGGCCCATTTGGATCCGCAGGAATGAATAGGGGTCCCCCATGGGAATTGTCTGAGGCTTATGTATGACACATTTGCCGTTGCTTCCACTTAGCCAAAGCCATCTCCCACTGTCTTTTGCCCAGCACCGATGGGCTCTGTGGTCTTCGGCAACCACCCCACAAACGTACATGGTCATTTTAATTGTCCCACTTTCTCTCCAGAACAGTCTCAATTTCACTCTCTGGACTGAGCCAAGTGCCTAACATAGATGCCCTGGAAGCCTTCCAGGCCACCGCCCTTCTTCCAGGTCACCCCCAGTGCACAACCTATACCAGAAGCGGTGCACCCTGCCTTTCCTGATGCTTTCTTGTTCCTTTTGGCCCTTGTTTGACTCCACTCTGTAGACAACCTATGTGTCAAAGGAAAAATCTTCCCAGAAGTGGACTCCACACAGAGACCTATCTGCTCTAATATCCGCCCAGTGTCCTTTTCTGTGTCCTGTCTTTGTCCTGGCTATCTGCTCATCGCTTTCTGTCCTTTTAATATCCTCTTTGTCTGTCCACTCCTGTGCATTCTTGCTGGCATGATCTCGTCCCCATGTGTGCTAATTTGGTCCTCATTAAACACATTGGCTCTGGCTCAGATAAAGGCTCTGGGCACTGGACAATCACTGGCCTCTGGTGGAGATGGGAAGCCCAGCAGTGGCTACCTCCCGGGAACAGTCTTGCTTTGTCTCATACCCTCTCTGCTCTGTCCTTTCCTCTGGGCAGATACTCACTTCTGTTTCTAAGTCAAAGGAAAAATCTTCCCAGAAGATACTCACTTCTGTGTCTAAGTCAGAGTTCTGTAGTGGAACTTCTGGGCGGAAACACTAGACAGCAATTCCTCGGAGAGGCTGAGAGACATCTCAGCATCTGAGGGTAGAATACAGCAGCCTCCTTGTGCTCCTGACCTTCACACGCAGGTCAGTACCCCAGGAACATCTCAGAGTCCATGACCACCTGAGTTCACTGTCAAGGGAAAACTGAGTAACTCAGAAAACAGGCTGACTGTGATGGAACCTTCAGGAAGGCCGAGCAATCAGATTCAGATTTAACACTAATGGAAAAAACATGGTCAACTGTGTTTTTGGTCCAGTGTTCAGGTGCTTTGATATATTCACGTGGTAAAGTACATATGCAGGTCTCCACCTGTGGATGCCCAGACACATGTACATGTTGATATGTGCTGTGCACATGTGTCTATTCTCATACATGTTTATGTGCACACATTCATGTGTATTCCCTCACATATATTTGTGCATCGACATTGGCATATGTGACATAATATACTCATATTCATTCCCACGTGCAAATGGGTGATCACGTGTGCATGTTTTTACATGCATGCTCCCATGAACAGCAGCAGGTGTGCACATGTTGAACTCATTGCACATGTTGATCAACATGTAACAAGCTGCACTGGGCACTGGGATTGAGCGGTGAGCACATGGAGTGGGTGGTGCCCCTCTCCTGCTGGAGCTTGTCATCTAGAGCAAGTAACAGGTGGTGACAAGGGGACAGGCACATGCAGATACAGTAGCAGTGGTGGCACTCGGAGGGAGAGTGTGCTGCTGTGGGATAGCCTGGATGCTGGTGCAGGAAGGTGGACACAAGGTTCTAGTCTGGAGAAAATAGAAGGCCTAGTGCCCCTGGGCTCCAGAGTTTAAAACCAGAGGAAAGACGGACACGAATAGTGTGGAGAAGTGGGAACCATCAGAGTGACAGAGACAGAATCCTGTCATTATACACACGTGCAGAGACAAACACACCACAGTATGCAGGTATTATACACGGATACATGTGTTCACACATGCACAACACACACATACTATGTGGGTATTATGCATGAATACACTTGTTCACACATGCACAATACACTCAGTGACTGTGTATCACACAGATACACATGCATGGACACACATACACAGAAACAGTGAATGTGTATTATATATATATATGCACACTTATGTGGACACACATACACTCATATACACAGTGACTGAATATTATATAAAGATACACATGCATTCACACATGCACAGACACATAGTTAGCAGGTATTATACATGGATGCATATGTATTCACACAACCACAAACCTGCACGAACATACAGACACAATGTACCTATACTTCAGAGAGTATTAAGCAAACAGCATAGATATTTTTATAGTACACACATGTATCGTGTATACACATATTTCTGTAGTGAAAGTGTTGTGTGAGGGTGCACTCAGAGATATTCACACACTTACATAATGAAAAGGCTGTTCATGCAGATGTGAATACACATGCACACACACGCACACACAGAGGATAAAGTATGAGCTTGTGATTCTGACTCGGTCTCCACCCTGCACGCTGCCTGCAGTCCACTCATCCTACTGGTGGTGACAGCCAGCCCTCTTACGCATGTCCAAAGCTTCACCAAAAGATCTATCTGATGTAAAAACAGATTCACATTTGACATTTTAGAAAACAAAACACTTCAGACCCAGAGAGAAGTTAATAATACAAAACAAGACAGGCATTTCCTGACACTTAGGTTTAGTAATTTTTGAAATATTTGCTTTAAACATTTTCCTAAGGATCCTGGGGCACTCAGGAGCTGACAGGTCTTAGTCCCAGCTCCAGGGTGTCCTGTTCCTAAGGATCCTGGGGCACTCAGGAGCTGACAGGTCTTAGTCCCAGCTCCAGGGTGTCTTGTGTCCTCTGGCTGCTGCCAGCTCTGTCCAGCAATAACGCGTAGCCTTCTCTGTTCTGTTTTTAACTGATACAGGCCTGTCTTCTGAGCTAGGTGGGATCACCGCGTGTGTTGTCCAAAACAGACCAGTGGGGGATGAGGGATTGATCACTGGGTGAGAATGATGGTGTGCAAGCACAGGGACGTGAGACTGGATGCCAGCACCCGTGTAAGCACTCAGGCATTGGTTCATTCACTGTCACCCCAGTGCTGTGGCTGGGGGAGACTCAAGGACGGCTGGCACTTGCTGAGCCAGTCTAGCTCCAGATTCAGTGAAACTCCATCTCAAGAGATCAAGGCAGAAAGTGACAGAGCCCAGCCCTGGACATCCTCCTCTGACCTCTGTGTACATGCATTCACGTGTACACTACACACATGTGCACACTGACCATGCACACACACATACACAGGCACACACACACACACACACATACACAGGCACACACACATACACAACAACAACATTAGGTGAGTAGTTTCCCCATGTACCTCATCAGCATCTTCATTCTCCAAAACCTTTGACCTTGACATGTATCTATCTACACATGCACGTGGTTTATCCTCCTCAGCTTCTGGCCGGCTTTCTATTGGGGAAATAAAATACACCAAGGCGAATTCTTGTTTGTGATTCTGCACGGCATCCTGAGAGGGATATCATCGCATACACATGAGAGCAAGACACTGCTGGCTTCCTTTAAAGCCCTTGCACGCCCAGTCCCAAGGACCCTAGTACTGCAGCCCCAAGTTCAGCCAGAGCCACCCAAGCTTGGCTCAGTCGGCTGCGTGGTGCTCGCTAATCCTGGGGATAAGGTGTGGAGTATCCGCAGCATCTTAATTTTCTTGATTAATGATGAGACTGAGAAGAGGATCCCGGGAGCGTGCGAGCCAGCTCTTCACATTCCTCCTTCCTGCGACTCGTCCTTGTTCGGGATGCTGAAGAGCATACTTCTTGGTGATTTTTTTCAGGAATGATTTTCATGTTTTGAATAAAATCCCGTGTTTAGTAAAGTTTCACAGATACACAGATAGTTTCTTTCATCTCTGTGTTTCATTTTCTGTTCTAGGTCACAAGACTGTTCTGTCTAAGAGGGGGAGCACATTGCACCCACACATGTCCTCGCAGAGGCCAGTGGTTGACACTGAGTGTCTTTCTCTTTCTCTCCCTTCATGTTATGTTTGGAAGAGTTTCTCACTGAACCTGAGAATTGCTCACACTTTCCATGGATGTACCTGTGTCTCCCCCTCTCAGTTCTGTGGTTATGGGAGTACACAGCCAATGTCCACTTTTATGTGGGTATTGGGGTTCCACTTCAGGTCCCAATGTTTGCCCAAATAAGCATTCTGATTACCAAGCCATCACTCTGGCCCTGAAGTTATACTGTTTTTTTTTTAATTTAACTTCTTTATTGATTCTTTGGGAATTTCACATCACGTACCCCAATTCTGCTCACCTTCTAGTCCCCCCTATATCTTTCCCTCACCTCTGCAGTGTCCCCCAAAAGAAAAAAATAAAATGTCAAAACAAAACAAAGCAAACAAACAAAAACAAGAACAAAATAAAAGCCTCTTTGCTTCTCCTTTCCAACACCTTTTCATCGTCCTAGGGGCATAGGAAAGCCTGGTGTATCATGTAGTATATATTTTTGTCCAGTCAGCTTTCCTAATTCATTGCTATGAGTCAGTGATCTGATACAAATGTGATTTTTCTCATTCTCGCCTACCACACTGGACCTCTTTCTCTCCGCTCACCGGATCTCCGCAGTCACTTATGGAATAACCACTCTGAGCCTTAATATCAGTTACAATTGATTGGCCAATGGCTTAGGCTTCTTACTAGCTAGCTTTTTCTTATAAGTTAACCCATTTCTATTAGTTTATATTATACTAAGAGACTTGCGGCTTTTTACCTCACATCTTGCTTCCCAGGCAGCTAAATGGCATGTCTCTGCCTCCTCCTTCTCTCTCTTCCTATCTTTGTTTCAATTTCCCACCTAGGCATATTCTACCTGGCCATTGGCTGAAACAGCTTTATTCATCAACCAATAAGAGAAACACACAGTCACAACATACAGAAAGACATCCTACATCAACCTGGTTCAAGGTCTCTGGTTTGAGGCACACCATCATCACTGGACCCCCACTAGAACTCCTCTGGGATATCCCTTGGCTGCCCCAAATCCTGGAGATCCTGCAGGTATTGCTCCATGGGACCAGTCCCTTCTCCAGCTCCAACAGATCCTAGATGGGATAGACATTAGCCTGGGCCAACCCAAGACTGAGCTGTGGGCCTGAGTGGTAGATGAGCTGGTTGGTCCAGGCCCCTGGGGCCACTCACCTCAGGGGAGAGAGGGCAGAATCAACTCCCCTACACCTCTGCTCTTAGGGTAAGTTCACTCTCACCTGTGGTGAGGTCATGGAGCCATCTCTGCAAAATGCAGGGGCTAGTTTTTCCCTTTTGTTAACCTCTGCACTTCCAGATAGTGTTTAGGGCCCCTTTCCATAGTCTTAAGTCATATGACCATTTCTGTGATAACTTTCTGAGAGAAACTAAAACTTAAAGGAACATGTTCATTTTGTCTGGATCTTGGCTTTGAAGGTTTCAGCCCATGGTGTGTGGACCTGGTGCCTTGGGCCTGTGTGAGGAGGAGGCTTGCCTCATGTTGCCCTTCAGTTCAAGTCAATGACTTTGTAAGTAGTTCTCTCTGGTGGCTTTGGTCATTCTTAAGCCTTTGCTCCAATTCCTAGTGCATCATTGCTTCTGGCTTCTGTTTCAAATGATTCACTAGCTCTAGTGGGCCTGAGAGTTGATCACCTTTTCCCAGATTTCTGAGGCTGGGTTTAGAACTTCAAATTTGGGCCTCATCTCAATCACAAAGTTGACTTCATGTCTGAGGCCTGCAGAATACTTACCATCACAGCCAACAGCTCTGCCTCACCCACTTTGCCTCCCAAGATACTTTCAACAGAGCGCTCTCCCATCCCATCCTCTTCTGGTTTTCAAGATTCCCTTTTAGGAGATTTTTTACCCAGAACACGGTGTTTTAACATCAATAGAGAACACTTAGCATGACCTCCTTGTCAAAATCTCCTTTTCACCTCAGGAACAGCTGGTTTGAATTTCTCTGTCCTCCTACTCCTGAGGCTGCTAAGCTGGAGAGTGAGGCTGGTCTGTGGTCACCCACATAGTGGGTCACAGATATGATGGGAATGGGAATGTGGCCAGCTGGTATCAGCGAGAAACAGAGTGAAAGATTTCTGTTCAACATGGTTACACTCAAAGTTGCTTTGGAAACCATAAATGTATATTTGCCCCTAGCAAGGCACCCAGGGACAGCTGGTATCTGGCCAGTCTCTCAAGGAGTTAGGATAAAGGATGCGAATGGCTCCCCAATGGCAGACTTATGGCTCCTCCTGTCAGCTACCCAGCATAATAGGATAGGGAAGAAAAGTGTGTCTCTAAAGAGTGCTGAGAATACCATCTCAGCCTCGAGTGGATCCCACAGCTAGAGTGGTCTGAGCCTTGCGTGGGGGTTCCTAAATCTTTAAGGACAAAAATGTCATTGAATATAAAAACTTAAGGAAACATATCCCATAGAAGAAAGAAGAGGAGGTTGGAGAGATGTCTCAGCAGTTAAGAACATTGGTTGCCCTTCCAGGGGACTGGGGTTCAATTCCCAGCACTCACGTGGGAGTTTGCAACTGTCTATAACTATAGTTCCAGGGGATCCATCACCCACACATGAACATAAATGCAGGCAAAACACCAATACATGAGAGAAAGAGAGAGACAGAGAGAGAGAGAGAGAGACAGAGAGAGAGACACACAGAGAGACACAGAGAGAGACAGAGAGAGACACAGAGAGAGACAGAGAGAGAGACAGAGAGAGACAGAGAGAGACAGAGAGAGAGAAGACAGACAGAGAGAGAGACAGAGAGAAGACAGAGAGAGAGAAGACAGACACAGAGAGAGAAGACAGACAGACAGAGAGAGAGAGAGAGAGAGAGAGAGAGAGAGAGAGAGAGAGAGAAGTTTCTTGCCTTAGTTAGGTTTCTATTGCTGTGAAAAGTCACCATGATCAGGGCGACTCTTATAAAGGAAGACATTTAATAGGGTGGCTTACAGTTTCAGAGGTTCAGTTCATTGCCATCATGGTGGGACATGGTGGCCTGTAGACAGATATGGTGCTGTAACTGAGAATCCTATGTCTTGATGGACACACAATGGAAGTGAACTGAAACACTGGACTTGGCTTGAGCAGATATGAGACCTCAAAGCCCACCTCCACAGTGATGCAGTTTCTCCAATAAGGCCACACCTACTCCAACAAAGCCACACCTGCAAGTAATGCCATCCCCTATGAGTTTATGGAGCCAATTACATACAAACTACCACACTTTTGTCAAACAAGCTGCTTCAGTTTCTGTTCAGTCTGTGATATTAGCATGCTTATCTCTATAGCATGAGAGACTGTGACCAATAGGGAAAGACCCGAGGGGGGACAAAGACAGAGATGGAGGCACAGATGCAGAGAAACTGTAGAAGGTCCCAGTGGAATATGTTGGATACTGTAGGGATCAGGACACAACTCTTACTAGGAAACACACATGCAATGGTACTGAAAATTTATTTTCAACCTCTGAGGTTGAAGATGGCTTTTCATTTGTTTTACACCCTAGTCCCAATCCCCTCTTGAGTAACATGTGATATCAGGTGGGTGAGGGGAGCAGGTGCCCCTCTCCTTGAAGAATTTTCTGCATGTCAGAAGAAATGCACACACATGGCATTCCTGTGATCTGTGGAATTCCATGTGAATTCTATGGCATTCCATAAGCATCATCTGGGACATTCATCAGTCTGTGTTTGTCTTGGAGCTAGAAGGATGCAGTGCCCTTGGATCTTGATTCCTTTCTGAGTGGAAAGTACTGTCCATGTGGCCACTTCCTTCAGATCCTGGGACTGGTGGTCACAGTAAGGTTGGCTTCTGACTGTGAAGAAAGGGTCAATCACAAACCAAGGAGCAAGCATACAAATGACACAGAAAGAAGCAAAGGGCAGGGAGGAGCCACCTTGTGTAGCTAGTGTGTCAAGGGATAGCTCTCAAGAGGGGTGACATTCAAGCCAAACAATGCAGACGTCAATGTTTTAGGGCAGGGTATGAGCTGTGGGTGGCTGGGTCAGTGTGTACCCACATTATTAAACACTAAGCTTTAAAAACATTATTTTAATTATGAAGTGTTAAAGCACACAGAATACATCAGGAAACAATTGAACTGGACCTAAGTGTGCACCTCAAGAATTAGCCCATAAGAATACTGTGTGGTTGTTTAAAGCTGAAACGCTTCCCTGTGTTTCATGGGCTGTGTTTTTCCACGCTGACTTGTACTGCCCCAGGGGCTTCTCTGCACGCACGCACACAGCTTGCAAGGCGTTCTTCCTTCTCTCTGGCTCGCCCATCACATGCTTGGTCCACATTCAACACCCAGGCACCATTTCCTCCATTAGTTTTACAGTTCCCTTTTCTCGTGTTCAGATGTGAATGCTTGCAGCTTTAGACATTGAGGACAACTTTATACCAGAAGCCTGTTTTTTTCCTTAGTATCTTCTGCCTGTCATTAAGGCTTTTTAATTTAATAGCATTCAAACTGATCAAGCATTCCCTTTGTGGTTACTGCTCATTGCACCTTGTATAAGAAACTTATCCTACTCCAATGTCATAAAAATGTTTTCTGAGATTGTTTTTCCAAACTGTCATTATGTTTTCAATAAGCATTTAGTCATCCTGGATTCCGTGTCTGTGCACTGTGTAAAGGGGGTGTGCCTTAGTTAGGGTTGTATTGCTGTGAGGAGACCCCATGACCACAGCAACTCTTTTCTTCTACTTTTTTTATTAAGAATTTTAAATGCAATCTTTTCTTCTTTTACATAGCTATCCCTGTTCCTAGTCCCTCCCCCTCTCCCCCTTCCTCTACCTTCCTCCCACTCCACCACTCCTCAGAAAGGGTAAGGCTTCCCATGGGGAGTCAACAAAGTCTGATACTTCACTTGGAGGCAAGACCAAGGCCCTCCCTCTATATCTGGGCAGAGCAAGATATCCCTCCATAGAGAATGTGCCAGTTCAAGCACTAGGGACAAATCCTGGTTCCACTGCCAGTGGCCGCACAGACTGTCCAAGCCTCACAACTGTCCCCCACATTCAGAGGGCCTAATTTGTACTATGCAGATTTGCCTCAGTTTAGAGTCAGGGAGTTCTCACTAGCTCAGGTCAGATGTCTCTGTGGGTATCACCATCATGGTCTTGACCCCTTTGCTCATATTATTGCTCCTCCCTGTATTGACCTGGTCTCAGGTATCTCTGCCCAGTGCTTCACTGTAGATCTCTGTATCTGCTTCCATCAGTTGCTTGTTGAAGGTTCTATGATGACAATTAAGGTAGTCATCAATCTGATTACAGGGGAAGGCCAGTTTAGGCGTCCTCTCCACTGTTGCTTAGAGTCTTAGCTGGGGTCATCTTTGAGGGTTCCTGGGAATTTCCCTAGTGCCATGTTTCTCATTAGCCCTTTAATGGTTCCCTCAATCAAGATTCTCTCCCTCATTGTCCTTCCCCATTCCTGAGCATCCCATTCCCCCATGTTCTCCTCCTCCCTCTCCTTCTCCCTCTCCTTCCATCCTCCTTTCTCTGCCTAATTTTCTCAGGAGGCCTTGTCTGTTTCCCCTTCCCAGGGGGATCCTTGTATGTCACTCTTATGGCTCTCCTTGTTACCTAGCTCCTCTGGGATCAGACCACAGCAATTCTTATAAAGGAAAGCATTTAATCGGGGCTGGCTTGCAGTTCAGAGGTTTAGTCTATTAACATTATGGTGGGAAGCATGGTGTAGGCAGACATGGTGCTGGAGAAGGAGAGTTCTACCTCTGGATCCACAGTCAGCAGGTAGAGAATAAGCCGAGACCCCAGAACCCACCCCCATTGACACCCTGCCTCTAAATATGCCACACCTGCACCAGTAAGGCCACATCTCCTAAGAGTGTCAGCCCCTATGAGTCTATGGGGCCATTTTTATTCAAACTACCACAGAGCTTAGCCGTACCAGCATCAGGATGTCTGCGATTCTATGTGCAAATAAAGAGCGTGGCACTCTTACACGTTTATACATGGCATGCTGCACATGTTCACAGTCATGACACAGTAGTACGGGGAGTGCCAGATTTTCAAAGTATTGTTTTTTTTAATGAATTTTTGGGACTTTTAAAAGTTAAATTATATTTTGCAATATAGAGTAAATGTAAGACTTAGGGAATGGTTGGTAGAAGGTTATAGCTTAAAGTGTTTGGACACAAGTTGACAAGTGGGGGATCTGTGATGATTAGTGTAATTGTTAGCTTGATAAGTTAAGAATCACCTTAGATAGAGAGGTTGTCAGATCACATGACTTGTAGGCATGTCTGTGAGGGATTGTCTTAAGTGTTTTGATTGCTTGTGGGGAGACCCAGCTTGAAATTAAGCAGCAGCATTCCGTGGTTTGGGGTCCTGGGCCATGGAGTAGGGAAATCTTTCTGAGCACGAAGCATGCGTGCTCTGGACTGTGGCTGTCATGTGACCAGCTGCCTCGTGTGTCTATCAGCTTGTCTTGCCTGCAGTTATGGTCTAATGTGAACCCTCCTGCCTACATTGCTTCTTCTTGGGGTATTCTATCTCAGCAACAGAAACAAAACTAAAGCACACGCGGGGTGGCACTACACGTTAATGTGTGGACTGCTATTGCATGTGTACAGTGTTATTTCACATGTATAGACCCCACACAGAAACTCCCTCCCTCTAAACAGCTAATGGACATGCCCCCTCCCTTCTGCAACAGCAAGGCTTCTGTCTAGAATAAGCCTTGCCTTCTTCAGAGCCCCCCCCCTCTGTTTTGCAGGCTTATCCATCTCTTGTTTGTTAACCAGTTGGATCTACTCTATCAAATCTTGGTATCTACTCAGAATATTTATCCCCTTGTATCTTCACTTTTCTAATTAAATTTAGCATCCATATTCCAAAGTTCATCAAAAAAAAAAAAAACCTCCCTGAGACTTTTGTCAGAATTAATGCGTACTTACAGATTCATTTCAAGAAGACATGTGATGCTTCGGGTATGAATTCATCCATTCCATGATACATTCATTTAGTTTCATTTCTAATATTTTGTCCCAATTTCTGTGTTCCTTTTGTGGGGGGATGTATCAATAATGCAGAGATTTTTTTTTAAAATGATAAATGGTACATGTTGAAAGCTCACTGTAGCTTCTCTAGATACCAATGATTTTTCTCTTGGTTCTCTGTATCTTGAACCCTACAGGGGTTGGCTAACACACTGTGATCACTCAATAGGAATGAGGTACCCTATTCCTCACTAGCTGCCTAGTCAGTCCATGTTCATGGAGTGTGACCACATGTCAGGGACTAGTTAAATATATCTGAATCCTCTGTGAACAAATAGGAAGTTCCATGGTTTCTCCCATCCCGGTGGCAAAGGCAAAGACCAATGAATACATTCATTTTTTTTTATTTATTTATTAAAGATTTCTGTCTCTTCCCCACCGCCGCCTCCCCTTTCCCTCCCCCCCCCCCCATCAAGTCCCCCTTCCTCGTCAGCCCAAAGAGCGATCAGGGTTCTCTGCCCTGTGGGAAGTCCAAGGACCACCCTCCTCCATCCAGGTCTAGTAAGGTGAGCATCCAAACTGCCTAGGCTCCCACAAAGCCAATACGTGCAGTAGGATCAAAAACCCATTGCCATTGTTCTTGAGGTCTCAGTAGTCCTCATTGTCTGCTATGTTCACATTCATGTTTGACACTGATTTTTTTTTTTTTGTTTCTTTTATGTGGCTCATCAAATGTGGGGCAGTACCAAGGTGGTAGCTGTAAATGGCCAGCTTCCTCCCGCCCTTCCAACTGACTGGCTCTGTGTTCTTACCGTCCTTGTAAACCAGATTCCCCACCCCAACTCAGTATACTGCTACTTCTCAACCTTACAAGTTCAGCCTTCAGATCCGAATACACATGGCTCATCAACTGTAGACCCAGCCTCCCCTAATGCCCCGACTGCATCTGAACAGTCTCAGGACACTTCCCCTTCTGCCTACTCTGTTAGATCATGTCATGCACACTCTGCCGTGCTTTATAGCTATGTGGGATTGGACTACTGGTATACCACTGTTTATATAAACTACCCAGGGTTTCTGGACATGCCCAGGTGTTCTGCTTCCTTCAAGGATGCAAACAACAATGAACACATGCCTTTAAGTTGTTCTGATGATCCTTTGGGACAAAAGCCTTAGATGGAAGCTTCACTGTGTTGCCACTGGCAAAAGTGCCCTTGGTCAAAACAATAAGGATTCTAAAATTTGCCTGCCTGTCTTATTCATCAGGAAAGCTGGATTGAAGACTATTATGAATTTATCATCATCATCATCATGATGTATACATGTGTATAGTATATGTATGTGGTATCTTGTGTGTATGTATGTATCTGTATGCAAGGGTGCTTGTGGTCATGCATGTATGGAGGCCATAAGGGATGCCTGTGGTCTGCTCGATGACTCTCCATCTGACTCCCTTGAAGCAGAGTCTCTCACTGAACCTGGTGATCCCAGAAATCCCCCTAGTGCAGCCCCTCTGGGAACATTCCCACTCACGCTCTAGGATATCACAGGTGGAGTCTCTAACCTTCACCTGGGCAGAGTTACAGCCACTGTAGAAACTCAATAAACGTTCTCTAAGCTCATCTACAAGCACAGCGGGGAGCTCCATGAAAGGCAGGGCTTGCTTTCAGATGTTAATTGTGTGGTTTAATAATGATTTCCATTAATTACACTATTAATTTTCTGAACCTAAGCTCTGGGGCCATCTGGCTCTGACTTTTGTCCTCAGACAAAGCCAATGGCATTGACCTTTGAGGTTCTGGAGATAGAAGGCAGGCTGAGTCCCCTCTGGATTAAGTCACTCCAGGGCAGAGTTGGGTCAATAGCCATTATGATGGTCTGATCACCAGCCCAGGGATATTAACGGTTTTGTGTAAATTACTCCAGAACAAAAACAAAACAAAACAAAACTTCAGTATCCCTCACCCTCCTCCCCTACAGCATTAATTAAAGATGTTGAATAGTAGTAAAACTTGAAAGAGGGATTTGGTGCTTTGTTGTAATTAAGCTTAGCTTTTCTGTAAGGCCCTCATTACGCTGATTTCAGACTTTCTCTGCCTGCTTTTGCTATGCAGTAAGGAAGTTGAGTTAAAGACTCTTTCTTTCTCAAGTCTCACACCTACAGGAAGCAGTAGCAGCCAGGGAAATGGGCACAGGTAGAGGCCATCAGCAGGGTTCTTTTCAGGAGCCACCCCAGGGGGATAATTCTGGGAAAGAGAAAAGGATGACCAGGTCACTTTGATCCATTTGACCCATCAGGGGGAATTATCAGCTATTCCCTTGTCCTTTTCATCTCTACTCCAACTTAGAGATCCAAAATCTGCCAATCACAGCAAAAAAAAAAAAAAAAAAAAAAAAAAAAAAAAAAAAAANGAGTAGGCAGAGACAGAAAACAGAGTCGGAACAGGAGGCCTCACTCACACAGTTCACACCGAGAAATGCACAACCCTTGTAGCCAGCAGGGAAGGAAACAGCACCTGGCAGAGTGGGAATCCATTCCAAAGACATGATGATGGGCCCTTCCTAAGGCATGATGATGGGTCAGAAGGGCCCTTGCTTCTGGTTAATCGATGCCAAACTTCCAAAAGTGGACCAATCATTCCACCCTCTACTTAGCCCGGTTTCTGACTGGAGATGTAAGGTTGCTTCAGCCCACAGACTGTTGTGTAACACTCTTCCTGGGACGATGTGAATGAACATCTATTTACCTCAGAATGGGAGCTGACAATAGACCAAAGTATGTATGCCACCAAAGTGCAACTGGGTAAACCAGAGTTTTATGGGGGTTACCTACAGGAATATGAGTGAGGAGTTACTTACAAGAACAGAAAACACCAGTCCTAGCACCGGTGACAGCACATGAAGTCTGTAAACCTGGAACACACTGCAGAGCCTTCAGGAAGCTCAGCAGGTTATCAAGTGTCTTTTCCAGATAGATCAGCTGGTCTTAGCCTCCTCCAGGCAGCTCCACTGGTCTGCGAGCCTCCCACCCACACCCCCACCTCAGCAGTTCTGGCTGCTTATGGAAGCTTGGGGAGTTGTGAATCTGGTAAGTTTCAGGGATTTCCTGAAACTTTTGAGTTGTGTGTTTTCTATGATTGTGGAGCTTCTCTTCAGGGTAGAATGTTTCACCTCCGCTTAAAGCGTACTGCTGCTTCATCTCCTCTTTCACATCCTGCATCTGAACTAGCCTTCCTACAAGATAGAAGGTTTTAATCCCCAGGAATTTGCTACGCACCTCAGATAGAGACAAAGGAGAGGCCATGGGCAGCCCACAGAGAGTTCTGGAAATGCCGCCTTTTCTCAAGGAGGCAGAGGTCTATTTGTTACAAATGTGATGACTCCCAGATGCTTGCAGTAAAACCATAGGTGTGAGCAGAAAACATAGAAGGAAGGTGTGTCAGTCACAGCCAGGAAACATGGAGTGTCCCTCTCGTGCAGGGAACTGGCACAACATGGCAGTCCACATGGACTTCCTGCAGAATTGAGGGGATATGGATGAAGATAGTGACAGGTGGGTATGAGTGTCATCCCTGCCACAGCTCCATTCAGGCTCAGGGCTGGGGTCCTAGAGGGAGTCACAGCCCAGGGGTAAGAGGCTCAGCAAAAATGAGTGAGTAGCCACAGGTGGCCCAGCCTGAGGTCATGACACTCTGTCCCTCTAGTTCTCATGACAGTGTGTCCCTGGGCTGGGATGTGGAGGGATGTGACCCGAGTTCAGTGGAGGATGGAGTGGAGCAGGAGCCCTCCTAGCAAGGCCCCGTTCCTCCAGAATGTCAGGCCTGCAGCAAGACACCCACAGCCACTGGGAAGGAAGCTCACTGCTGGCAGAATAGGCATGAGGACACAGCTGGAAGGCACAAGCTGGATAGCTTAGCTAATCTCAGAAGAGGAGGTGTCAGCTCACAGACAAACCCTGGGTCTCTGGTTGGGATAATGGGAGTGAGGTGATCATAACAAAAGCTAGGTAAAGGCAGTGGAACGTGAATGAATGACAGACGCCACAGAGGAGCTGAGGGAGATGACGGGACAGTGTGCAAACAGAGGGAAAAGATGGCATCCAAAAGCTGGCGACACACACTGGTAGCTAACAGAATATTCTAGAAGGAAAACTTACTCACAAGTTGTATTTGATTATAACACGGTCGGGAGGAGAAGGTGTTGGGGAACTCTGCGTGATGTAGATCCAAGAGAGTTTTGCCTCCTTTCCAACGAGACCTTTAAAAAAAAATCAAGGAGCGTTTGTTTGGTATCCTATAGGCTGTGGAACTCAGTTTCCTTCGCCGTGCAGGGCAGAAGACAACTACCATGTTCTCAAAAAAGGCTGCATTTTGTTTCTTGGACATGAAACCATGGTTTTGTCACCAGTGTTCCTCACTGCAGTGCCTGCCCTCCCCTCCGCCCCCCACCCCCCCACAAAACAGAAGTCACCTGGTCAGTAGGAAGGCAAATGAATGCTTGGTTTCCAGTAACCATGGCAAAGAGAACAAAATCAAGGCAAACCAACAGAGCCTGATTTAAATGGCCAAGAAGGAATGGCTGGACTCCAGGAGACACAGCTGGCTGTCCTGGAGACCACTGCTAAGCCACAATCCACCTGGGGACACGTGCTGAGGTCCAGTCTAACCAGCTAGTCAGTTAGCCAACGGTGAGACAGTTTTAGGAGGTGGAAGTAAAGGAGGAGGCAGAAATATCACGAGAGGCTCCCATCCCCTTTCCTGCCTGGACTTGTCCATCCACAGTCACAGGGACCCTAGAGGAGCCCAGGTGATTCTGTGCATTGTGAGTGAACCTGGCGGGTTCCAGGGCAGGCTGCATTTTCTATCACAGGTGAGCTATCTGGGAGCCCAGCACCTGCTGAAGCAGAATACATAGGGCAGACACGAGACCAAACAGCTCTGCCAAGGGTGTTTGTAAAACGCAGCACCAAGAAAACTAACCACAAGTTGGAAACTGAATGTCAAGAGATCAGCCTCAGGCATCATTAGTAATAAAGGATTGGGGGATACATGTGAAAATCTCCCAACCCCTTGGCTTGAGTATAACTGCTGTGTAAACACTACTTTCTCTTTGTGTGTGTGTGTGTGTGTGTGTGTGTGTGTGTGTGCATGCACGCACGAGCACAAACACAGGATGGAAACAGCGGTCATCATACAGATTCTAGAATTTAAACATAGCTTAGACAGAAATAAGAAATGGTGTGTAAATAATAGTCATAGCAGATGAACAAAGTAAAACTCCTTCAGTATATAAACTGAAGAAAGCAAACATACAGATGCCCAAGAGAGTTCATCAGGGGCATGAACCCCTCACTGAGAAATAGAACCCACAGATCAATATCCTTCCTATTGCAGAGGATGGTGCAGAAATTATCTATCTGGAGAGATGATTCTGTGATTAAGAACTCTGGCTGCTCTTCCAGAGGATCCTGGTTCAATTCCCAGTGCTCACATTGCAACTTCCAACCATCTAGTTACTCTGATTCAGGGGGTCTGATGCCCTCTTTGGGCCTCTATGTTCACAGATGCAGGCAAAACACCCATTTATGTAAGATTAAAATAAATATTAACTAGAGAAAGGGTAAGGTTAACAAAGTGAAAAGATAGTGGGTCAAAGGTGCCTCTCAATAAGGAAATAGGCTACCGTGAAAACTTCCTGGGTGTAGACATGGTGTGATGGTTTCCTTCACTGTGATTCCTCCCACTCTTCCATTTTAAGTATGGACACATTATTAGTAAGAGGTGGACCATTATTGGTGAGAGTTTATGTGAACTCTTGTGAACCACAAGTCCTAGGACAGCAGAACTTAAAACATAAATTTTAAGGTAGTATTTCCTTACCAAGATGCAATAAAATTTAAATCTTAAGCCAGAGACATTGGAAATAAAGGGGGAATTATAATAACTTTAAATGGTAAAAGGAATGCTATCTGTCCCTCTATAAAAGATGAGGATGCAAGAACATATACAGTCGTTTGTGGCCATAATAAAGATAGGTGGCCAGAACCAAATCAAGGATGAGGTAGTTTTCTCACACGAGTGGAAAGGTGGAAAGAAACAAGCTAAAAGATCAACACACTGAGCTGGGAAATGGAAAAATCTCTCAAAAGATTAGAAATATTTACTTTTGTAAGTAAGACAAAATACACACAAACTAACTTCTCAGCCCACATCAGTTCCAGGGAAAATAAAGGGATTTGACAAGGTGAAATGGCCCTGAGGCTTCTGAAGCAGGAATGGTTGACTGTTAGTGTTCCAGGATAAAATAGAGTCTTTAGCTAAATGACTGGTTGCTTAGATTATTTTCCTGTCTCTTTCCCTCTTTTCTATGTCTTCCCCTGCATGTGTGCACACACAGATACATACAGACACACACACACACGCGCGCACACACACACTCACACATGCACACACGCATGCCTTCTGACCAGGCAGGTGAGAAGGAAGCAGAGAAGATGGGAATGCAGAATCAAGGCCTTGCCAACTTCTTAGCTTCCAAGCCTCAGAAAAGGCACCTGTGCCTGGGTGCAAGCGCGTAGGACAGGGACCACGTTGTTTCTCCTGTAAACCAGCCCAGCACACCTCTAGGTTCAGATAAGAACATAAATGAACACAGAAGACCAGAACCCTCATTCTAAAATCCCGAGGGAAGGTTCTCGTGAAACCGAAGACAGTCAAAGTCCTCAGTGTGTTATGGATGCCCACCACCACCAGTCACAGCCTGGGACAGAAAGAATATCTTCCCACCTCTAAATGAAGCTCTCTCATGTAGTGAAAATATCTTCCTATTCAAAGATATGTTCTGTGTTTTCCAGTTGGTGGTGGCACACGCCTTTAATCCTAGCACTCATGAGGCAGAGACAGGTGGAGCTCTGAGTTTGAGGCTAGACTGAACTACAGAGCAAGTTCCAGGACAGACAGGACTGTTCCACAGAGAAATCCTGTCTCAACACACACACACACACACACACACACACACACACATGTTCTGTGGGATAGTGATGAGGCACTAAGTAACAGATGATTATCCTGATGATGCAGATGATGCTGAAACACGTTTTGGTCAAATATGACCATTTTATTAATGTATATTTTTAACATTCTCATTGATTATTCTGCTTATTATAATAACCTTCTCTACCAACTCCAAGATCATCGAGGAGCTTTTATGCAGATGGGTATATTTGTGTGTGGTGATTTGGATGAGAATGGCCCCCATGTGAGCATATGTTTGAATATTCAATTTCCAGTTGGCAAAACTATTGGGGAAGGATTAGGAGGTGGGGCTTTGTTGAAGAAGGTGTGTTCTCTGTTGTGTGTGGGCTCTCAGGTTTCAAAAGTTCATACCAATCCCAGTGTGTTCTCCTTTCCCCTCCCCTCTTCCCTCCCCTGGCTCTGTCTCCTCTATGTGGCTTGAGATGTGAGATCTCAACTGTTCCTGCTGTCCTATCTTTGCTCTGGCATCATGGACCCTGGCCCTCTGAAGCCATAAGCCCAATTAAAGGATTACTGTATAAGTTACCTTGGTCCTGGTGGTTTTGCCAAGGCAACAGAAAGTAAGACAGTGTGCACACGTGAGTACTACCAAGGTTAGCTGAGTGTTCCCACAGTGCTAACATTGACTAGGTGTCCCAACCTTACTGATATTAATGGGGTGTTTCAATAGTACTGGCGTTAACTTGGAGCTCCAACACCACTGACATTAACTGAGTGTTCCAGCATTTCTCACAGTAACTGAGTGCTACAACTGTATTGACATAAACTTGATGCTTTGAGAGTACTGATGTGATCTGGGTACTCTAACTGGGTGCTCCAGCAGTGCTGACAGGGACTGAGTGCTCCCACGCTAACTGGGTGCTCCAGCAGTGATGTGTGGCTGCTTCTTCACTCCCTCTTCACCAGTCACTCCACCTCCTAGAATTTCCTTCCACATAAATTCTCCCCAACAGCCTTCGCGTCATTTTTAGTTCATTTGCCTTTTCTTCCCTGGCTCCTCTGTGTTCGCCATAAGATGTATATTATCTTTGTAAACAGAAAAGTTCAATAAAACCTGGCCATAAACAACATAGAAAGCAGCATTCCAATTTTAGTGGAGAAATGATGTATCGTCATAGAATGGAGCCTGCAAGAATTTAAGCCAGCTGCTAACCAGGCCTGCTTAATCACTATTAATCACTATTGATCAGTGCTTGTTCACGAACGCTCTTTCTGGGCGAGGATTCATTCTTTCACAACTAGGAAGCCATCTAGGTCTTTTTGTCATCAAGATTTTTAATAACTGGTTTTAATTGTGTGTGTGTGTGTGTGTGTGTGTGTGTGTGTGTGTGTGTGTGTGTGTGAGGGATGTATGGATGCTGGTACAGGCATCTGAGGAGGCTAAAGTCTTTGGATCTTCAATTGTGAGCCACCTGACACAGGTGAATTCAGGTTCTCCAGAAGGTCAGCAAATGCTCTTAATTACCGAGTCATCTTCCCAGCAAAAAGAGGTATCTAGGTGCTTTGAATCTCTCTCTCTCTCTCTCTCTCTCTCTCTCTCTCTCTCTCTCTCTGTGTGTGTGTGTGTGTGTGTGTGCTTTGCCTAAAGTTCAATTCAAGACCTTGAACATTCTAGTTAAATGTTGTTCCACTGAGATATCATCCAACCCATATCAGTTTTTTCTTTAAACTGGAATTCCACTGCTGTTTGTGCGAGTTGGAATCTTCTCTGGGAGGGAACTGGATTCACAGTAGATTGGATAAATTCAGGTGAGATGTTTGGACCAGGGTTGCACGAGAGTGTGTTTGTACTGTGAGAGTGCTAGGAACTCTGAGGACTCCAGAGACTCCAGCACCTGTGCAATGACCATATATGGCGCTTCCTGATGGTACCCCCAAGCTCATCTTGTCCCATGAAGATCACTAGCATTTCTTCAGCAGGGTTTGCTTCTATGAGACCACAGCAGCGGGTATATCCCTGGGTCCTGACAGGTCCTCCGTGAGGTCTGTGAGATCAGGAGCTGCAGGTGAACCCAGCGCAGACACACAGATAAACAAGGATAGCGTAGCAAGAATAACACCTGACACACCGTAGAAGGTAAGATGTCCTGGCAAAGAAGGAAGCCTTGGCCTCTGGTTTTGGTCTTTTAGCTGCTTACTGAGGTTGTATGTGATCTGTAAACATTGCTGTGTTGGTCAGTTTTTTGTCAGTTTGACACAAACTAGAGCCATCTGGGAAGGAGAAAACTTAACCTAGAAGCTATCTCCATGAGATTGACTAGTTGGTAAATCCGTGGAGGCATTAGATTAGTGACAGATAAAGGAGGGCTCAGGCCACCATGAGTGGTGCTGTCTTTGGGTAGGTGGTCCTGGGTGGCGTGAGAAAGCGGGCCAAGCGAGCAAAGAGGAGGAAGCTGGTAAGCTGGGTATGTGCCAGTTCTTTGCTTGTCCCACTAAATGGTGTAGAAGCCCCTAACACTCTGAAGTTCACTTATACAAGGTCCTCAGGACAAGCAAATTCATGAGACAGAAAGTAGAACTGGGCTGCTTGTCTGAGTGTAAGAGGCCATGGGGAGTTACTAGAAAACACGTGTGAGGGCTGTTTAGGAGATGTAAAGGCGTGGCTTCTACATTACTCATGGCTTCTGCTTCAGTTCCTGACTCCAAGTTCCTGCCTCGATCTCTGTCCTGACTTCCCTTACAGGGGATTGTAACATATATATATAAAACTTTCTTATCCAAGTAACGGTTGTCATGGTGTTTAATCACATCAACAGAAACCTGATTAGGAAAGTTGTTTTCAGTGGTGTTCCTTGCTCTATGTGTTACTCAGCTACCTCCACCATCTGCCTCTACTTTCTGTCACATGAGTTTGCTTGTCCTGAGGACCCTGTATAGGTGAACTTCAGAGTGTCAGCGGCTTCTGCACCATTTATTGGAATAAGAATGTGTTTCAAGTTCACCATAGAGGCTGTGGTACTTCATCCCACTTCATATCCCAACAATATTCCACGGTGTGGTGGATGATGCGGGGGTTTGTGGTGTTTTCCACCCATGGGCACTTGGCTTGTTTCTACCATTTGGTGGCCATCAGTAGCGTGTGGCATGGGCTACTTATTTGCTTGTTTTCTCTCTAGGGCATCTTCCCATGCTATGTGCCAATTCTTCACTTAGCAGTTTGAGGGGCTGCCATGCTGCAACCACCAGAGACTGCTGGTTCAAATTCTCCCAGCACTGTCTGTGTCCCTGCATCGCTGTGTCCTTGCCAACATTTGTTACTGTTGACTTTGCTGCATATGGCCGTCCTCGTGGCTTGAATTGGGAGTTGCTTGGGGTCAGAAACTAGGTTTGCCTAGCGGGATTGGCACCGAGGCTCCTGCCAAGCCCTCTGCCCACTTTTTAGCAGGATTCGTTTCCCCGTCGGGCTTCTTGAGAGCTGTATCTGTGCCGTTCCTTTGCTTTTAGTATAAATCATTTCACTCTAAGCTGGGGGTGATTTAACACCCTACAGTGGCTGAGCTCACAGCCAGCTCCCAGAATTCCTGAAACTTAGACAGAGCTTCTCAAGGGTCAAGATGACCCAGCTACTGTTCATCCCTGTTCATCCTCCCAGGATTGGCATTAGGATTAAAGAAGAAAGGGTTTGTGGCGGGGTTTTGAACAGTCTAAAGTGTTTTCCTAATCTGAGTAAATACTGTCATTATTTATGGCTGCTTTCTGACTCACATAAGCCCCTCAAGGCCCCTCATGCTGGCCCATCTTTCCTCAGAGCAGAACTTGGGCAGAGAAGGAGATTGGAGCTGGGAGGGAAATTCCGGGCAGAATTATCTGTAAGCTGACAGCCTGCTGCCCCCATGCCCCCGACGGCTGATAAATAGGGAAAGCGAAGGCGGTTTCCCTCCCACAGCTTTTGAAGAGTCTCAGGGCATTTTAAACCCTTGCAAATCACTTAGCCGATAAAAACTGTTCTAATGAACCACAGACAGGCCCTTGCAGAGCCTCGGCCCACTTAGACAGTGACAGGCAGGACTTGGCTCAGCCCAGGCTATCCCAGGAGACAAGCTCTGGGCAGAGAGCGCAGGAGCTGTGAGTCCTCCCTGCAGGATCCTCTTGGCTTCATATCTCTCCTGTCCCTTGTCCTTACTCTCGGCCGGAGACCAGGCAGGAACTCAAGGCAGAAGAGCTCAGGTCTGCCTTATTCCTGCCAACAGCAGGTGGTTCAGGCTGGCTCTTCCTCCCTTTCTCCTGCCCTCCCTCCCTCTCTCCAGTTCCTTCTCTTTCTCTCTCCCTTATTTCTTTCCTTCTTCATTTCTTCCTTCCTTATTGACTTTCTTCCCGTCTTTTCTTATTTTATCCCACCCTTCCTGCCGCCTTACCATCCTTCTCCCCCCTCCTGCCATCTGACCACCCTTATTTCCCTCCCTTCTTTTATTCTTCCTTCTTTCCCCCTCCCCCATTACCTGCACTCCTTCCCAGTCTGTCTTTTATTTTCTTCCCTCCAGCTATAGCGAGCAGGGTGTACCATTTTGTGACATACTTAGAACTCTGGAGCCCTTTGACTATCTGCCTGGTGTCTAAGAACATGGTTCCTCCCCCCACCCCTGGTGACTGTCCCTGGGCACCCCTGTGTACTGCACCCTCTCCAGGCTCATCTGCCTGAGCTCGGCACTCATTCTCCCCATTCTTAGACTTCTAGTGGATGTGTGTGCAAATGAACTGAATGTAAGCTGCAGATTTGCATGTTGAGCTGTATGCGAGGGTGACAGTTACACCAGCCCACTCTCTCAGTGTGTCCATGCTGATGACCGTCCTGTCGTGTTGTCATAAGTCATTTGTGTTGATCCTTGTGCAGTATCACGTCAGGAGCCAGGGTGTGAGGGCCTGTGGTTCAGCCTCACAAACAAAGCTTTATTAGAGCACAGTCATGCTACCTCCATCATGAGTCCTTTGCGGCTGCTTTTGAATTCTGATGGCTGAGTTGTGTGGTCAGGACAGGGTCCAGGAGACCTGTAAAGGCCCTTAGCCAAAGATGGTGCGTGGTACTGCATGGCTGTTCTTGATCCAGGCAAGAGGTGTCTCCTATTGGTCTCCTAGCCCATGTTAGCCCATGGATAAAGGCCTAGAAAGGCAGCCAGCAGTCACTATGATGCTCATATATGTAAACAATGTTTCATGGGCACCAAAGTCCATGACACATTGAGCTAAGTCTTCCCCTTCCCAGGTGGTCCTGGCTTTCTGCTGATTGGCTGGAGCAAGTTGGGCTCACTTTCAGGGAGCTCAGTGGATTTTATTGCACTGCTGCTCGCTCAGTCTTCAGGAGACAGGGCTGCAGCCCATGCGGTCAGAAGGAAGCTGCTTGTTTGTTCCCAGCTGCCCAGATCTGAAATAATCACACAGAAACTATATTAATTACAGCACTGCTTGCCCTATTAGCTTATGTATATTTTTAGATAACTCTTACATCTAGATTTAACCCATTTCCATTATTTTATATTTTACCACAAGGTTGGTGGCCCACCGGCAAGATTCCAGCTGGCAACTCAAGTCTTTCCCCTCTGGCAGCTCCATGGCATCTCTTTGACTCTGCCTACTCTCCCCTTCCCATATATATATATATATAATGTTCCAGCCTGGCTATCTGGCTATATTAAGCCATTGGCCGAAATCAGCTTCTTTATTCATTAACTAAGAAAAGTAACACATATACAGAAGGGCTTCCCACACCACCATGCTGTGTGGCATGGGGCATCCCTGTAGGGGAATCTAAGAGGGCCTTTTGAGGAGGCATGGGTAAGGGAGGTATTTGGAATCACCATGGTAAAGTAGGGTGATATAGGCATCTGAAGCAGCTGTGGGACACAGGTCCTGCATGACGAGTGTGCACTAGGATCAGGGCTCCTCTACGGTGTCCAGAGCACCAGGAAGGCATGTGTCTCTGTGTGGGGCAGACATCCCGCTGCATCTCCTCTTGCTCAGTAGAGAAGAGTACCGGCATCTTGAAGAATGCAATCCATGCCCAGGATGCTAATTGTCACCCATTGTGTGCCAAAGGGGAGACTTAGACGAAGAAGGTAGCTCCACGCTCCAGACCTTTATCTGTGCATCGGAGGCAACCACAACACTCCAGCCAGCAGTGGACCCAGACCAGGGAGTCCATTCACAAGACAGCTTGCTCACTGTGAGGAAGTGAGAAGACTTTGGTAGGAATGAATCTGGTCTGTGCTCAGTAAGAAGCATGGATGGGTCCTGAGGTGTGGGTCTCTTGGGGGTCCTGATTGTTCTGAGAATTCCTTGTTTGTACCACGTGTCTACATGGTGCAGGATCATGTGAAAGGAAAAAGGGCCTGCCAGTGATGCTTTACTGTAACACACGCACACACACACACACACACACACACACACACACACACACACACTACCATCATCACCATCTTCTGTCTACTGGGTGGGTCTGATAATAATTTTTGAGTCCACATTTGGGGACTGGGAGTCCCTAAACAACTAGTGAGGTTTACCTGGGATGTCTGGGGTGTTTCTGATAGACATCAGTTTCAGGATTGATGGGTCTAGCCCTGTTTTCTTTGAGGCCTGCGCTAAACAAACGAGACCAAGAAAAGGAGATTTCCCATCTACCTTCAGTGTTTCCTGCTCTGGACTACTCACGAGTCTCTCTCCCGTACTCAGGGCTGTGGTCTCCAGTTGAAGGGCTCCATGGCTTTCCTAGACTCTAGCTAGCTCCTGGAAGGTGATGGGTTAGTGGTAGCTTGAGTGAGACATGTCTCCCATAAGATCATATATTTGAATATTTAGTACCTGGTTGGTAGTACTCTTGAGGAAGCTATGGAACATTTTGAACCACTGACGCTGGGAAATGTGTCAGGGTCAGGGCTCTTGTAAGGAGGTCTGGAGAGGTTACGGCCCAGAGCTGTGATGAGGAAGCATGGGCTGTAGGGGATTTCCAAAGATACTGGAAAAACTGGAGCTACTAATATCTGCTAGCGAGACTGCACAGAGAGAGTGGAGCCAGCCTAAGAGAGAGATGTCTGTTGTAGGCAGCAAAGCAGGAGAGGCAAGGTCATTTCAGCCTTTGAAACTTACCAGGTGCTATAGACTTTGCTTTGATGGCTTTGGTCCATTATTTCCTTCTATGGCCTCCTTCTTCCCTTTTTAGACTAGGAATGTGCTTTTGTATATTAGAAGTTTCTAAGCTGATTTATTTTATAGGCCGACACAGTCAGGAGACTGCCTTGAGTCTCAGAAGATATTGAACTTTTGGATAGTATTGAGACTGTTACAGACACTGGGACTTTTGAGGTTGAAAAAATGTTGTGTCATAAGATGACCATTGGTCTATGGGGAAAACGGGGCGGGGCTTGTGCTGGTTTGAATGAGAAATAGCTCTCATAGACTCTTGTATTTGAATACTTGGTCCCCAGTTAGTTGTGCTGCTTGGTAAGGTTATGGAACCTTTACGATGTGGAGCCTTGCTGGACAGGCTCTGAGATTCTTGTACCTACTTCCTGTTTTCTCTGCTTCTTGTGTGTTGATAAATATATGACCAATCAGTTTCCTGGTTCTTCCACCATGCATTTTCCTTCATGGTGGACTCTATCCCTTGGAACCACAAACCAAAATAAACCCTTTTCTTCTCTCAGGTGATTTTGGCAATGCTATTTTATTACATCACCAGAAAACCAACTAATCCAGGACTCTCCATTGCCCATGGGTCAACTCCTTACAACTGTTTCTCTTTATGTAGACCCAGTAAGGTCCACATCTGTGGCCCCTTTGAGCACTAGATGGCCTGCCTTGTATGCCATCGGATACTGTGGTGGAGCAGGTAGGGAGACAGAGAACACAGGTTAGGGTCAAGAGTCACTCTCTACCCCACTCCCACCACAGACAAAGGGAGACGGTGGACCTGGGAGTCTTGCTGGTCTCTTGTTCTATCCTCCATGTCCTTTCCCAAAGTGAAGATGACTCCAATGAACTGGAACCATCCAGCACTTTGCTTACAAACTGGGCACAGACCCCATATGAAGCCTGGGTGCCCTGCATGTTGCAAAGCTTTCCTGGGAGCTGCGGGGCTAAATCTCTCCAGAGTTGCTTTCAGCCATGAACTCCTGTGACTCCCAATCAGAGCTGTTAGTCTGGAAAACAATAGCAGACAATTAGCAAGAGGAGAGCGGAGGTTCCTTGCCACGCTCTCTGCTTTTACCAACGCCTCACCTTCCCGCTATCACCCAGAGCAGATTCTCCCCAGAGACACAAAAGAAGCCTTGGAGCTCGGGGCGTGCTCTCAGCACTGCTAAGGTGTTTCTCTTGCTCCTTGAAGCCGGTGGTCAGTCAGGAGGTGCACTTAACTTGGTTGAATGCAGGGACATGCATGTGCATGCATGTGCATGTATCTATGAATGTATGTGTGTCTCTTTATGTGAATGTGTGGACGTGCATGCATGTGTATACAAGCATGCATCCCTGTGCATCTCTGCTTGCATGTGCATGTGTATATTTGTGTGTGTTGCATGCTTGTATGTGTGCATGCATATATAGGGATAATCTGCATGCGGAAAAAGCATGTTGCCATCACCTTTCCCCATTCCCAGATCTCCACATCTGTACAGGAGGTGAGAGAAGCAATGAGAATCCTGAAGTCAGAAAATGGCTTTGAAGGAGACAGACGTGTCCAGTCTTTGTCTGAGCAGGCATTACTCACGTCCTGTCCAGGAGGGTCTTGTAGACAGTTCTGAGGACCTGGCCTCCTTTTTACCCTCACAGACCATGCTCAGTCCTTCTCTGTAATCCTTGTGTGTGTGTACGATGTACTGATGGGAAACTGAGTTACCAAGCAACCGGATGAGATCTAGAATTGCCTCAGAGACAGGCCTCTGGACATGCCTATGGGGGAACACTTGCTCTCCGTGGGTGGCACCGTTTCACGGAGTGAGATCTGATGATTTTGAAAAGGAAAGTGAGCTAAGCACCAGCCTCTGTGTCTGCCCTTCCTGATCCATTTGCAACTCCATTGGCTGTCTTCAGCTCCTGCCACTATGTCTTCTTTGTAGACTGTACCCTGTAACTGTGAGCCAAAAAGAGCCCCTCTCCCTGATTGAGCTGCAGTCGTCAGGGTGATGTACCACAGCAACAGGGAAGCAGCTGAGGCAGTGCCAATCTGAGAATTGGGTGCATAAAGGGACAGACGGGAGGAGCAGGCTAGCTTAAATAGACACACAGGAGACAAGAACAAAAAGGATCCATGCAGAAAATCAATTATGCTAAATATCTTTGCCATTGATTCTACTACATTCTAGGCCTGAGAGTGGGGACAAACCTGATTTCTGTACCACTAATGGCTAAAATGACAGATGGTGGCATCGAGGTTGCTGGCAGCAAAAATTTAATTTCCAGAGATCTCTGTCATAGAGACAGGCATCTTGGCCATTCATGGGATGTGGCCTCCTTCCCTGCTTCCAAGGTCTCTGTGCCCTTGTCCCATGCTCGCTCTCAAATCAGGGTCTGCTTGCATGTCCTGCCATTTTGCCCTAGAAGTTCCAGGGAAGATATTCCTGGCCTCCTCTCCTCAGCCCACAGGAAGACGGTGTGGAAATCAATCAGGACACCCCTCACCCTTGCAAGAGGGTTGGCTGCTGTGGGCCTGGTGTCCTGCAGCCTCTGGAGTCAGCTGGAGTGACAGCCACGTCCCCGCTGCTGACTGAGATACAATTATGGAGAGAATGCATTTAATGCTCCACTGGGCAACTTGGTATAAAACAGTTTAATTTTTCACTGAAATCTAAATTTGCTCCCAGACTGTATATTTTTCTATCACATTAGATGATCAATCTGAGCAGAAATCCAATTTTAACTCCGTACCCTCTCTGCCACCTCTCCTCCCCACTCCCCTTCCCCCAGATCTCCCAGCCTCACCCAGGAGAACCCCCACCTCTGGGCTCTTCCCAGTAGAGGATGAGGAGCCCCAGCTGGCCTCAAGATGCATTTGGGCCCAAGTGGCCCAGGCCTCTCTCAGGCTGAAGACTGAAAGTGGCTCCCCCGAGCTGGGACCACTGACATGAAAAAGGCTGCCTGTGAACTGGGTGTGTCTCGGATGGCAGAAGATCATGTGATCCAGGATGACCCAGGGCAGCTTTTCAGCCTGCAAGGACTAGGCTGCGGTGTGGACTTGTTTAGCATAGCCCCAGGCAGGGAAGAGCACAAGCTGGACTCCCAGACTGTTAAGTGTGGTTGGTTCTCCAGCAGGAGTTGAGCAGAAAGCCCTGCTCTGGTCTGACAGGTCGTGATGGACATGCCAGGCGAGAAGACAGATGCCCCCTCATATTCCTCCATGCCTTGAGACACTCCCCTCACACGGTGGCCTTGTTTGAGTGGCATCAGTGGGACATCCAGCCTTCCTTCGCAGGGACACATGGCTGGCTGGTTTGGGGGCCTTTGGGAATGTAGGCAGGTTTATCTTTCAGCAGAATCTCATGGGACATAACGCAACGAAAGGTGCTGTCCATTCATGGTCCCTTCCCATCTCCAGAGCTACAAAAGAGCAGCTCCTGTCAGAGCCTCTCCTGTCTCCTAGGGAACTATAAGGTGGGTAGCCAGAGTGCACCTCTGTGTGGTACCCAGAATCCACATGCCTCATAGTAAATCCTTTCTGCTTTTGCCTCTGGCTTCCTCCAGCAAATGCTGTTCATTCTCTCATGCCAGCAGGGCATGTGTGCTCGTGCCTCAAACCCTTGGGGTGAGAGCCTAGAACTCCATATGCAGGAAGCTTCTGCATTTTGCCCCAAGAGGGGCCCCGTTTGCATTTAGCGCTGGAGCGGCTGCAACTATTTGGGCCTGGGGCTGGTCTGTGATGAAGAGAAGCCGCTCCCTTCTCTCTTCATGTTCTAGTCTGCTGTCTGTCGATGTTATAAACCACCATGACCAAAGCACCCTGAGGAAGGTTGTTTGATGCTATGTCTTACAGCCTGCCCAGAAGGGAAGCTGGAACAGGAAACTAGAGATAGGAACTAAAGCAGAGGCCATGAACATGGTTCGCTAGCCTGTTCCCATTGCTCAGTGCGCTCTTTTATACAAGTGTCTAAAGGTGGCACAGCCCTCATCAGACTGGGATCTGCCACATCAATCACGAGCCAGGAAAATGCCCCTACAGACTCGTCTACAGACCTCTTTCTTAATTGAGAGTCCCTCTATCTAGTAAACCTTAGCTTGAGTGTCAAGCTAACAAGAGAAAATTAACCAGAATACGTCATTAAGAGCCCACGAGGAGAAGAAACAGGAGTCAAGGGAGAGGCCACAGTGGAATCTCGGCCAGAAGCCATGGTGACGCCTTTCCAGTCTTCTGGGTGGGAACCTGAGAGTCCAAGGTGAGCTCTCATCCTTAGTGTCCGAACTGTCAGCAGGATGTCGTTAACCCCTACTTAGTTCTGGTCCCCATCCCACTCCCTATATTGTGCTGTCAGAGAGAGGACAACCATGGGCCAGTTATTCTTACATAAGAAGGTCCTGAGTGCCTCAGTTTCCCCAGCACTGGGCCTGGCTGTCGCTGCCTCGTATTTCTCCGAGAAGAGGAAACAGGGGCTAGATTTATCATGGTGCATCTAGGTGAAAGAGTCCTTGCTTACATGCCCAGAGCCAGTTGGGATGGGCATGCGACTGGGGAGGGGGCACCTTTACAGGAAGTTGGACACCGAATCTCCAAGTATGGAGTAAACAGAACGGGGTGGGGAATCAAGGCAGCTGCATTAGGTCTATGACCCTAGCGCATATGTGTGTGTGTGAGGGGGGTGGCTATGGAGATCGATACCATGACAGGAGGAATGGCTCCACCTAGTGCAGGCTCTCACCCTCTAAGACCTTGCCTGCACACAGGGGTCTTCCTGGGTAAAGGGAATAGCAGAACAAGGAGCCCCACCCTGTTCGCTCCTGATCCCTTCGGTGGGGTATCCTGAGACGGCTGAAACCCAGCCTGCATTGCCCATCTCAAGCCAGATCTGATGGAGTAGAGCCAAGCAGGGTTGCTGCCCCTACCCACAATGCTACCCTAGGTCCAGCACACCCGGGAGAATTGCAGGAAGGTGGGAGAAGGCCGGCACTTGGATGGACAGGAAATGGCTTCGTGGTGGGTGCTGTTGGCCACAAAGCTACGTTTTCGAAGAGAAGTGAAACAAGAAGAGAAAATGCTGCTGAGATTGGGGGAGGCGAGGACACAGAACTTAAGAGCAGCACACGCCCAAGGAGCCCCCAGGGGCCTGCAGAAAGGAACAAGGACACACGGTGAGCAGTAATATAGAGACTTGTTGCTGCATACGAGTAGCTTTACCAAACCTGAACTGAAACCATAACGTTGCCAGCAGCCCTGATTCCAGGCAGGGGAGGAAAATGCTGTGGTAAACATGTCAGAAAGAGGCAGCAAGGAGGAAATGTCACTGTACAGGAAAGAACCCAGATTAACACTTGAGACAAAGAGAAGAAAAAAAATGTTCCCAAGTCGTGAGTGAAGAGACTGAGGTGGGGGCCCTGAGCTCTACACCTCGCACCGCGTACACGTGGTACAGTTGCATGACCTGTGACCCCAGCATTCTGGAAACAGAGGCAGGAAGATCGGGAGTTCAAGTTTACCCTCAGCTACACGAGTTCAAAGCCAGCCAGGGCTACATGAGACCCTGTCTCAGAAAGGAAAAAAAAAAAGTCACACAAAAAGCAAGATCAAAAGTCATGACAAACAGGGCTTGCAGAAGAGGACGTGAGTGTGATGTCCCAGGTGCTGTCCAGAGATAACTGGAAAATGAGAGACCTGGTGTTGTGCTCAGAAGATCGCCACCATTCCCTGCAGGGCAGAACTCCGTGTAGGGAGGGCATTCTGGAGGAATCTTGACATCATGTGGACATTCCAAACTGACAACAGGTGTTTTGAGCTGTCTTCTAGAAACACAGCCACACAGTGCCAGAACAAACCCTGTACACAGTCGTGGCAGACGCCGTGACAGCTTGCCTGTCCGGCAGACCACACCAGTGTCCACAGCAAGGGAAATGCCAGTTCTGGTTCATGAGAGTTGGATTTGAAATTAAACGGGGAGGGGGGAGGGAAAAGGGAAGAAAGGAAGATTTCTCTTGTAGAAAGAGTACTGAAGACATTTCCAAATCATGAGCAGCCCATAGCAGAGCCTACCAAGGAGGTAGACAGGAAGGGTGAGTGTGTGCAGTGTGTGCGGTATGTGGTGTGTGTACTCTGTGCATGGCAGTGGTGTATATGTCATTTGTGTGGTTTCTGTAATATGCCTTGTGTGTGTTGTATGAGTTGTGTGGTTTGTGTGTGGTATATATGTTGTACGACATATGAGGTATTGTATGTTGTGTGTGGGGTTTCATGCCTGTGTGTTTTATATGTGGCATGTGGAGTTTGTGATGTATACAGTACGTTGTAGTATGTTTTATGTTTGGGAAAAAAATATACCCATAATCTTTAGCAGGAAGGGTAAGGAGAAAGATGGGTGAACATGCACAGGCCATGACAGGGCAACATCCAGGAGCAGGTTCATAGAAAGACGAGTAAGCTTAGCTGAGTTCTGGAGTCTGGGGATCTGGGGAGCCCCAATGCGATCATCACACGCCCATCACAGCACCCCTATACACACTGCTCATTGCTCCTCCAGTGCTCACACTGCTGGGTTTCTGTTTGCAGGTACCTGGCACCAAATACTGACATTCTGCTGAGAAATGCCTAGACTGTCTTCTGCCCCTGCAGTGACATCGGCCAGGGCCATGCTCTAAGTGTATCTCTTATATCTTGTATATTTGCATGGACATCCTTAAAGTTTGCCAGTGCAGTTTCCCCGAGGTCCCCTTCACAGGCTCAAAGATCATACTCTTCCTGCAGCTGCCAACCCCACCCAGGCTCTTAGCTGGCAAGATCCAGGTTGTAATAAATATGGAGAGCAGAATGGGGATCCAAAGGCCAGAGTAAGGCACCTGATACCTGCCAGGTGCCTTGAGGGACAGATTCAGAAGGTTCTGGTGGATCCTGGGTCGTGAGTAGGGGAAGGACATTTCCAGAGTGGTGGAGTTTTCTATTATGCCACTGTTGTGTGTCTTTGACCACCTTACAAAAGAGGCTTCCACTTGCTGAACTCCTTGTTATGATGCTCCCTGCCCCCACCCACAGCTGTTGCCCCAAGGCCATGATGTCCTCCTTGATGTTCTGGGAGCACCAGAAGTCACGGGAAGCACTGAGGATGATATAAAGAAGAATGGTACAAGGAAAAATAATTGAAAGGCAGGTCATAGGAACTCAAAAATAGAGAGGAAGGAGGCTCTTGGGGAGCTTCTGCTTAGCTCTGAGTCTGCAGCTGTCTGTTACGAGCCATGCGGGCATTCCTTTAAGCCTCTGGAAAATAAGAGCCCAGCTGTGCCTTCCGCCACCCTCTGCCTAAGGGGGCATCGTGCATCTTTAGCCTTTGGAGAAAGGATTTGGGGATGAGCATGCTCCACTTACAAAGGGAACCCAAAGAACTAGAATTGATGAGAAAAAGAAACACAGATGCTAAGGGAATCTGGGTCTATCAGGATCTAGAGGGTAGCCCTGTCTAATATCACAGTACGGCTGGCAGGAGGGCACAGCCCCAGGAGCCTGGGCCTTGAGCATTGCAATGATCGGGGGGAAAGGTGGGGATTAAGAATGTTGAGAGCAGAGCCAGGCTGTGATGGCACACACCTGTAATCCCAGCACTTGGGAGGCAGAGGCAGGTGGTGGTGGCGCATTCCTGTAATCTCAGCTCTAGGAAGGCAGAGACAGGTGGATCTCTGTGAGTTTGAAGTCAGCCTGGTCTATAAAACAAATTTCAGGACAGCCAGAGCTGTTACACAGAGAAACCCTGTCTTGGCAGAAAAAAAAAAAATGTTGAGAGTGAGATAGAGACCTATGATATTTGATAAAAATATATAACTAACTAACAGATAAATAAAAGCTCAGAATTCAAACAGAACTTGCCCTACTCTCCACTGGAAATGGATCAAGACCCAGAGCAAAGCCCTTTGGGATTGCCAGGCACACCCAGCCAGCTGTGTGCTTGATGCGACTGCCCAGTGCTGGTTATTTTCTCAGTGATGTGACCAAATGCCTAACAAGAATCGATTAAGGGGAAGAGTCGGTTCTGACTTAAGTTTGGTACAGCAGGGAAAACAGCCTCTGCTGAGACCACACCTCCTTGTTTCACAGACCAGGATGCAAAGGGCATAGAATGCTAGCTTCCATCCTCCTCTGTCTCCTCTTCTTCTCCTTCCTTCCCCTCTCCCGGTTCCTCCCTCTTGTCCTCCCCCTCCTCCTCCTCTTCTCCCTGTTCCTCATCCTCTCTCATTCTCCCCCTTCTCCCCGCCCTCCCTCTCCTCTTTTCTCTCCTCCCTCTCTCCCTTCTCCTCCCTCTTTTATTCCTCCTCTCCCTCCTCCCCCTCCTCTTCCCCTTGCTCCTCTCCATCTTCTTCTTCCTCCTCCTCTCTCATCTTCCCCCTCTTCCTCTCCTCCTCTTTTTCCTCCCCTCCTTTTTCATCTCCTTTTAAGTCAGTCTGGGACCTCAGTCAGTAGGATGATGCTTCCCACAGTCAGGGTGGGTCTTCCCTCCTCATTTAAACCTCTATGGAAACGTGTGTTCCCATGGTGATTCTATAGCCAGTCAAGTTAAGGTTAACATCTCATTACCCAAGGGAGTGTCCTTGTTTTAATCCACACAATATTCTCTATCCTGTGCCCCATTCAGGTGGCCCATGGGTTGGAATTATCCCAGAGTCACTTACTTTCTGGGAATGTCATAGTTTTATTTTCTTGGCCCTGGTAAGGAAAGCCTAGACCATATACCCAGGTCCTTCTGGAGTCCAGATTGTGGTTCTTTAAACTAGGGCATCTCCTCAATTCTCGTTCTAGCCATCAGTGTGGTTCCATCTGATCTGGAAGCACCTTCTTATGAGCCTGATGTCTTCTTGAAGATGCTGATTGAAATATCAGTATGACAGCTGGTGTCTTCATCAGCCCACAGAGGCTTCTGAGCTTTTCTACAGGGATGTTAGTATCAACTCAACGCCTAATCATGGCCTTCACCTCCTGATTCCACAGGCCTGCATTACTCCCAAGCTCTCCCCTTAATCCTCCCAAACCCATCCCTGCATCCTCCCGGCTTCAACAGAGTCTCTGTTTCCTGGAGGAGGCAGGAAATTCTACACCTCACCCATCCCATCTCCACTATCACTGCTGTTCCCACAGCTGTCAGAGAAGCCACAAAGAACATTAGATCAAGCAGTGTAAGGCTGTCACTCTGGCCCGTCCTCATTACGGATCCAACATTCTTACCCTGTCTCCAAGTGTCCCCCAAGCTGTCAGAGTGTTGGATCTTGCAGATCTTTGTAGAAGTGATCTTTTTCTACCTTAGGGTCTTGACATAAGCCACTCACAAGTCTTATAGGCTCTCAGGGGTCACATCTGTGTGACAGAACAGCTGGTATGTCTTGTTTGTCCCCCTGAAATCCCTGTTCTGCTTTGCTTATCACATGGCACACCAAGACAGACATGGGTGTATGCTGATAGCCCTGTAAGAAAGGATCCCAACAGTTTAGCACCCCATTTTTTCCCCTGTGCTTTATTCTGCCAGGCTTGGAGTTTTTCTAATAAAAATCCCAGGAGTGATTGAATGTATAAGTCAGTAAAGCCCTCTGTGTGCCAACCATAGTCCAGCCCATGCCATTTATTTGTGAGTCTTTTTCTACCTTTCATCACCTGGTGACAATTTAGAGCTTCGGATTCATAGCAAAGTCCCTGACTTTCTGGGACCTTTGCTTGTAGCCCAGAGGAGCAGTGGGAGATAGCCTGGAAGTTCCAGCTGAGGCTCAGGCAGTCCCTAGAGCAACTTCTCCATCTCTGCACTGTCCCTGATCTTTGCAGACCTTCGCAGAGTCCCCTCCTGTCTGCAGGCCTGAAACTAGTTCACTGGGCATCATGGCCAGAAGGCCAATCCTATTTCTGCCAGCCCAATTCAGTTCCACAGCTGTCCCCTGCCCCTGCCCCTCCAGACTGCTTCTAAGCAGGTGCCACTCTTGATTTTCTTGGCTGTAGTTCTCCAGGCTCAGGATTTAACCAAGACCTACCATCCCAGACTTGTTATACCATCCCCAACTAAACCCTACTCAGATGTGTCTAGGCCCTCCTGTAGCCTATAGCATCATGCCCCTGAGAACTCTCTTGGCAATTTCTATCTGTCCATCAACAGATTGATTCTTGTGTAGAATCTCTGGAACTTCCAGGTCTCCCGTCTGTCCTCTGAGTAATCCCACTTCAAGGAATATTTGAATTTTAAATAAATATTTGCATGCACAGGACAGCTGCCTTTGAGGAAAACCTGTGTGTCCTCTTGCAAGACAGATTCCTTGGCTTCTCCGCAAGATGAATAATGTCCCCTAAACGTATCTGCCGTGTAGATCCTCATTTTCATAGATCATGCTCCCCCAGAGCGTGGCTTTACGATAAGTAGACACTCCTTATGTCTCCTTGCAGATAGTGTTTGGGGAAAGAAATGCATCTTCTGAGAACGAGAACAATGCATAATGACTGGGACAAACACTCCGAATGTCTCTCCCCGCTTACCTCACCCACAGCCTGGAGCAGATCTTCCAGGACAGAGTTCATTGCCTAGGATCTAGGGTTCCTCAGTACAGGAGAGAGATGGTTACTTCCTGAGCCTCATGGGCCCCCCAGAGTGCTTCCTTCATCCGGACAAGCAGAATGTCATGAGACCTCAGAGCGGTGATTTCATCAGACAGACACAGGGGGAGCAGGGATGTCCCCAAAGGTCCAGATAAGGCTGGATTCCATGTCTCTGTGAAGAGTCCTCCTCCCTCCTGATGGGAACCCGCACAGAGAATACCTGGAGATGTCCCATGCAAGGCAAGTCTCAAATACAAGAAGTTTTCTGGAGCTGTGACTCAGTTTCCCCACCTGTAAGAGGAAGAAGGGTTTCTGTTTGAAGAAAGGGTCTCATGTGACTCAGGCTACACTTAAATTCAGTGTGTTAGCCAAGGAGGAGTTCAAAGTCCTGATCCTCTTCCCTCTACCTTCCAAGAGCTGGGATTACAGCCAGGAACTCAGCTCAAATAGTATCAAGAATTCAACCCATGGGTTTGTGTAGGCTAGAATAGTCTTCTACCAACTGAGTCACACCCCTAGCCTAAGATACAATTCTGATAAGATTTGCCTTCTTCCAAAGAAAAGCTACCCACACTCTTTGATTGTTATCCAGGGTACCAAGAGAACCTTGCTGGTATAAACCGAAAGAAAAAAAAGCCAGGAGCAGGCCTATCAGGGGAGGGCTGGGTAGGCCACTTAACAAGGCCAGGAGTCTCAGTCCAAAGGACAGCCATGATGGCTTGCAATCCAGGGGCCATGTAAGTCCCCCACCAGGTGTGTATGGCCCACAGCCCAGTGAGCTCCTTTCCCACGGCAGCCAGCAGCATCCGGCTCTCCATCTGAAGCAGGCGCCTGCGTATGATGCTCTCAGAATCCGCAGTATGAACCCACTTGACATTGGGATGCTTGTGTTGGAAAGATTCTTTTCTCGGGGAGAGACTCCATGCAGGCCTGCCCTCGCAACTTCCCCATGACAGATGGGACCCCTGGAAAGAAAGCTGCATCTCCCCACCCAAGGGCTGTGTGGTAATTAATAACCGGCTGAGGAAACTTGATTGCTGTTCGTGGGTCTGAAAATGGATAAACAACCATCATTGCCAGAAAGGCCGGGCTGTATTCATCACCATTACAGAGAGTAATTCGGCTTGTGCGCGTTAATCAATCACTGCTCTCTCTGGGGCTTGGGCCGGGCCAGTCCCTGAGAGTGGACAGCCGTCACCAGCTCGCAGGCCGCAGTCCAAGCATGATGGATCGCAGCTGCCGCGGCTCCAATCTGGATGGGATTGCTGGGGAGCAGGCTGGCTGCACCAAGCTGATATCCCAGCACAAATTATGCAAATGAAGGTGCCCTGCATTGTGCACCTCACAGGAAAGGAGAACAAAATTAGCATGCTGACAAGTGGGAAGGGAGACCTCCCTCCGATGCCCAGGTGTGGCAGGAGAGGGCTGGACAGCGGGGGCAAATGTCACCAATGAAGCTTCTATTTAAGGATGTGTGCCAGTCTCCATAGTAACTAAGACCTAGAGAATATGTTTTCTTGGCTTTTGTTTAAATATTTATTTTTATTTTTTTTTATTTATGCACACCTGTGTGTGTTGTGTTCATCTGTCTCTCTGTGTGTATGACACATGTGTGTGTGCGTGTGCATGTGTATGGCTGTGGAGGCCAGAAGAGAGCATGGATGCCCTGCAGCTGGACTTACAGGCAGCTGTGAACTGCGCAATATGGGTATTAGAAACCAAACTCAGATCTTCTGTAATAACAGCAAGTGCTCTTAACTCCTGAGCCATTTCTCTAGCCTTGGTATATTCTTAATTAAAATAATGACATATCCCATGGGCAGGAGAGTACCTTCAACACAGAGAGGTGCAGATCTCTAGGACAGTTGGTATTCTTTTAGCAAGGTGGAAGACAGGTGAGGAGAGCCAGGCCCAGGGCATCTACAGGTTTTTAGAGTCTGGAAATAAGGAACATGAGCTTAGGACAATGTGACCTGTCACCTCTGGTTTCTTTCCTACATGTCATCTGCTCAGTGACCTCACCTGCACCTTAATGTCCTGTGCTATAAATATCATACCTCTCTCTAGCACCCTAAGAGCGATGGGGCTGGATACCCGTGTCAGCATGACACAGCGTCCCTTCATCTTCTCTGTCAGCACATCCCCCTGCAGTGGCCTGACACTCCAAACTGCCTGTCAGTAGATCGTCCCACGATAACATGCTTCTACATCAGGGGCTAAGACCCCGCACCCTGGATCTGCCTCTGTGAGTCACACTCTTGTCTCTGCCTGCCCTTGGGGCTTTATATGGAGATCAACATGCAGGAAGAGAACACCACAGCCAGCTATGACAGACTCACTTCAGCTCCTTAAGCCAGTGTCAGTGTCCTAACCTGGCTCTGACACCCATCTGGACAATGGCACATGTGCCCCGGAGCCCCTCTGTCCAGTGTCTACCGACCCGTCCAGCATCTCCCATTTTCTGCTTAGACTCATCAGACTCTTCTGTCCCCTTCCCTCTGGACCAGAAACCCTGTACGGAGGAAATCCCATGACTCTCTCAGAGCCCTGATGTTCTGATCCCAGTGCTGATCCTGGTGTTGCTTGGCTCTGGTCAGGCCCCAGGAGCCCTGTCTCAGTCTCCCTATTAGGATGTATCCATTGTTGTGGGGTGGTGCTGAGGACTCCGCAGCCATGTGATGGGGGAAACAAGACAGAGACATGGGATTTAGCCTTCCACTTAACTAAAACCCTCGTGTCTCTCCTGAGTCCCATCATTAAGATACAACTTCACAACATCAATGGAGGATAAGACAACAATTATGGGAAATAATCATGTCCAGAAAGAAGAAGGGAAACAAAGGCAATGCGGTCCAGCTTGTGCTCAGAGAAAAATGATTTGAAAGGAGAAAGATGAGCCTGGGAGCCATAGGAGACACAGGCATGGGAGAGGTAGATATGAGACAGGAAAGAGCTGGGGTCTCAGCACTGAATCAGAGCCAACAGATCTGATATGAAGACCTGAGCCCTGGAAGGGTCGAGGTCAAGAGACAGGGCCTCAATTCCTGATCTATGGGGCTGGAACTCACTGACCAGTTTTACTTGGTGGCAGAGACTACGGGAAAGACTGCATCTTCAGCCATCTGGGCTCTCTTGAAGTTTCCTGGAGAATTCAGACTGGTATTTTATGAGGAGCATCTCTCTAGAGTGAGAGTCCCTGGGGAGGGGTGCAGCTGGGGCTAGGGAGATGAGCTGAGCAAGGTCTCTTCTAGCCAGCAATTCACTGGTCTAGATCATGACCAAGGAGCCCTGCAGATGCGGACATACACAAGTGATGGTTGCTTAGGGGGAGACTGTATGGCTAGGAGTAGGTGTAACACAAACCCAGTGCCTCCTAGGCCAAGCTTGCTGTGTGCCTGTGTTAGAGAGCCATTGTCACTATGTGTGTGAGAGGAAGCCTGTGCATTTGAACTACATGCACGGACTGGCCTGGCAGAGAGCTGTGCATCAAAACGAACCAGCTGCAACCAGGGTGTCCTGGTCAAGCCAGCAGCTCCTCACGTTCTGTCCTGTGTCTCCCTGGGGTAAACAGTCCGCACCCTAGAATCCTGGCAGGAATGACAGACACAAAACATTATTATTCACTCTGCAAGCTTCCTCCTCAATCCCCCTATGCTCCCTTAAATGCTCCCTTCTAGCTGAACTGATACCCTGGTGTGCCCCCTGCATGTACCCTGTTCAGTACACAGTTGCTACCAGGGCACAGGGCTGGCCCCTCCTCACTACCCCCAGGAGTTCAATCACCAGCTTTCACACAGTTCTGTGTGGACAGATGGGTTGTTAGAAGTGCCCCCTTGGAGCCCATGGATCAGGCTCTGGATTGAATATGACTGCAGGCAGAGCAAACATCTCTATCAAGGTCACAGAGGCTGCTGGGTCTGAGCACACTGGCTCATGAAGAGCCACCACATAGTCCTGGAGGTCCAAGAAAGGTCCAGGCAGGTCCAGGCTGCCTGCCAGGCCAAGCTGCTGGACTTTGAGACACCTGGTGGTCATCAGCATCTCCCTTGTCCTGTGTTCTCATCTCCCCCAATGTGACTGTCATTCTGGCATCTTTCAACTTGGCAAAGCCCTGCTCATCAGGGTGGCTCCTGCTCAGCCTCAGCCTGTCCAAGAAGACTCTCCAGCCACAGACATATCCATCCTATGAACTGATGAGCCTGTCCCTGGAGGGGCTGCAGGTGTCGCGTCCTTGGGAGTAAAGTACCTCACTTAGGAGCACAGGTGACTCACACTCCCCTGGCGCACATGACTAAACTCATTCACACATACAAGTACCATGCAGATGTGTGTGCATACACAGGTGTATATGTACACGCATGCACATCCCCATGCTCCCTCCCACCCAGGTGAAGTCCTCCCCAACACTACCACTGACTACAGCATGTGTTTATTGTCTATTGATTTGCTTATGTTGGGTGATTGTCTAGACATGTGCCTATGAAACAGGATTCTCCAGTACAGCACAGGATTCTCTCTTAAGCTTGGGTGTCAGGTAAACAGCATATTGTTCTCAGCAACTGATGTGATTGTTTGCATGGTTGTATATTTTAAACCTGCATCATCCCCCAAGCCAGATGCCCAGGACACTCTTCTGAAGTGGAATCACCCTTTAGATTGCTTCAAGTGAGACACTGTGCCCAGGTCTGATTTCAACATCTTTTAGTTGAGTTTTTATGAAGGCAACTGAGGTACTCAGGAAGTTGTAAGGGACCTCAGCAAGAGCTTTATCATTCCCCTCCCCAGGTGAGACAATGTCCTGCAGAACTTCATAAAACAATGCTCTCGAGTCCTTGGTGACGATGATCTGCCTTTCCACAGCCATTTCATTACTGGGTGTCAGGTCTGGACAATCGCCAGCACCTATGTAAGTTTGTTAGCCACTCCACAGGTAAGTCCTAGACTAGCTTAAGAAATCCCTTCCCTGCCAGCTTCAGCTTCAATGTAATGGGCATTTATTCTAGCCAAGGGCTTATCCCCCTAACTGATGCCCCAACCATAGTGAAGTCTCCTTGGATGGCCCCTGAGTATCTCCAACAATCAGACCCCAGGGTTACCCATCCACATGTCCAATTTGTGCCAGGTCTCTTAGAGGCTGGGAACGCCATTGCTTGTGTATCATTTGCATCTATCTATGCTTGTGTATCATTTGCATCTATCTGTGCTTCCATACAGGGTGCTGAAGATGCTCAGAGAGTGTGGAACGTGATAAGAGGATGGAGGCTTTGACTGGGGAAAATGGGAGCCTCATCAACTCTAGACTATAATGTCATGTAGATGCCAAGTAGAACTTACGTAAAGTGGGCACCCAGTGATCTCTCTGTGATCTGGGCAGAAAACAAGCTAGTACCCAATGTCCCCTTTGTGTTCTGAGCAGAATGACTGTGGGTGGCATACTGGGAGATATGGTACTCAGTCTGTCACTACCCATGGCAGAAATAACCTGCAGACACCTGGGACTGGAGCAATTTGTCAGTAAAACAAGGACACTGGGGCCATCAAGAGTTTGGAGGTGCAGGAAATATTTTTCCCTTGGAGTTTCTGGAGGGAGTATAGTCTTAACCACACTTAGTCTCAAACTCAGACAGTGAGAGACAAATTCTGTGATGTCCACAATTGCATGATTCTTCTTGGGTCCTCACGGTCAGGAAGGAAGAGAGGCGTGGAAGTTCCAGACAGAGGTGTTAAGAAAGGCTGGAGTATGAGCACTCCGTGAATTCGAACGTTCATTCATCATGAAGCTGATCCTCAGACAGAGGAAGAGCAAACATAGCTGGACCCTACATGCTGTTGTGGAACATCTTTTGGTGTGACCACAACAGAGGAAGACTCCTATGCCTAGTGACCTGCTGGGGTCAGACCCATCTGGACGAGTCAAAGTTTATGGTCACTGTCAGTGAATCCACACAGGACATGGCAGGTGCCTGAGCCTTGATTTCCTGGTCTATAAAATAACTGGACACCCGTGTGGTCTGTGAGTTGCAAGTCTGTGACATGAGGAGGCTGGAGAAGACCCAGGTTCATCTCTGGATCTTGGTAGCTTTGACTTTGTCAACTTCATTGGGTTAAGAAACACCCAGAGAATTAACTGAGCACAACTCCAGGCATATCTGTGAGGATATTTCCAGAGAGAAGTCTGTCATGGGAGCTCTCTGTCTGGAAGCACTGATTAATTCTTTTTATTTTTTTATTTTTTTATTTTTTTTTTGGTTTTTCAAGACAGGGTTTCGAGACAGGGTTTGGAGCCTGTCCTGGAACTAATTCTGTAGACCAGGCTGGTCTCGAACTCACAGAGATCAGCCTGCCTCTGCCTCCCGAGAGCTGGGATTAAAGGCGTGCGCCACCACGGCCCGGCTCACTGATTAATTCTTAATGGGTCATGCAATGGCTGTAGAGAGAGATGGTGAAATACAGGAGGCAGGGCCCAGCTAGAGGAAGTGAGCCACTGAGGACTTTGTCCTTCCCAGGATTTCTCCTGTGAGTGCACTTTCAACAGCTTTCTGTTCCCATAAAGAACCTCTTCTGGGGTTCCATGTGCCTCTGTGACTGAAAAGTTAACAAGGACAAACCATGCTTGGGTGACAGAAAGAGATGAAACTAAATAGGAACCGCCAAAGAGGCTATAGTGACTGGAGAGCCCGGAAAAACAGAAAGGCCATGTATACCGAAGTGGGAAGCCGCCTCCAGCCCCAGGCCTGGCTCTCTGGGACCAGAGAGAGCTGAATCACAACCAGAAAATGATGGCAGCGACTGGCAGTCCTGGCCACAGAACCACCAACAGCTCTGAGAAGCTTATATTCAGGGGACATTTGGTTTGAAAGTGGCTCTGGGTGATAAAACTAGGAACCATTTTGAAAATGAGAACATTCTTACTAGGGACTGAGCTAGTCTGAAGCCCTCAAAACAAGCAGCCACTGAAAGCCAGACAGACAAGGGACACCAAGTTGCCATGCTGGGATTGGATGCACACACAAGAAGCCATTGGGGAGAAGGGCAGATCAAACATAGACTCGTGAGGAAGGGTAAACAGCAGAAAGCTTGGGTGTAAAAGATGCAGAAGGTCTTGGTCTCTGTGGAGAAGAGCAAACCTTATCTCTTGAAGGGTGTCATGAAATCTGAGAGCCTTGAGTTTATAGATTACAGCCTTCTTGGTTTCTGAAGCTGTCTCCTCACTTCTGGGACTAAGAGACCAATCACTTTTGCTCCCCCCACTCCCAGTATACTTGAAGGGCACGCCTTGACTTAAGTATTTGTCTCTCCTTAATAAATAAGCAGGCAACCTCTAGAGCAAGTGCCTAAAAGTTGTAAAGTCCAGTGTATGGTTTGCAAAGACTGGAAGACTCTCACATGAACACAGATCCAGAGCTGACAATGGACCTCTTACCATACTGGCCTCAGCCCACATACAACATCATCCTGAAGGTTTTGTGTGCTGTTATCATTCTAGTGGTTTGTTTTCCCTGTTCTGATTGGTCATGGAGATTGAAGTTTTGAGAGAGGATGCTCACTAAGAAAAACCCAAAATCAAAATGTCAGAGACATCCATCTTAACATGCACAAATCACAACTTAGAAACACAAAAGTGTTTTTTACAAAAATGTGATAGAGAGCTTCCAAAATTCACAATTCTTCAATAATCCAATCCTAAGATGCAAAAATTGTTGAAATGCTATAAAAATGTTTCAGAAGTCCATGACCTCAAAGAGAATTCAAAAGAGAAGATGAATGAAATAAGGTAGTTAATTCAGAACCCCAGCAAGCCTGAAGCATACATGATAAATTCATCAAGCAAATGTAGATTCTAGGGAAATTAAGCAGAAGCAAAAGAAATAGAAATGTTAGAAATAAAACTCAATATATTGAATTTTTGCAAAGCATCACCAATAGAATATATCAAGTAGAACCACCCATTTTCCTGCAAATTATAAAATTTTATTATTACAGAAGAATAAAACTCCACTGTGCTTGTATACCATATTTAAAAATTCAGCCAGGGTTGGGTATCTGGGTTAGTACTGTATCTTGTCTGTTGTGAGTACTGGTACCAAACATAAACAGGAAATAATGTTGATGCATGCTGCTGACTTAGATGCCTTCAGGTATTTGGCTAGAACTGGTAGGAGGCAGAATGTCAGGCATGGAAAATGAGTTAAAGGAAATAATTTCAATAAAGCACAGGGGAAACATGAAGTTCCCAAGCTGCAAGAAATCTGGTGTAAAGATCAAGAGACCAAACCTAAGAATCTTTGCAGTAAAAGGAGATGAGATATAAACTAAAAGCACAGAAAACCTGTTCAATAGAACTATAACAAAAACTTTCCCATCTAAGGAAAAATACAGACATCCAAGAGGAGAAAGCATTTATAACTCCAAATAGACATGACTGTCTGTGGTACATCATTGTAGTTACAATTCTAAGACAAAAAGAGAAAAAAACTAATGTTATAATCTGAAAGAGAGAAATACAAACTCGCTGGGGGAAAAAAAAAGCAAAGACAGAAGTATATCCTGACCCCATAATAGAATCTTAAAATCTGGGGAAACATTCAATATGTTTTTTATTTTTTCAATTTTCTCTGAATTGAGAAAATTTAACCTGGATGGAAGGGGGAGGCTCCTGAGATTCAAGAAGTAAAACAATTCAGAAGGCTCAGAAAATTCCTGAAACTGACCAGGTTCACAATCTCCTCCTCAGGGTTATATAAGTAACTGATGGATTGCAGAGGCTACTGACCTATAGAGTCATCTGCAAGTCAAGCTGGGAATTAACTAGCTCACCAAGAAGAATTCTGGAGGAATCATCACTTTGGTCTGCTCTTGACTTGCTGTCTACAGACATTTTTTCACTTCTCCCAAGGAAAAGTCACACAGCAGAATGAGGTTTTGAGATTTCAAAGTGAATACCTGGCAACTTTTATTATCAGCCTGCAAAGTTATTTCTTAAATTAATGGATAAACAAAAGCCTTTCAAGGTAAACACAAATTAAAGCAGCTTGTGACCATTAAGACACAATTTCCCATGATACTTAAATGAATCACTCAAGAGGAAAGATAATCACATAAAGTTCAGGAAATAATGGATAAATAAACAAGGAGTAAGAAAGAGTAAAGAATGTCCAAGGTTCTCACTAGCCTGCCTGCAGCGAGCTAGGTAGGTCCTTTGTTTACGAGACACCCAGGCAGCAAGGAGATCCGGTCCAGGCACCAGGAGAGACATTACTGGGGTGAGTGAGTTTCTGACCGTGTCAGCAGCCCGGGACAGGGAACTCAGACACCCCTCCTACACTTCCTGGTCATCCTCAGGGGCTACTCTGCCCGATACCCCCTCTCTCTTCCTATCCCACCCAGCTTGCATCCACATCCCTCCCCCCCTCCATCTGACTCCCTTCCCTCGTTGACCACATAACATCTCCCAGCCCAGCCTGTCCGGGCTCTAGGACCGAATCCGAATCGGCAGGGCAAACGGGAGGGTGGTAGCTCCTTTGT
>NW_026067901.1:10004942-10117192 GCF_014885135.2 Alexandromys fortis | reverse complement strand
AGGGGTTTTGATCCTACTTCATGTTCCGGCTTGGTGGGCGCCTAGCCAGTTTGGATGTTCACCTTCCTAGACATGGACGGAGGGGGGAGGACCTTGGACTTTCCACAGGTCAGGGAACCCTGACTGCTCTTTGGATTGGAGAGGGAGGGGGAGAGGAGTGGGGGGAGGGGGAGAAGAGTGGGGGAGGAGAGAAAGGTGGGAGGAGGGGGAGGGAAATGGGAGTCAAATCAAGGATTCAAAGTCAACATGCAAAGATCAGAAACGTTTCAATATACTAATGGCAAACACATTGAGAAAGAATTCAGAAAAGCAAACCAGACTGCAACCTCAAAAAATCAGTCTACCCATGAAGGTAAGATACCCCTGCTATGAAAACTCAAAAATATGGAAGAAATTACAGAGGACACTAGAAGATGGAAAGATATCTCATGTTTACATATCAAGGCACTAAGCTTATGAAACTGGCTATATTACTCCAAACAAGACATATCTTTATTGCAATAGCCACCCAATTCTAATGACACTCTTCACAAAAAAGAAAAAGGCAATCCTAAACTTCATAGGCCAAAGCAATTCTTATCAGAAACAGCAGTATGAAGGGTATCATACTTGACTTCAATTATACTACCAAGCTCCTATAACAAAAACAGTATGGCAGGCAGGAGGCAGAGACAGACAGATCACTATGAATTTGAGGCCATCTTGCTCTTCATAGCGAGTTCCAAGTCAGTTATAGCTACACAGTGAGACCCTATCTCAAAAACAAAATAAAAACAACAGTATAGTACTGGTACAAAGACAGACGCACAAACCAATGGTGAAAAAATTAAATCTAAAGTATACAAAATTACAAAATTAAATCTACATAGATATAGGGATCTGGTTTAAAAATATTTTAATTTTATGGAAAAATACACAACTGAAAGCAATTTTTATGAAGTTGTTTTTAAAAATAATTTATAATTAATGCCCTGAGGCATCAGTCAACACTTAAATACTTGCAGACATTAAACTTTCATATCCCAAGTCAAAAAGATGTGCAGATCTAATGTTTACTAAAACAGTTTATCTGACTTTATATGAAAGTAGATTTATTCCTGAAAATACGAGTAATAGCATATATTTTTAAATAATAGAAATCGAAAAAATTGTTATTTTTTTTGATTGTCTACCCAATTGTCTCAATATCTTTAAAAATGTACTTGAACAGAAAAAATGTAAAATGTGTATGAGGTCTGCCTATACAATTTTACCTTTATCCCTATAATCTTACCAATAAGTAAAATAATAATAATAATTAACAATAATAAGATGTGTTAGTCAAACTTTAAAAATTCTCCTAACCTGCTTATCATCTGGTAGCAGAATGTAGTGATTATTGACACCGCTGCCATCAGAAAAAGGCAGATCGGGTTTTAGAGCCTTTGTGAGCCCTTTGACATGGACTGTTAGTGCATTTTCTCTATACATTGACGCTAGTAATTCCCACCAGCTCACATATAACATAGAAATATGCTCTCTGTCTCTGTCTGATTTTTGACAATGTTATGGAAAAAAAAAAAAAACAGACGGAAGCAACTTGACACCAAAAGACAGAGCAGCATGGGCTGGAGAAACTGGGTACCCTCACACAAAAGGGTGAACGATCTCTCATCCAGAACAAAACTCAACCCAAACAGATCGATGACTCAGGGTAAGGCCTGAAGCTTTGAAGCAGCCAGAGAAGCATAGGAGAAACACTTCAAAACAGAGGCCAGAGGCAAAGGCCATGCCTTTCTGAAGAGGCCTCTAACAGCAAGAGTCCACAAGGAAGGATCGTATTGGATCTAAAAGATTCTACAGAGGAAGGCACACTATTAGCAGAGTGGAGAGACAGCCCCCAGAGTGGAGAAAACGTGTGTTAGTCATGTGCCTGCAAGACTTCCACATCCAGTGTTTGAGAGCTCAAAATATGAAACACTCCCAGAAAGTCCAGATTATTGCTGATTATTTCTCTCTCTCTCTCTCTCTCTCTCTCTCTCTCTCTGTCTCTCTTTCTCTCTTTCTCTCTCTTTATCTATTGCATGCGTGCATGCGTGCGCGTGCGCACACACACACACAAACACACACACACACACCTTCCTCTGCCATCAGGGAAAGGCAAATTAAAACTATATTGCGATTCCACATCACTCAAATCAAAATGCCTACAGTCAGTAAAAGAACACAAAGCAAGAGGGACTCTTATCTACTTCTGGCAGAACGTACACCTGTGCGGCCACTGTGGACATCAGTATGGGGGTTCCTTAAAATCTCAAAACAGAATTACCGAAGCACCAACTATACCCCTCCTAGGAATATACTCCCGCAGGAACATTAAGTCGGCATACCATAGAGATACCTGTGCACCTGTGTTTATCATGGCGCTGTTCATAATAGCCAAGTTATGAAACCCACCCAGGAGTCTGTCAACAGATGGATGGATGAAGAAAATGTTGAACGTATACAGAACTGAATTTTATTCTGCCCTTAAAAACAACAACATGTCTATAATGCAATCCTTACACCAAAGGCTCGGGGAATATTGCAGAACAGTGGAATGCAAGAGTCCAAGAGTCAGGATTGGGACATCTGCTGTAAGATAGTGTCATCTATATATGACAGAGGAGCTGCGACCATGAAATCTCAACAGTACAGCTGCCCAAACAAGACCTGCAAAATGGCCATACCAGTCAACACACCAGCGTGCAGGAGGGAAATCTCACAGGGTTCCACCTCCAGCTGAGGAACTACTGGCAGCTAATGGCCACTGAGAGGAGAATCAGTTTCTTTAGGCATGAGACACCAAGTAGGTTGAACAATGTCTATTTAGTCATCAGCCTTAAATACAAGCAACATTAAGGGAGCTCAATAGGTTGCAATTATACATAGGTGTGTGTGTGTGTGTGTGTGTGTGTGTGTGTGTGTGTGTGTGTGTAACAGGAATAAAGAAGGACCATGAACTTGAGTTGGAATGTAGGGGTTTGGGAAGATTTGCAGGATGAAAGAAGGGTGGAAAGAATGTAACAGCTCTCATGATTGGAATTCTCAAAAATAAAAAATTCAAATTAAAGTAATTTAACTTAAAAAGAATGAGATTACGTCATTGTCCTGGCTAGTCTTATATCAACTTGACACAATCTAGTTATCTGAAAGAGAAAAACCTCAACTGAGACAATGCCTCCAGAAGATCCTGTTATAGGGCATTTTCTTGGTTAGTGATTGGTGGCAGAGGGCCCAGACCAATGTGTGTGGTACCATCCCTGGCCTGGCGGTCCTGGGTTCTATAAAAAAAAGTAGGTTGAGCAAGCCATGAGGAATAAGTCAGTAAGTAGGACCCACCCTCATAGTCTCCACATCAGCTCCTGCCTCCAGGTTCCTGCCCTGTTTGAGTACCAGTCCTGACTTCCTTCAGTGAGGGATTATAATGTGGAAGTGTAAGCCAAGTAAACCCTTTCCTTCCTAACTTGCTTTTGGTCATGGCATTTCATCACAGCAATAGAAACCCTGACTAAGACAGACAAACACAGGAAAATGGATGGAACCAGAGTTCATCACGTTTAGTAAAATAAGCTAAACTCAGAAAGACAGCATCATGTATCATACGCAGAGTTCAGAGTTTATAAACACTCCACAAGACATGAAAATGAAGGGGGACCACTAAGATGGAGGGGACCAATAGGAGCAAGAGATATCTGGGATTGAACATGTAAGAGGTAATTACAAGGAAGGAGTGGATGCCATTCACAAGTTCCACTGCCACGTTGTCTCAGGAGATGGTGACAAGTGACCATGGTTGAAAGCATAAAGCAAAATAACTCCTTCTACCCTTAAGCTATTCCTGCGAGATGCTTGGGCACGTGGTGGTTGAGTCCACTGGGGACCCGAAGCAGCCACACCCCTCAGCCCTTTCCTCTCTGCAATGCTTGCTTTCCCAGTGTTCGGGGACGACATGATTTTAAGTTTATGGTCTTGGTGAGAGGTGGAGGAGGGCGTGTGTCTCCCATTCCACCTGCTGGTATGTTAGTCTAGGTGGAGCCTCACTGGGCTCCAGCTTCCCACCTTCAGCTTCTCATGGTAGTGTGTCCCAGCTCCCCAGGAGGGAGACGCAGTACTGCACTGTTTGACAGATCCCGGTGTGGCTCAGAGGATGAGGGCTGGCTGAGGTACTTGAGCTATCTTATTTCTGATGGATTAGCAGCTTTGGAGTATTCTGTGTGAAGGAGCAGATGCCTGAAGCGCTAGCTCCTGGAGCATATAGATCCTAGCCTCACTCACACTCCCATCAATTTTGAAACATGCTCCCCCTGTGCTCACAGAGACCTTCATGCCTCCACTAAGCTCAGTCTTGTCCCAAGAACTTTGCCTTTTCTGTTGAATAACAAAGAAAGGTGGAATTCTCATTCCACAGAGTAGAAGGAAGATTTCAAATGCTATACACCTGACAAGGTAGGATTTCCCCAGAAGGTAAATGCAGCACAAATTGAAGAAGGGGAAGGAAGAATAGAGGGATGGGGTAAAGAGAAAAGAGAGAAGGAGAGAAGGAATGAGAAGAGAGAGTGGAGGAATGGCAGAGGAAGGAAGGAGAGAGGAAGGCTAGATGAAGAGGATGGAGGAATGAAAGAGAAAGAAGAGAAGTGAGAAGAGGAGGAGAGAGGGAAGGGTAGGGGTAGAAGATGCCAGAGCGATATGTAGAGAGGGAAGAGAGATGGAGCAGAGGGGGCTGGTTTTCTGCTTGTGGGGTATTCAGTGCCCTCCTGAGCCACAGGACACACCAAACCCCATTGCACACTGGGCTGTGAGACACCTGCCCATGGAGTTAGAGAAGGTCTATGTTACATTAGATGCTAGGCATGGAGTGAGGGGCTATGCCTTGTGGCTGCTCCAGGACCCTTGCTGTGCCTGGCATGAGTCATTTTCCCAGACCTGGGAGACGTTAATCACAGATTTCAATATTTGTATGGGAGGAAATGTACCGGGGCACCCCTCGGTCATCCCTGATTAAATTACCGAGGGAGGGCTATTCTGCAGTTGCTATAAATGAATACATTTTCAACATTTTTTTTCTCTTGGAGGTAATTTTCATGGCTGGTTTAACTTGTAAGGATGATAGAAAATATTAATAAAACATTTGATGTCTAAGTTTGGGCAGAAGTTTAATAAATGATATGGGCATATTTCACTTCTGATCACATGGCTGAAATCGTTTGAATGGAGATTATTGGAGGAGGGAGAATCTTCCAGGGAGGTCTCTGCTATGGTGGTTCTGGTGTCCTTCAACACCAGAACGTGGAGAGGAGAAGCGTCAATCATAGAGGTGACCCAGACAAGGGGACTCACCTGGGTGTTGTCCTCACCAGAAGGGGCCATAGTAATTGGACAGCATGTAATGCACGCTTGCTGAAGTCCACAGGCATGTGTGTGCACCTTTTCACATATATACACACATGCCCACACATCCCATATACACATGCGCACACGCATGTATGCACACACAGGCACACATATGCATGTAGTTCCTCTCATGTTTGCCCACACATGGCAATCTCTGACTCAAGTTCAGATACAGTGAGCATGGCTGTGGTGCTCTTGGTCAGACTGTCTGCAGCCAGGGGCAGTTGCAGTCTGGCCAAAGGTCTCCTTCCTGGCTGACTAGCCATGCAGTACATGACTGGCTGAGCCTCTCAATACCCCACTGCTGACCTGGGAGACTTACTGATTTTTAAGCAAGGGACCCTAAAAAAATTCAGTTACCCCTGCTGCTGTAGATATAAGCAGGAAGGACAATTTTCTACTCACCATGCTGATACTTGGGAATCCCAGGCCCTCCTCATTTACTCTTGGGTCGGGTGAGTCTCTGCAGAAGGACAGTTTGGGCTTGTCTAGTCCACAAACTGCATGGTGAGAGGGTGTTCTTTCTTCTCCACACAAATGATGGTGTCGTAACAGCCTGCTCGCCGCGTGTAGCTCTGACACACTGAATTGATTTCCCAGGGCCGCTTCCTTTGTTTTAAAAGTGCCTGGCCGTCCTCTGAACGTGAATTATAGTACGTTCAGGCTTCATATTTAAATAATCAGATTTTGGAGTGCAATGTTGGAATGTCACAATTTACAAAGCACTTTTAATTATCTGAAAAAAAAATTTGCGTGATGGTGGGTATGTTTTCCCAACTGAAACTCATTCCCGTGGAAATGCTGTGGGTACTGAGACTCACCTAGGACCTCACTTTTTCTGCCTGTATATTTGTCTACCAAGCCGCCGGCATTCCATTCACGGAGTTCCTCGGCAGGTACTGCAGTAAAGTCTGCCCTCCTCCTCGCCAACCCCTTGAAAACAACCTGTTTCCTTCAGCAGGGATTCCTCCCACTCCCATCCCTGCTGAGGGCTGTGGGATGTGGCCTGCTGCTCTGCAGGTGGACGATGTCTGACTAACTTGTCTGACAAGCTAAGCACTTGCCTGTGCTGAGGAAACACCTGCTAGGCGCACTCCTGATGCTGGCCTGAGCAGCCCGTGCTCAGGATGCCAGAAAACTTTCCACTAAAAACTTTCTCTGTGACCATGAGCCCCCCGAGCTGAGCCTGGGTAGATTTGGTGGTACAGCCCATCCATAGCTGATCTACCTAGCAATCCTTCTCCTCAGACACCTGCTTCCCAGCCTCAGATTCTGGGTGACCCAATGTGCCCTGAAATATTGGTAGAGGGGGTAGAAGACAGCCACCAGTTGATTCCTGCTTTCTGGTCTCTCGAGGTCGGTGTCCATACAAGGGTTCTCCCCCTTCAATTGTCATATTGAGACATAGATATTAATCCCTAATATCCCAACTAGCAGCCTGTGGGTCCCTTACAGGCCATCAGATTCACCCTCCCCATGCGCAAGGTAAAAAACAGAGCTTGTGTGTTCTAATCCTCTGTAGGTGGGTGTGAGACACAAGACTGAAAGGCAGGGGGACTGGAGGAAGTGGAAACTGGTGACGGCATTGGGAGAGGTGGGTGTGAGTGTTCAGAACGCACACAGTCGTCTGACCCTCCTCGCACAGGATTGAGTCCTCCAGACTGGGTTGCTGGGTGGTGTAATTATAAAAGTGGGGTGTCTGAAGCAATAAGAGGTGTTTGCCTGTCAATTAAGAGTAAATCAATCATAGGCTCTGCAATAATGAAATCTGTTATGTAGGCAAAAACTGGGGCAAATAGTTACAAGATTAATATCTCAATTACTTCAGCGTATCATCCCTTAGATCCCTTGAGCGAAGCTTTGGGTGGATGAATTCCCGCACTGTTTGCATGTACAGCAAATGCGTGCATGCATGAATGCACAAATGAATAAATGTGTGAGTGAATTACCTGTGTGCCTGCTAGGCATTGTGTTAGGTGTGGTCACGAAGATTCAGGTTGTGATGAGAGAAATTGAGGCTCAGAGGGATCTTATGCATATGAATCTGTGTCCTTGCACCCCACTGGCTTTCTTGGGGATACCCAGAAAGTTCCCACTAGTTGTTTTCAAGGGGACTTCAGATACAGGATTCTCCTGCTGCCCAGTGAATCAGAGCTAGGAAGCTCTGAGTCTTGAAGCCCATTAGTTTTGGGGTCAGGTGGATGGTACCAGAAGCCCCTGTTTCTAACATGTGGGGATTTGGAGAAACATCTGAGGGTGAAATTCTTAGGGTCTTCCTATGCAAGATATGGACCCAAACACTGAGATGTGGAATCCTACCGTGTCCTGCTGAAGGTGATAGGAATGGCCACCACCAGCACGTTTATGTCCCCATACGCCACAAGCTCCCTGGAGGGCAGCATGGGGACAATCTCAAAAAAAGTCACCCATTATAGCTTATAGGGTTCCCCGCAACGGAGAATCTGTGCCACACATCAGGTGTGGCTACCCAAGGACTTACTGTCTTCCATCTGTGTTAAGAGAATCAGGGGCTGGAGGCAATCACAGTCCACTGCAACCCAAGACTTCCCAGGAAAGGAGCTGAGCAGAGATATAGTGACCGCAGCTTCCCCAATCCTGCCGTCACCCATGGGGAGGTAGAGTCAAAGGCAGCCCGCTGAGGGGCGGGACCACATGCTTGCCCTGAAAACAACTCACTTTGTTGCTGCCTGATTCTAAGAAAGAGACTTAATTTGACTTTTTTTGTTTTGCTTTGTCAATTATTTCTGCACTTAATTCATACAGTAGTTTGGCTTAGTGGTTGCAGAAAAGCTATAAACCCAGGGGATTTATACCTAATTAAGTAATATGATAATGAGAAATATTGAGGTCAACCACTATTTCCAGCAATGACAGCTTCCTGGGTGGGATCTGAGGCTGCATGGGGCCAGAAGCCTGGGGCAGCCTGCTGAGTGGACCATTCCCCAGAGTGGAACAAAAAAAAAAAAGGTATTGTTTTGGGGGATCACTGGAAGGGTGGGGCGGGCTCTGCCCTCACATATGGCCCAAATTCTAGAAACATTCTATTCTTATTTGCTGCTGCCTCTCCATTCCCTGGGTGACTGTTGCTGTGGGGACCTTCAGGGAGGAGGCCCAGGGGAGGAAGCAGACACCCGGATATCAGCAGCCTGCTTCCCGCTTCTTTTCCACCTCTTCCCTCCCCATCCAGAGCCTCAGGGAGCTGAGCCCAGGCGCTCTCCAAAAGCTTGGGGGGTATTCATTTAAATCAGCTGATTGCTGGTGAAAGGTCTCATCAAAGATTAAATAAGCATAATTTAACTGAGGGAATGATAATAGATTTAGTTAAGAAGAGGGAAAAAAAAGGAAAATTGAATTAGAATGCATATTTGAGGGAAAATTGGAGTTTAATATAATTACACTTAGAGATGAGACAGATCACAATTATGCTTCAGAGGTGGAATTTTTAATTGTATTATTTAAAACCAAGCCCGGGTCGCTGCCTTGAACCAGGTCGGGAGAAGGGCTGGGCCAGGGGAGGTATAGTCCTTTGCCGCTTTCCTATACGGAGTCATAGTATTAACTTCTGTCCCCTGTTCATGCTCTGCAAGTCTACAGTCCCCAGGTCGAGCATCTGGATCCACAGGGGAGCAGCGCAGGCCTGTCTGTGGCTCAGACATGGAGGGCTCTGCAGCTTGGGCAGAGGACAGATCGCTGGCTGACATACATTCTCCTAGATTCGATTATCTTCAGGGCTGATGCGATCACGTGGGCAGAAATGAACTTACTGCAGCCCAAACCTCAATTCTATCAAATCAAGTTTCCCAGATGGTGTGTCCACCTTCCAGGCTGCCTGGCCTGGCTCAGGAATTAGCCACGTGCTCTCCACGGGGCAGAGACAGGCCAAGGTGTCTGTGAGCGCAGACACAGTGCAAACACACAAAGGAAGTGCACACGGGGATCTTGAGTTGCACAGGGTCATCCCTGCTTTCCCTGGTACACCACCACTGTGGAAAGTGTAGGTGGAGTCTGCGTGCCTGGGCTGTGGGAGTCTCAAACCTAAAATGCTCTTCTCAGTCATTGTTTAGTTGAACTGTTTGCCCCAATCTATGTGCTGGAGTTGTATGCCTCAACCTGTACTCTGGTCTGTGGATGGTGTCTCCACAGAAGCCAATAAGTAAAGCAGCTACCAGGGTGGCCCTGGCACACTGTGACTCCTGTCCTTATACAAAGTACACATCCAGATACAGGGATACGCTGGGTGCAGTGAGAAAGGAGCAGAGGACCCCAGGAGAGAGCAGCCTCCAGAAAACAAAGACTAGGGCAGTACCCCCCACTCACTACAAAGCCCTGGGGAGGAGCACCCCAGCACTGATTCAGTCTTGACTCCTCAAAGAGCAGGGGGAGAATTTCTTTTTTGTTTTAGCTGGCAGGACTGTGAAGTTGGCTATGGCAGCCCAGACTACTAAGAGAGTTAGGACATATATGTGTGTGTGTTCATGTGTACAGGCTATAGGCCTCCCTTGGGTACTGTTCCTCAAAAGCCAACTGCCTGGCTTCTTACTGTTGTTTTGATTGTTTCCTTGTTTGTTTTGAGACAGGGTCTCCCATTAGCCATGTGCTCTCTGATGAGGCTAAGAAGCCCCATGCATCCTCCTTGCCTCCCTAGAGCTGAGACTACAGCATGAGCTATACTATGTATAGCTTCCTCGCAGAACTTCCCTACTCCCATCCCAGCCTGCAGCAGCCTAAGCATTCTCAGGGGTCTCAGGGGTCTTGAAGTCTGGACTATGGACAGAGTTTCTGGGGATCCCAGGGAAGCAGGGCCTCTGTTTCTTCCTTCTGTAGCTCTGCATTGCCTTGGATCATGCTCTGCACCATTGTCTGTGAGCCACAGGGTTCTCTAGCTTGTTCCCAGGGTCTGCTCCATTGAGGGCTGTCAAGCCAACTTAGCTATGTGCACAGGAAAGCACAGAAGACCACCTTGCTTGTCAGAGACCCTCCCTCTGCCGAGGCTACTGTTCTCCCTAGTATGGCATGTCTCTGGGCGGATAGATCCATACATGGGCAGTGTTGGAAAAAGCGCAGGAATAGGTGGGGGTGGAAGATAATAATAGAAAGCCTCTGGACATCACTTAATTCATAACACAGTTTCTTCTGATCACTCCCTACCCCAAAGGCTGCAAGGTATCACCAGCTCCACCTCTCGGATGGGAAGCAGATTGGGTACCCCAAGAAAAATGTCTAAATTTGTTGTGTCAAATGCTGCCTAAGGATCTGTACATTTCTGCTAGGCTACAAGTATCTTTCTCTTACCCTGCCCACAAAGAAAGTGCTTGCTTCGAGAAAATGCAGCCATGTGATGTGCTGGGTTATCCCCCATCTGGGAGCAACAGGCTCAAGCCCTGGGGAAACAATCAGCACCAAGGCCTGCCGGGCCTGCACCCAGACACTGGATACTACAATGGTGCTAGGCCATGCTCCATTTCCTGAGGGTGAGAGGATACACTTCCCAAGCTGAGCATCAGGCCAGACCAGCTGTCCACTTCATTCAGCCTCTCTCAGGTGAGCGTAAAGTGGTTAGGGACTGCAGGCCTGTGCCTGTGCCAATGATTTAACTCTGGGCACAGGCTTTCTTTGGCTAATTAGTCTATGTTTTTTAGAGTGCAGAATAGAAGTCCTGGTCTCGGGAGAGCTGCCGAAGCTTCAGGCCCTCGTGTCAGGCCACTGTAAATCTTCAGGGAAATTCTCGAATGTAATTTTCTTCTCATGATTTTATTCCTGAGACTGACTCGGTGTATTAATAAGTTGGCTCAGAAGGAATAACCATAAATAGAAGTTGGTCCTAATACCATAGGGACTTGTTCCAGCTTGGGAATAGAAGGACATTTCGATGACAGAGAGTCAAGCAGTGGGCAGTCCTGGGAGCTGGACTTTCAACAGAAATGACCCCACTTCCCACCAATAAGTGCCAATGGCAACCAGAAAGAGCGAATCAGCGATGGGGCATGCAAGCCCATCTTTCTGAGTACTGGGAAAAGCCAGAATTCTTAATTAAGATAGGGCAGCACCCCTCTTTCTAAACCAGCCATGCTACCCAGCCCCCCTGAACTCAGTCTGATTGCCCAGGCAGTGTGAATGACGTTAGGTTATTCTCTGAACCCCATCCCACTGACCGGCCAGGGCTTACAACCTTAGCCACCATCCTATTGTGCTTTCTAGATAAACACTAAAACTAAAAGAGCTTGGGGAGGAATGGTTTATTTCCCGTTACAACCCCTAACCACACAGTCCTTCACTAAGAGGAGCCATGGCAAGAACCTGGAGGCAGGAACTGAAGCAGAGATCATGGGGAATGCTGCTTACGGGCTCGCCTCCCACAGCTTGCTCAGCCTGTCTTCTTATACAATCCAGGACCACCTGCCCAAGGATGCATTGTCCCGGATGGGACGGGACCTCCCATCTCAATCATTGATCAGGAAAAGGCGCCACAAACAAACCCAAGAGCCACTCTGGAGGAGGCTCTTCCTCGGTTGGGCTTCCCTCTTCTCAGATGGCTCTAGCTTGTATCAAGTCAACAAAATCCATCAACGTTTCACAATCCACTTCTTGCTCCTTTCGTAGTGGTGACCACAGACCAGCTACCCTTCCTCTTCCAGGTCCCGAACCTGTAGCCTCGCTCTGCTCCCTACCCAATCTGTTACAAACCTGGTGGATTTAACAGCGTTGTTTAAACTTTATCACTTATTTTCCTTTCCTATTGCTCTTTCCGGGATCTCTTGAATTTGACAATAAGGTCAAATTCAAGGGGCTTTTAGGAAGCTCCGTGTTGTTCTCTGTCAAACTAAACATGGCATTCACAGTCTCGTCTTTAGGTGCCATGTCTGTAAGGTGTTTTGGATTGATACCAAGTATGCTAAGTGTTACCATGTGTGTGCTGAATTATAACATAGGCTTAACTACATATACAGAGAAAACAGGCAGCTTTGGTGTTTTAATCATTGTGGGACATCAAATAAATCATTTTTAATTATTGCAATCATTCTCAGTCATTCCTCTGAGCTGTATTTACCTTGGCTTTTTTCAAGTTGTATTCATGTCTTCTTGTATCTGGGTTTCAAAGAGTTTAATATGTTTTCTTCATATCACTTGGCCCTATGTATTAATTATTTTAAGATATGTTTTCAGTTTAAATAGAATGGCAACATTTCTCCCCTTCCATTCCTAATTACAATTCCTCTCAGGTACCCTCCCCAAAAACCTCCTCATATTCCTCCACTCTCAAGTCAATAGCCTCTTTCTTTGAGCATCATTAATACATGTATATATGTGTATATATACATATGCATGCCTGTATCTCTGTGTATGCACAGATATAGCTACACACAACACCACAGAGCTTGCTGAGTCTTTTTGCTGTTGTTGTTTATTTGTGAATAATTCAAAGCTGACCACCCTGTAACAGACCATCAATAATGGAGAAGCTAATTCTCCCTCTAGTGGCAACCATTAGTTTCCTGTAGTTCCTTGTCTATGGATGGAGCGACATGCAAACTTCCCCCTTCCGTGTTAGCATGCCCACTGATACTGCCATTATTCCAAGCGCTACTTCTATGGCCATTTCTGGGAAAGACTGTTTCACAGCAAACTTCCTGTTCTTCTGGCCTTTGCAATCTTTCAAGCCTCCACCTTCACGGTGTTCCCTGAGCCACAGCTGTAGCCACTGTGATGAAGATGCATTCATTCACTTTTCCAATTAGCTAGTGTAGCCCTCTTAATCTCTCATTAGTCTTTTTATTTTAATTTAAATGTGCATGCAATAAGCCCCATATTGGCTGCAAGGGAGTTTACCAGTTTATACTCTTGCCTTTAGTGGTGTTGTTTTAACTGCATCTTAGAGTTGAGCACCTGTGTCCATTTACTAAGTTCCTGTGAGGCTGGGTGCTGCTTTGTGTGTGAGTTTTGGAATAGTGGACTCCTCCTGTCTTGTCTTTCAGTTGCAACTGCCATCACCTATCTCAACAACGTGACTTGATCTGGGAACTGTCATCAGAGAAATTTATCCACGTGGGGCTATCATCCCCTGCTCTTGCCTATATCTAGATGACATATGTCCCCCTCCGTCCTCATCTGTGTGGTTGCATCTACTGCCACCCTCCTTTCCTTCAAGAAGGTCTACCTTCCCTCAGAAGCTTTTAGGATCACTCTGCTTCTCCTCCTGGCTATGTACTGTGATGCTCGTGTGTGAGGGATAAACCATTTTCTATCATTTTCCCTGTGTGTTTTGGGAGCTGTCTATCTGCACTCCTGTTCCTCTTCATCACTGGCTCCACACCCAACTCCTCCATCAGCTTCACATTTTTTTTTTTCTGTGCTGTTGTCAGTCTCTGCACACAGGTGCTAAAGTTCTAATCTCCACTTTCCCCAGAGACCTTACACTAAAGAGTGACAGATGTGGAGCAATCACAAGGTAGAGATGCTAGGCACACACCCAACCCAAGATGTGCCTGGCAGTAGTGCCAAAGTGCTCAAGGGCAGATGAGCAGGACAGAGTGCAGAGCCTTGTTAGTGCCTGGTGTCATGCCGCTAGAGGGCAAAGCTAGTGACCTCAGCAAGGTCCCCCACAGCACTGTGACCCATCTCTCATGAACATGGATCCTCTTTGGTTCCATTGCATAAGGCTGCAAAGAGTCCTGCTTGGAGGGCTCATATACAGAGCTGGAGAGATGGAGTCAAGAGTGCACACAGCATCTGCAGAAGACCTGAGCTTGCTTCCCAGCACCCCAGTTAGGTGGCTTACAATCACTTGTAATTCCAGTTCCAAGGGAGCCAGTGTCCTCTTTTGGCCTCTACAGATACTACACTCATGTACACACTCATGTGCATGCACACACAAGCACACACACACACACATGCACGCATTCACGCACTTGCACACACACACACAAACTTTAAAAAAGGAATAATCGAAAAGAAATGGGGTGCAGACTTCAACAGAGAACTCTCAACAGATGAATCTAATAGCTGAAAGACACTTAAAGAAATCAGAGAAATGCAAATCAAAACAACTCTGAGACTCCATCCTACACCTGTAAACATGGCTAAGATCAAAGTCACAGATGACAACTTATGCTGGAGAGGATGTGAGGTAAAGGGAACACTTCTGCATTGCTGGTGGAAGTGAAAACTGGTGCAACTGCTTTGGATATCAGTATGGCAATTTCCCAGAAAATTAGGAAACAACCTTCCTCAAGACCCAGCAATACCAGTTTTGGGTATATATCCAAAGGATACACAATCATACCACAAGGACATATGTTCAACTATGTTCATAGCAGCACTATTTGTCATAGCCAGAACATGGAAACAACCCAAATGCCCCCTGACCACAGGATGAATAAAGAAAATGTGGTATATTTACACAATGGAGTACTACACAGCCAAAAAATTAATGACATCTTGAAATTTGCAGGCAAATGTGTGGATCGATAAAACATCATATTGAGGGAGGTAACCCAGACCTAGAAAGACAAATATCATATTTGCTTGCTCATAAGTGGCTTTTAGACATAAAGCAAAAAAAAAGAAGCCTATAATTCACAACCCCAGAGAACCTAGACAACAAAGAGGACCCTAAGAGACATATACATGTATCTAATCTACATGGGAAGTAGAAAAAGACAAGATCTCCTGAGTAAATTGGGAGCATGGGGATCATGGAAGAGGGTAGAAGGAAAGGGGAAAGAAGGGGGAGGAGTAGAGAAAAACATAGCTCAATAAAAACGATAAGAAAAAGAAATGAGCAGCTGTCAATGTGGGGCTCTGTTGCAGCCACTCTGCCTTGCATCTTGAGCTTGTCTCTACGGCTCTATTCTCCCCCCTCACACACAGACACAGGATACACAGGCAGTGCCAGATTCCTGAGTTGGCCCAGCCCTTTGCCAATGCATCTGAATAGCAATATTAACTTAAACTTTAGTAGAGAGCCTGAGTTCTTTTGTGTGTAGAATACTTCATAAAAAAGCTAATTCAGTTAAGTATCCCATAGTGATGCTATGAATGTCTCAAACCAAGACTTCTGTTTGGTTACCTTTGTACAAAGCTGAGCAGAAGTAACTTAAAACCACAATGAATGTATACCATGTATAGATTAGATACATCATCCATCTATAGTATATGTAATCCTTATGTTTTTGTAGACACACTGAAATTACTTTTGTCAGTATTTCATGGGAAATTTCTAATATTGTGGGCTCATTGAGATTAGAAATCGGACTGTGAACACCAACATTTTTTTAATTAAATGATTTATTTTGAGGTAATTGTACATCTACTTACAGTTCTTAGCAACAACAGAGAGGAGCCTTTGACCTTCTTACCGGCCCCCTCCAACCTAATCTCCTGTTAATTGCATACAAACACAATCAGTGCTTCAGCCTTCATACAGTCTTGGGATCTTTTTGACTTCCCCAGACTGACTGATATTTCTAAGTGAAGGTGGGTGGGTGTGAGCACCGTTGATTTTGTGAACGTCGGAGTGAGTGTTTATGGGTGTACGGTGCAGGAGTGTGTGTCTGAGTGTGGGAACTGTGGGTGTGTGGGCACACAGCTCTCAGCCCCTGTTTAGAAACGAGACTGAGGCCACACTAGTGTTCTGCTGAGTGTCTCCGGTAGAAAGAGTCTGAGGGAAACCTGGCTGTCCTGCAGGGCTCCCAGCCAGCAAAACAGCACCTTTGTTCTGCATGAATATTACTAGGACGCGATTATGAAAAAAAAATTAAAAAAAAAAATCAAACTCGTTTAACCTGGTCTAATGACAGCTGGAAAATCGCTCTAAATCTGGATTAATGGAAGAGAAATGGTGGTGAGCACCATCGTAATTACGCGGGGGTTAAAAGCTTTCGAAGCAGCCTTTGAATAACTGACTTTCTCAAAGACCTCGGGGACAGAAACAAACTCCCGATATTTATTCAGACAGAGATTCCGACTCTCATTTAGACTGCTAAATTAATAAGCTTGGAGACCTCTCCCCTTCCCCGGCTGCACTCTGCCTTTCATTTATCCCATAGAGGTGCGTTAACATAACGTAATGCCATCCATTATTGGGGATTATTAATTCATCAGTTACTCAGGTGAAGAATCTGATGAGTCAATACGGCGAGTCATTGGGAAAGCACAGGACCCTTGTGAAAAATTAGCAGATCACTCAGGATACCGTGGTCAAGGAGCAGTGATTAACAAAGAAACTCTTTACAAAAATATTGAGCAGATAAAAATCTCCCTAGGATGCCCCAGTGTCCTAACTCAGCTCCCAGGATGTTAATGTGAACCGTGGTACCCCATGGTTTATCCTTCGCACTCAGGCACAGGGTCTCAGGTTCCTGCATGGCAGTCTGGTAATGGGGAGGAGGCTGAAGGACTCCAGGGGAAAGGTCAGCAGGTCAAGGGTAGAGCAGGTGAGCAGGCTGGCTCCACATGTACAAGCATAAAGATTCATTTTACATCTTCCTCCACCCTCATGCCTAGAGAAGGGCAGGAGGGCCAGGTGATGCCTTCCATGCCTGTCTACAAAAGACGCAGGACACTGAACCTCAGTCTGCACCCTGCTTCTTCCCCAGAAACACAGATCAGTTGCCCCATGCATTTAAGGGATATTTGCTGCAGATGGAGCTGAGCTCTGGCAGCCCAGAGGCCGATGACTGATTGTGGTTGCCTTAATGGGGAGGCAGAGCCTTGGTCATCCTTTAACCCTGTGATTAGTTGGGTGTCTGCAGAGAGACACTTAATTAAGGCTTGTTAAGCCGTACAAAGCAATATCTCTAATATTTATACACCACCACTTGGCACTTACTTAGCCCCTGTTTCTGTATCTATGATCCAGTGATGAACCAACCTTCTGGAACCTTCTGTCCTTCGTGGATTAGCTGATGCCCTCCTCCCTCCCAGGGCCTGCATTCTTCCTTATGACTCTGTGCAATGTCTTAAGTACATGCCAGAGACCCCAGGAGGCTCCAAGCCTGTATGACTCTGACATCTAAGCATCAAGCCATCTGTATCCTGACCTGCATCCTCATGCATCTGCTGCTTCTGAGAAGCCATGCATTTTGCACACGGTGGAGAATCAGAGCTCGATATTCAGAACTGCATGAGAGGCAGGGATACCACCTCCACAGCCATCCCAGAAGGTCCTGCTTCCTTGAGGGCAAGCTTTGTTTTTCGCCTTGGATACCCAAGCCTTAGACTCCATCTGTATTAATGGACCAAGGGCTGAATTCACTAAATAAGAAACTTGCTGAGGGGCTGGGACACAATCAGCTAGGGAAATTTATCAGGATCACACTACCCAGACTTTGCAAAGGTGAGCTCTGGCACCAGCTATAATCCAGTGAAGAATGTGGGGCTGGAGTAGAGAAACCTAAGCAGGACAAGCAGCTATAGGATCCTAATGGGTCACAGAGCTCCAAGCCCTGCACATGCAAGAAAAAGCCCTCCCACTCATGATGTCCTCTAAAAGATGGGAGCCTGCTATCCAGGTCCCTGGCCCCAGCAAGTGGTCTCCCTCCAGATGGTTCTTCCTGTCTTCCTTGATAAAGAGTATACACACAGCCCTGAGCACGCTTGATGGAGTTTGAACATGAAGCACCCCACTTCCTTCTACAAACATAGTGGTCCTTCCCTCCTGAATAAGCTACAGAATTCTCAGGCTCTTAGGGAATATTGGACAACAGCAACTTATGCTCCACCTGAAAAGATGGCCTGCTGGAGCCCATGCTGTCAGGATTCTGCTGTCATCACTCTGGTTTGGCACCAAATATGGTCCAAAGTTGGTCCTGTGTCTGGGCCAAGGACCCCAAATACATGCTGACCACAGAGTGACCTTTCTTCTTCCCCATCGCTATAGATAAACCCTCTATCAAAGTAGATGAGAAACCATCACTTGGTCCCACAGAACATCCAAGACCCTGAAACTGTGGCGTTGTCCATGGTGCTGAATCCCAGGCACGCTTTTGGGTGGCAGTCATCCAGTTTTGTGGCTCGAAGTGGTTGCAGCACCCACAAGAGCCCTTGGGGAACTCAAACCTAGTGTAGGGCACAATGAGCTGCCATGGGTCTCCGCATGGAAGCCTAGCTTCAGAAGAAACTTCTCAGCTAATCCTGGTCAGGGCGTGGGTCAGCAGCAGCTCCAGGCAACCCCAGGTGTCTTCCACACAAGCTATTACCCTCACAGCGTAGCATTCTCGTGCTGGCAGAGGCTGAGACAGCAGAGCTGTGGCAGGTCATCATGGAGCTAGTGTCTGCTAATGACTGACCATTCCCTGCAGCTGGGTCACACCTGGAATCCTGGTGGTTAATGTGCAGCCTGCCCTTGGGAGCATCTGTCCTGCTTTGGGGGTAGAGTGTACATGACCACAGGTCGTGGGGTCCTGTGATGGAAAGGACAGGCTGGAGAGCAGGGAAGCTACAGCTTCTATGGGCACACAGACATCCAAGGAGGGGGCGTCCAGGGTAGAGAAGAGTAGGGGTCCCACAAGGTTGTGAGGAGAAAGGAGGCACAGGGCATGTAGCTGTACCCTAAGTTAAATGTGAGACATGTCAGGCACTTGCTTATTTATTGCTTTATTACTTTATAGTGTGCACATTTCTATAAATGAGAGAAAAAGATGGAGATAGAGGAGAGAGAGAAGTAAAAAAGACATGAAAGAGACTAAGGCAGACAGAGAGAAGAGAGAGAGAGAGAGACTGGAAAGTGGTCCTTTGGAGAGAAAGGAAACTGGTGGGAAGAACCTGGACACCCCAGGAGGTCTGAAGGAAGTCAATGAGGGCAAAGAGGGACCCACAAAGACAATGAGAGACAGTTAGAGTGAGGCCTGTATACTTCCAGTCATCCTACCTGAAGGCTTTGGAAGGGGATCTGGAAGGCTTAGAGGACTTCCATCCTTCCAGAACCCTGGCCACAGACTGTTCCAAATAGGAGCATGCAGTAAAGACTGCCTGGTCTCCCAGCATCATACATCCTGACATCAGATGGCAATGCCAGGCACCATACATGCAGGGGGCAGACTTACTGATAGGGCCTGTGTGAATGACATTGGGACTGACAATGCTACCTGGTGGCCCCCTGTCCTCTTCTACTCTTGCCCATCCAGTTTGAACATGTTCCCATTGAAGCACCAGCTGGTTCATGATCTGGCATGGGAAGCCAGGGGCCTCTGCAAAGTTCACCCCACACTCCAAGCAGGAGGATGAACAATGCATTCAGGTTGCCTTGAATACCAGGATGAGATGTATGTGCCCTGGGTGGTGAGGAGGTAGGGAACAGGTGCTGAATTGCCATTGCCCAGCATGATGGATGTGCCATTGGGCACACATGGTGACCAATTCAGGGACTGCTGGATGAGCAATGTGGATGGCACATGCCTGGAGGAACAAATGCACCAAGGACTTGTACTAAGCTGAAAGGACAAGGCTGTGTGTGATGACAGAGCTGGCTGCTACCTCAGGCTGCTGGGAGACAGCCCCACCCTATGCCTTGGATCTGTTTTGTAGCCAGCCAGTACTTCAGCATGTGAAAGAGTCTCTAGGAATTGACTTTTTTTTGTGGTCTAGAATGTTAAAAGGCAGCCCTCTGGAACCAAGCCCAGGCCCTATTCTGGTCATCTCATAGGAAGTGGCTGGGCCAACTGTGAGGAGATCACTAGGTTGTTGAATTACAAAGGTAGCTGAGAGAGTGAGGAAGCAGTTAGCCACATCTAGGGCCCGGCAGCAGCGAGAGGGACAGGATAAAGGCTGATGTCTACATTCACTGTGGGATGTGCTGGCATCCTCTAAGAGTTCCTAAGAGTGTAGTATGAATGAGTCATTTTGTTTTAGAGGGCAGCCTCAAGATTTGGTACAAGATAACTCCCGAGTACAAGGCTGGTACTCTGCTCCATGTTGTGTCCTAGAGCCAGACAGAAGCAGCCCTGGGTGTCAACGATGGTAATGACAATGAACATCCCAAAGTAAGCAGACAAGTCTCCAATTTGCCTGGGTCTCCTTAAGCAGAGGGGAGACCTTCCATGAGCACTGGAGAAAAAGTGCAGAGGGTGTGTGGGGTGTGTCTCTACTGAGCTGGCCTGGAGTTTGAGACCTGAATGCTTATCAGTCTTCAAAGAATCAGATGACTAAGGAGCCACCAGGTACGGTGTGACAGCAAGCAAAGGCATTCCTTGGAACTCTTTACCTCACTTATGAACTGAGCCAACTTCTTTTTTCAGTTCAGGACATGATCCTAAAACGCTTCCTGCTTGCCAAAGTCTCAAGCGCAACAAATGCCTTCGTACCGTGACTCATGTTCATCCTTCATCCAGGAGCAGGCAAATCAGCAAATGCCCATGATTTTGACTGAGGGTGTCAGTCCTGCATCCCAGCCCCTCAGTAAAGCTGTCTTTGTCCTACAAGGGACCTGCTCCCGCCATGAAAGTTCTGAACTATATAGCTTTACTTTCTGGAAAAAAAAAATTTTCAGTCCCAGCCCTACCATTTGATCAACTCAGTTTGATTTAATTTCAAAATAGTCTCAAATATGACTGCTATGCTGTCCCAGCCCTCGCTGCCTCTAGCTGACCAAGTTCCTTGCCCCAGGAAGCCTCCCAAAGCAACGCAGAGGATGCTCGGCTCTGTTGTCCCTCAGGGGACCAGAACAGCATGTGGGCTCTATATAGGCCAGATTGGCTATAGCTTGCTCTCCATAGCGGTCACGGATTCCTTCACCTATGTGAGCTCTGCTCTGACTCCAGCTGCCCAAAGAGCTACCTCATATCCACTGTTCCTTCAGACCTTCCCTGCAGCACTGATGTTGGGCTGTCTTGGTGTCCAGGACCACACTCACTTTTGTCTTGTCCCCACTACTGGAATGCAGTTGTACCTTGATCTAACACTCTGCTCCTGCCCAACACTTGGAGCCACGGTTGGTCCATGTTGGCCTCAACAAAGAGTTGGACCAAGGATGGATGAATAGTGATAGAAATAAGAAAGAGAAAGACTCCCCCCAAAGAATGGGAGTTGCCCAGAGAGCTGGGGATGGTTGAAGGTGTAACTGTCTTGGTCTCCAACATTTGGGAATCACTGAGCGATCTTGGGCAGAGGGATTTTCACTTTTACTCTGCCTCCCTCTCCACCCTATTCTCTTACTCACCTAGAAGGGGTCTGGCAGTCCTGGTGACTGGTGACTGTCATCCACGTTCCAGGAGAGCCAGCTCCTCCAGCTTGAGGCTACCAGATGCTCCTCTGGACTGATAGGCCTCAGGCCCACCAAGAGGCTTGTCTAAGCTCTGACCTGCCTCACTCAGCACGCCCCCTTTCTAGATGGCCTGAGGAGGATAAACAAAGATTGTGAAGTCCTGTATGCATACTGCCTGCCTCTGCTTGGATGATGGGATCACCCCCCCAGCTGCTCTGCTGTGTCCCACCCCCTCTGTGTGTCTTTCTTAGTGGCAGATGTGTGAGTTCATCTTTTGTTCCATGATTAACCTCCACAAGGCCCCCCTCCCTCCTGGATGATGGACACAGTAACCATGGGCATGCCTTTACTTTGGGTTGCCCTGTGCACCACTGGAGTCTCTGGAGCAGTCCAGAGAGAGGCCGGTCCCTGTTCTCTAGCAGCCAAAGCCGAGGTTCTGCTCAAGAAAGCTGTGTGTATGTTCTCATAGGAGTGAGAGTCACAAGGGAGAGGCAGGTCCCTGAGCTAGGTAAGTCACCAGAATGCCCTCAGGGAGTCATCTGTTTAAAGACCCCGTGGCTAGGCCAAGAGAGTGACTGGGAACAAAACTCTCCTTCCAACCAAGGGAGGGTGTGAGCATCAGGACCCTCTTCTTGCAAACTGCAGTGCACTGAAGGAGGGATGTCAAACTTTCTGCCCACCAGCCCGTGCTGGTCTTAGATCAACTTAAACACCCTCCTATTCCCCTCAGGGCTCAAAGCCCTTGATAGTGAGTAAGCACACCGCCTGAAGTCTTGAAGGTGGAAGGTCTCTGTGTGTGAAGGTCACCATGGAGGGATTAGACAGGCTGGTCACGAGTTGGGGGAGGCTGTTTGTAAGATCTAAGATGAATAAGCAATCGATAATGGGAGCAGCAAGAAGGCTTACCGAATTAGGAGCTCAAGTGGAGAAGAGGATGCGATGCAGGTTAAGGGAGAGGAGACCCACAGTGGCAAGAGTACTGATTGCTAGAGAGAAGGAGGCAAAGTTGTGAGCCTGCTAGCCTGACAGGTACCAAGATGCTATGCGATGTGGGGTTTACTGGGCCCAGGATCTGAACTACCAGAAGGATCTGTGATACTCAGAACTGAAGGACAGCACCATCCCTGCCAATCACAGTAGGCAGTAGGGCACTGGGGGTCAGTCTCCTCCAAGCAGGTAGGAAAGTGGGGAGCAGGTCTCTTCTGCTTCAAAGACTCCACACACACACATCTTGAAGACATTGTTGCAAGAAGATTTAAGTTACTGCATACAACACAGGAGTATGGTTTGTGTGTGTGCGTGTGTGTGTGTGTGCATGTGTGTAAATTCAGACTTTTTTGAGACAAAATCTCTGGTCTGGAGGTTAACAATTAGTATGGGCTAGTTGGCCTCCCAGTTTGAGGGATTCTCCTGTCTTTACTGCCCCATTGCTACTTTATCAGCAACATGTACTACTCTGCCTGGATTTATTTTTTAATGTGGGCTCTGGGTTTGAACTCAGGTTCCTGTGCTTTGCAAAGCCAGAACTTTACCAAATGAACCACTTCACAAGCTCCTAAAACACACATTTCATCAAGAGCATTAAAAACACCAGAAGGGAGCTGGAAGGGGTTCACAAGCCCTCACTCCTAAGCGAGTTGTTGTGGACAGTGAATGCCTTCTGAGGAGGGGAAGTCCATTTTCTTTCAGGGTGTTGCTCCTGATAGGCTGACTAGGTTCCAGTAGGTGGCCCCACACCCAGAAGCATAAGGGAAGCATGAAGTGGAGTCAAAGGGTGATTGGCTAAGAAAAAAATTAAAAAAAGAGGAGAAAATGTTGGGTGGAAGAGATGGATGTGAATCTAGGAGTTAAAAAAAAAGAACTGGGGTAAATATAATCAAAATACATTACATGAAATTATCAAAGAATCAATACAATACTTTTATGAATAAAATAAAAAGACCTGAAAGCTGTGGAGTGAAATCGTAGAAAACTAGTTTTGCCAGCGATGAGATTGCAAGGCTTGAAGATAAGCTGGGCCAGCTAAAGGGTTACAGACAGCAGTGAGGTGTGTGTGTCCACATGAGAATGAGGCCCTCGTGCTGGGCAAATTATGAAGCCTTCAACACTCCATTTTTTTCTGGCAGTGCCAGAGAATGCAACCGACAAACAAAAACATCCAAGCCACAACAGTCTTTTTTTTTTTTTTTTTGGTTTTTCAAGACAGGGTTTCTCTGTAGCTTTGGTGCCTGTCCTGGAACTAGCTCTTGTAGACCAGGCTGGCCTCGAACTCACAGAGATCTGCCTCCCAAGTGCTGGGATTAAAGGCATGTGCCACCACTGCCCAGCACCACAACAGTCTTGAGAGACATAGGGGGAAAGGAAAAATGTGAGCCCAAGGCTGGTTCCATGTCCCAGGACACCACCAGAGACATTCATACCAACTTGCTACACTATGAAGGGACCATCAGTACATTGTTAGGACCCTTGGCTTTTTAACCGATGGGAAAAAATCTTAACACAAGCCTGGCAAAACTATCAAAGAAGGTAATGAGACAAGCAAAGTAAAGAACTTCAGGCTCAGTTTGATCTAGCAGCTCATTGTAAGGTATTTGGCAACTCTCCTTTCTCAGGACCATGGAAGAGTTCTTTATCACACTCCATGATGGTATGGATTGGGGTAGCAGGCAGTCAAGTCTACCCACACAACTTGGCTGACCACAGGGGAGAAGGAGCTGGACAGAAGAGCTGTCTATGCATCCACTGTAGTCTGGCACTTGAGTCCAGGTCCCAGTGACTCTTGTTTTTCCTGGGTTTTTGCAGGTGGTACTAAGACTTGCTTCATGGCCAGAGTGAGTTCCCTATGGGTAGGGCTGGTCCATCTTCTCTCCACCCTCATCCCTCAGCTGCAAACATGGGAACTGTAGTCATCCAGCCCAGTGAACTCGAGTAGCTCTTGTTCAGGCCATTAAGCAATGTCAGGTACATAGAAGAGCCGAAGAACATACTTGAACCCTTGTCTCTGGCTCTTCTCGCCTTCTTCTGACCTCTTGGGTGGATAAAGGAGGACACGTGGCCTGGTGTTTGGGATCCTCTGTGATTGTTAATCAACAAAGCCAGCCAGTGATGCTGGCCAGTCCTTCATAGCCTGCCCTTGCTTGTGCCTGTGTGCATTGTGTTCTTGTCAGGGGACCAGAGTGGACTCAAAGTGACTGGCTGGACTCCCACACAATCAGCCTAGTGTTAAGCACAGCTGACAACCGCTAATTTCACTCTTGTTTATCAGAGTCGGCTGTGGTTGAGGTTAACTGCTTTCTGAGATTTTGGAGAAGACAGCACTTAACATTTCCCACCAGTTCCTTTTAGGAGCATGCTAACACTCCGTGATTTAAACTTACTACTCCAGCCAAGGGGATAAATGCCAGGCACCTTAGCAGAGAGCCTCCCACCCTGAGCAGCTACCATCTCCTTGCGCTGAGCAGCTCTCGAGAGAAACTAGCAATGGAGGTGAGTGTTGTATTCAGTGTTGTTTTGGAAATATGGGAGGTGCTGGTGGCTTTAGATGGGAAAAGGCATTCCTCCACATCTCTGGAGCTGAGTTACCAGTGGCGAAGGGAAGGAGAGTGCAGACGGCTCCACAGCCAGTGTGATGGCGCAGTGCATTTGGGAACGAATTATGCATATCTGGCCAGTGTGAGCCTTCGATTGCTCTGTGCTATGCTGGCCAGCAAGCAGTGTGGAGCAGACCGCAGTCTGGACTACTCGAAAAACAGGAAGAACACACTTTAAGCTGATCTCAGGTCCAAAACATTCCAGTGTTTCTCCATGATGGCAGAGAGACAGAGCCAAGGTGAGGCTTTCTATGATTGATGGAGTGGGAAGAGAGTGCATGCCTTCTAGGACCTGAGGGGAAAAGGAGCCAGCCAATACAGCAAAGGGAGCTTTGAAAAAGTGTTGCCCAGTGGGGTCAGAGTCTCTAAGAAGGCTGACTGGGGAGGACCAAAGGGAATGGAGGAGAAAGAAAAGGAAGAAGAAAGGGAAGAAGGGGGAAGATTTAAGTCTGTAGAACTCCAGACAAAAAGGCTGGGGATGGCTGAGGGCTGAAGACTGAGTCTGACGTCACTGTGCCTTGCGATGGGTGAACAAGAAAGCTTGGGAAGCTGCAGAGCAGAAGAGTTAATGGAGTTGCTGTAGAACAGTCTTCATACACCGTCAATATGCACTGCTCTCATTGGTTGATAAAGATGAGGAGCTACCAGCGAGACCCAGATAAAGCAGGAGATGTACACGCCGTACTGAGATCAGGTATGGAGCCACGTGGTAAAACACACATAAAAATATGGGTTGATTTAAGTTGTAAGAGGTATTTAGTAACAAGCCTAAGCTCTTGGCTGAACATTTATAGTTAATATTAAGTCTCTGTGTGGTTATTAGGGAGCCAGTTGACAGGACAGAACTGGTCCGTGGTTCCAACAAAAGATTCCACCTACAGTGGAGCTGATGAAGGGGCTGCAGATGGAAACCCTCCTCCACTGGAGAAGAAGGGTGTTTGCCTGGGAGGTAAGCAATAGGGAAGCTATGGTGATGGTAAGAATGCTGAGGATGAGCTGGGGGTGCTCAGATACCAAAGCGCTGACCGAACAAGCCCAGAGACCTAAAGTCAACCCCTAGAACCCATGAATAAATGGCCATGCATGGTGGCACACACTTGTGATTGCAACACTGGGAAGGTGGAAACAGGTGGATCCCTGAGACTATCTGGCCAGCCAGCCAAGCCTACTTGGTGAGTTCCGGGGCAGCAGGCCATACACACACACACACACACACATACACATACACACACATACATACACACACATACACACACATATACACACACATACACACACACACACACACACACCAATTTTTAAATGCAGGCCTCCACGATGAGCTCCCTTTAATTTATATGCCTTCAAATAACCAGAGCTCTTGGAGGCTTGACCTTTTGATTGAAACCTTTTGATTGTCCACCAAGCCTGCCCTCTCCTGATGCTTGGCTGGCCTGTCATCATCCGTAGATGTCTAAAGGAAATGGTACCCTGTCTCCAAGCAGCACCATCCTCATGGCAGCCACAGATGCCTTACCAGCATCAGTGTCCATTTCCATGCATGGCTGCTCCAGGTAACTTTTTCCCACTGGCTTTGGAAGACTTCTCTGCAGCCAAGACAGGTGTCATGAATGGTGAGGGACTGTTTCTACTCAGGACTCAGAACCAAGCCTATGATTGCTGTGGTGGGCACTTGGCAACTGTTTAAATGGATTGATCGGCGGGATGGCATCCAGGTACAGGTATGTCCCACTTCTCTATCTATTTCTTAGTGCTTTCAGAGCAAGCTGGGTGGTCTCTATCCTATTTCCTGCCCCCTCCACCTGGTGTTGCAATACTGGGATTGATAATGTCCTTTCCTGAATGTTTCTTTGGCATACTGTGGCATTTTTCACAGGTACATCGGTTTCAGCTTACCGCAAGACCAGACAAGATACTGAGGCTTCTAGTCTCAGTGCCAAGGCAGTGGTAGAGCCACCAGGATGCAGCTCAGGATGAAGAGAGAGGGCAGTGAGGGACCTTAAAAAAAGGATGCAAAATGATAAAAAACAAACAAAAAGACCTATTGGCAAAGACTAGGAATGACCTCACACCTACTGACAGGTAGCAGACAGAACCTGTGCAGGAAGCCTGTGTGGTACAAATGAGTCAGACAAGCCCCAGTCCTTAGGGCTGGATTTGAACTTCTAGACTGTCTCCCTTCCCACTCTGTTGGAAGTGAATTCCTTCTTAATAAAGTCTCTTGCTTTGCTTGCTGCTGAAATTCAAAGTCTCCATCAAGTTCCTTGTTCTGGTACCCAAGACCTGGGAAGTCCTTATTGGTACCTATCAAATCCCCAAATCTACTGACATCAAAGAGTTCTGAAGAATCATTGAAAAGCAAGAACCTTGATATGCGAGACTCTGAGCTGTCACACAAGGAGACAGATGCAGCATTCCAGAGGGACCAAGGGCACAGAGGAAGACTAAGGGCACAGCAGAAGGATGGAGAAGCAGGGAGGCTGGAAGAGCTGGAGACAGAGCCAAAACCACAAAGATTACAGCCCTAAGTCATAAGACAGTTCCAGTGAGCTGCCAGGGATTAAGGGGCCAAGGGTCACAGCACCCAGAGCTCAGGGGCTGTAGCTCCCGCTGCTGGATGTTGGCAGTCTAAGCCTCGAGCAATAAGCCTCTGCTTTTGAAAGCTTGAAACCTTAAGCCTTCAGTTCTCAAGGTTTAGAGCTAGAAGAATCAGCTTGGAAGCCCTGCTCATGAGAATCTGGAACTCAAGGCCACCAACATGGAGACGGTTGTGCCTTGACTGTGTGAGGTACCTATGCAAAGAGAGCCAAAGAGCCAGTGTCTACAATGACACCATCCAGGGAAGAGGCGGGAGGCGGGGAGGATGGTCGGATCTTCCGTGTTCTCCAAGGATGGATACCCCAAGTTCAGTGGTTGTTGGTGACTATGGAAGGCAGGGCAGGGAGGAGATGAGATGAGGGGCCCAAAGTTTTAAATCTCGGATCAGGGGTAAGGACACAGGTCCTGCTTTGGAGAAGATCACAGCTACCCTGTTCTGCCAGTGATATCCGCTTTTAGACATAGCAAGGTCAGGCCTCCCAGAGACACCCACACATGGGCTGAATGGGCACAATCTTGAAAGAAATGACTTTTAGGGTAAATGCCCCGAGCACCAGTAAAAAGTGACTGCAGAATCGAATAGACTCGAATATTGTTCTCATGTCTGATGGTGTCACATTGACTGTCTGGGACATTCCGTTCTGACAGGATTAAAATGTGTTCAATGTCTTACAGGGACAAGCCGGCAAGTGGAGGGTGAGAAGTGAGGCCCCTGCCTGCCTCTGAGAAGCTGACCATCCTCTGCCCAGCCGAGCCTCCTCCGATAGACAGGCAGCCCTGTTCCAGTCAGATGAAAGCGGAGTAACTCTCACAGTCATTTCTAAGTCATAAACTCCTGGGAAAGGCCAGGGCGAGTCTATTAATTTGCCAGTCAAGGGGTAGAATGATCTCCATTGATTGAAGGCTCTGGAGCAAGCCGGCATTGTGGAGCTAAAGCATTTCATTAGCTGCGGGATCACCGGGCGCAGTTGGGGCCCAGATGGAGCAAAGTTTTCTCTCCGTTTGGAAATTGCTTCTGTTTCAGAGCTGTGGGTAACTGGGGGGGGGGGGGGTCAAAACAGCAGCAGCATGGTTAAGGGTGCCGCTGCTGCATGGAGTTGGTGGGATTAGCACCCCTCCCCCACAGGAAACCTGCAGACAAGGCAGGAAGGCTCTCACAGCCTAGACCCTGGCCCTGGGTCACTCACATTTCCTTGGATCTCAGAAGAGCGGCTGCAGACGGCATAGTTCTGTGCACAAACACACAGGGGACTTCCCACCTCCTGGAGCCCACTGGAGATTTTCTCAAGCAGGGTGTGGGGAGAAGGGCTGTGCCATCTCCAGGAAGAGGAGGATGCCACCCAAGCGTCCCTCCTTCTGGATGATGCTTTTAATCCATAAATCAAAAAGAGGTTAAGAAAAATCCCATTTCTCATAACATGGCTGCTGGGTACCTTGCCACTCCCTCCCCACCTGCTCACTGCCTCTGCTACAGAAAGTAGATCTGGTTCCCATCCTTGAGTTACATAAGCTCAGGGGGAGGAAATCCCAACCCCCTGGGAGAGGAATGTGGTAACCCACCCTGAGGTGCCCTGTGATCTGACCCTCTGGCTAGGACTGATTGGAAGAAATTAGACTGCCCTTATTTGCATAACCCTGATTTACAGGGCCCCTCTCTCTCTCTCGAAATTGAACATACAGCCAGAGCTGAACTATTCTCCTCCGTTTAGTGTGAATTATATGCCAAGAAATGCACACAAAAACTCACCTGATTGCACACATGCCTGCCCCAGATGGAGAGCCTACAGCCCACTCCCGCTCGCTGCTGCTGCTGCTGCTGCTGCTGCTGCTGCTGCTGCTGCTGCTGCTGCTGCTGTAGTTACTGCCCAGCTTGCTGTCCCATCGCTGTCTGCTCAGCAAATTATTCTTCCAATCCTGGCCTAAAGGGTAGACTCATTTGCCACCTGCCAGTCCCTTCTTTGTCACCACAGTGCAGTGAGTGAGCTACACCATGGGCTGTAGCTGACACTTGCACCTTCACCTTGACTGGCTTCAAGTTGCAGGAGTCCTAAGTCTCTGGTGTCATGTCTGGGGACATATTTTGACTTAGATAGGAAATATAAATCCTAAAAGGCTCCAAGCAAGAATTTTCTCTGTGTCAACTGCAGCCACCCGGAGCTGCTTTGGCTGCCACTCTTCCAGTTCCAGACCAAGAACTGTATCTGATCTCGACAGCAGCAGGCAAGTTTAAGCCTTCCACTAACTAGATAAGTAAAAGAGAAATCGCCTGTAATGGGGCACCATGCTCACCAGTGTGGACCATGGCCAAGCCATAGGCAGTGTCTACCTACAGAAACCTAAGCCTTATTCTCTCCGATGGTGTGGGCCTGGGATTACAGCCCCCATATCAGAGAGTGCAGGCGACAGAGTTGAACTTCCTGGTTCCATCGCCCACATGGAGACAGACAGCTCTTTCTCTCTGGCCCAGCCGGCTAAGACATTTGCTGGTAACCTGAGAAAGAGCCTACATCCGCATTCTCTCCTATCTGCAGTTCTTGGGATCTGTGCTAAAGAGAAAGAGCCAGTGAAATGCCTTTGGGAAAGGCCCGCAGATGTATGGTACTCCCTGCCAAAAAGGCCTTGCAGGCTGACCCCTTGCCAGCTGCATTCCTCGAGGCCCGTTCCCACCACAATGTATTCCTCCCCTCTCTCATCTTCAAGGCCTCCATTTTCTAAGCAAGAGCCAGGTAATTTGACTGACTGCAGCTCTGGGGAGCACTCCAGAGTACCTGCAGCCCGAGGGCTCTGTCCAGCTACTGTTCCCATGATTTACCATTCCCAGGGCTTCTTTGCACTCACGGAATCCCGAACCTGTCCCGCCTTGACTGTGCCAGACCCCAGAGGAACTTCAGAATCCTAGAGATACAGTCTCGCAGGGTGATGCCCCAGAACTCTGCTTTGAGGCTTTGATTAGTAAATCAAAGGGGTACTCTTTGGGGCCCTGGCATTCAGACCCTATCTATCCCACAAATACCTGCCCGGCACCATGCCCACAGAATGAGAAGAGGCCCCCAGGTGATGATTCTAAATGACAGCAACGCACTCATGGAGACTATCCCGAGCAATCAGAACTGGTCCTCACGGGCTCTTTGATCTCCTAATCAGCTCCTCGGAGCGTCCCACATGGCTCCCTCTGCTTTTCATAATACAATTTAATTTTTATGTACAGATTTTCCTGAAGGGCATAAATGCATTTTCACTTTATGCCCCAGTAATTCAGTTTTAAACCAAGCATAAAAACTCAATAAACAGCAAAGAGCCAACTGCGTGTGCTGGGCCCGTGACCTTTCACTGTTATTTTTGAATAAATAAGAAAGTGGGTAGGAGTCGCACGCGAAGTCCACAGAAGCTTTTCCATTGTCTGTTAGAAAATCAGCCGGAATTGACAATAATTTGATAGTTCATGCTTGAGAGAGCACCCGATTGGGACGGTGAGGCCTGTAGATTGGCTTGCAGGGGGAGCACTGAGAGATAGGCAGCTGTCCTGACCTTGAAAGTGAGCCCCACCAGAAAGATATAATGAGCAAGGCTTCTCTGCGCGCAGCCCTCAACGCCACTAAGCGCAGGCAAAAAAAATAAAAGAGTCGTGGAGGTGCCGCTTACGTCGAGTTTTCAATTGCTTTCTCAAATACGGCTTAAGCGGAGGAAAGCTGTGGGTGGGTGCCAGTCAGGGATACGCAGTGAGGGAGAACCAGGAGCTGTGAAAACTGGTTCGCTCTGGAAGCTGTAGTACAGCTTTGTGGGGTGACTCGAACTAGAGCATTCTCGTTCCCATCTCAGGGCAGCCTTCAGAATCTGGGGTCCCCTTTCACTGTGGGAGAGGATGGCCTCCATGCCCTTAGATCACGCCGTGTGGGCAGGAAGCACTAACTGTTGGAAACTGCTTCTGGTGCCAGTTTGGGAGACTGAGGCAGGGGGCTGGGAGGCTTTGTTGAGTTTTGGGACAGCGTAGGCTATGGACCCAAAAGAAAGAAGGGCGGGAGGATGGGAAGGAGAGAAGAGAGAAAGGGAGAGAGGAAGGGAAGGAGGAGGGGAAAAGGAAGGAAGAGAGAGGGAAGGGAGGGAAAAGATGAAGATACTAGGGAAGGGAGCTCACAACTCACTGGGCCTCTTACTAGCAAGAAGCTAGCAGTTATATGACATCTGTACCCTGTGCCCCTGCCCCAGCTAGTCCTGCCTTGTTGATCCACTCTGAGACCACCATTTCCACACTTGGTGGCTCCAAGAATCCGTACCCAGCCCAGGATCTTCCTTCCACTGTAAAGGGAAAGCGACAAGTGGTCCTGGGTGTTTGTGCCTGCTACGCTTGTGCATCTGTTTGTGCATGCATGCCTACATGCTACGCAGGTAGGTGGGCACATCGGGGAGGGTTGGGACTCAGGGCATCAACCAAGTGTAACACCTATGGCAGGCAGCTTATTTTCCATGGCCTGGGTGGGGACCCTTCCACTGTACCCTCTGTTCAAGCCGGGCAGATTATTATCAGAAACAGGCAACTTTTTTTTTTTTTTGCTTGGCCCTTTGGATGCCTTCAGCACCGTGCAGGTGAAACCCAGGTGAGGGCAAACCTTCTAATCTCAGCCCCTTCCATTAAACTCCAAAGTGACTACACATGCTTCTGTCATTCCCAGGGTGATTGGGGAACATGGGTTCCTGCCCAAGAGGAGAAGCAGGGCACACCCTGGAGGTTCCTGGACAGGCTCTAAGATGGGCAGAGCCCCTGCCCAGCTAATAGCCTGGGAGTCAGAGGAAGAAATGCTGCAGTTAGCTGGACTTCGGGGCAGCAGTAGGGGTGGGGCGAAGTGCTTCCACGGTTCGTGGAAGTGTGGGGATGAATGGGGACCCAGGCAATTGAGCACCATAGAGGCCAGTGTAGCAAAGGGAATATCAGATTGACAGGTGTGGAAGTTCAGAATGTAATCCTGCAGATATGAGTCACAAAGTGAAGGGCCTAATACCATACCAGACAAGCCCCATCCCCTGGATGTGCTACCAGGGTTGGGATAGGTCCATGGAGAGCTCAAGGGTAGAGTTTGCACCATAAGTGTTTTTGAGTTGGTGGGGCCAAGGACAAACTGGAAGCACCCTACACGCATGCTCCATTTACATGTGGTGCTGAACTCTAGGACACAAGTTCCCTTTCACTCACGGGTCAAGTTCTCCAGAATCAGGGAGCTCACTCCCATGTCTGGCGCTTGCCTCACACTGGGAGTTCTGTGGGCACAGACAGACATTTCTGCCATTGACAGAACTCCCCTGGCGCTCAGTGGGGGCTTCAGCAAGGTTATGCTGATGTCTGCAGGGTATGTCTCCCTTTTCCTGGTGTCCATTAAGTTCAGCTTCCTTTAGGGCATTTGGTCACTAAGCAACAGGTGTCAGTAGACAGGTAAACGGAGGTCGTGATGCCCCTATGCATGGCAGGATTGGTGGGTAAACCCCATGCTGGGCACTATGCTTTCTAAATCATGTCCAGCCAGAAGGCTGTGTGGGATATAGATTAGGCACTGCTCTGAGCTGCCAGGCAGAGCAGCAGACATACCAACCTTCTCTAGGAGCTTTTGCTTTGAGAGAAGACAGACAAGAAGCCAGTGAACAGGTGAGAGGAGGCACCTGTGTCTGATGATGGCCAGGGTCACAGGGCAAGCAGGAAGGTGGCCCAGACCCCAAAAGACCTGTGGGGAGAGGGTTTGTACTTTCAGGAGGAAAGATGACTCTACATACCCCCTCCCCTCACAGGAACATCCTCTCCCATTATCACTACTCCTACTTGTTACAGTGAGTGCATGGACTTCCACCCCACATCATCGTCACCCAGAGCCTGTCACTTGCACCATTCACCGGGGAACACATTGTGACTGCACATTCTTGAACACAGTGGGACCAGACAGCTTTCAGGTTCAGATAATGGTACTCATCCACCACAGTAGAGCCATGCTGAGTGGACTTCCCAACCCAAGAATCAGTCCCCCGTCTGTTTGTCCCTGCTTGTCTCCAGCCCCTGGAAATCACTGATCTTTCTCCTGTCTCCATCATTGTGCCTTCTCCAGAACGTCTCAGAGATGGGGTTGTACAGTGCACATGGCCTATCAAACTGGCTTCTTTCTCTCTGTAAAATGCATCTAAGTCCCCTCCGTGTCTTTTCTTGGCTTGATAGCTCATTTTGCTTTCGTGCTGAACAATATTCCAGTGTTTGGATGGGCCTCGGTTTATTTATCCCTTCGCCGACTGAAGGACATCTTGGCTGCTTCCAAGTTTGCCAATTATGAATAAAGCTGCTATAAACACCCATGTGCAGGTTTTCTGTGGACATACGTTTTCAGCTCCTTTGGGTAAATATCAGAGTCCTGTTGCTGGATGGTATGGCAGAAGCGTGTTTGATTTTACAGCATTTTAGGCAGCAGCTGCGCCATTCTGCCTTCCTTCCGCTGTTGTGAGAGGCTGGTCTCTTCATCCTGGGCTACACAGGGTGTGGTCAGTCTTCTGGGTTTCAGCCACTCTGAGCCCCCATGTCATAGCTCTTGTTTGACATTGAATGCTTCTGATGTGTAGGTTAATGCTGTTCTGTGCCCCTTCCTCTGCAGGTGTTTGTGGAGACTGTTGTGTCTTTGTTGAGTTTGGGCTCTTTGTATATTGTGCATGGAGGTTCAACAGTTGGCTACCCAGCAAGAGGAGGTCCTGAACGCCTTGCTGAAGTCCTGGGTGGTGGATGCCGAGACTCTTGGCTAGACTGAGGGTATAGAGTGTTCGCTTTTGCCCTATTTTTCTTTCCCTTCCAGGCCAGATGACTAAGTGTTCTGCCCTGCGTGGCTATCTTTTCCGGGATTCCCTGCCACCAAGAGTTGCTCCTGCCAGTGTTTCATGGGCTGTGCTTGGCATTCCCAAATGGTGGTTTCTTAGGTAGAATGTGCACCATCATGTGATTCCTGACTCTAGAGGCTCCCAGCACCTTAGCTTTCTTCTAGGGCTTGTTTTAAAGGTGCTGTGCAATAGTTTCAAGTTGCACTAAGCAGGGGGAATCAGACGGGTCTCTACCTCTGTCCTTGATGACAGATCTCAGCAACAGATATGAGGAGTCCACAGCCTGAGCTCTATGCCTTGGAGTCCACATTGTATCTCTAGCCCACCGCCTGTGTGGCATCCCTGGGGCCTAAGTAGGAGAGCATTAGAAGGCAACATTAGACCTTTGGAGATGTGTGAAGCCTTTAAGGAAGGGAGAGAGAAGGGACCTTCTTTTTGAATTCAGAAAAGAGTTGCAGGAAGAGAGACAGCTGCTATGGATAGCCTGTCGAGCCCCAAGGCGTACCACTCATTCTTATGGTTTCCAGGATGCAGAAGCAGGCACTAGATCAGACCACAAGCTTATCTTGCAGCTTGGGACAGGCTGGTCCAAGGCTGCAGTACAGCATGCTTTCTCATCAATTTCAGAGACCTCCAGGAAGGATGCTGGACTTCCCGCTCCCATCCCCAAGACCTGAGTATTCTAATGTCACAGCAGGAGCCTGTCAGTTCTCTATCTTAAGGGAGAGATTACAGAGGGAGATGTGGCCCAGTTTCTGAGAGAGATGGAGAGGTACCTAGATTGCAATTGAACGCCCACGGCAGAGGCTTTGACAGTACCAACGCTGCCCTCTATACACAGAGTCTCACTGCACCTTGGTGCCAGTACTGGACTGTGACTCATCTGTTTGGAGTGAGGCAGTTTTGCAAGGTGAGGAGGGTGGCATCAAAAACATGGCTGAAGTCCCAAAGGAGCAGGTGGTAGGCACTGCTGCTCACAGTTTGCTTCACACAGAGATTGTTTCCAGATCTGTGAAGACATTGCTGTGCCCTGGAGCTGGAGAGGCTGCTCTGGCCATTAGAAAGATTGACATGCATTTGAAAGGACAGAGAATGACATTTGGGAATAAAAGGGAAACATGGGTACTAGACAGGGAGACTTTTTTTCCTATTTAATTTAATTTGCATCTTTCTTTACAGCAATCATGGACACCTGCATGCCCAGTGCACTAATGTGTATACATGCAACACACATAAGCAGGCAGACACATGCTCATGCATGCAGATACACACATTCAGAAATGTGGACACACTCAAGCATGGGTACATACTCACATCCATACTTGCAAATACATGCATGTATATACACAGGCAGTCACACTCATACAAATGCACACACGTGTATTCTCAGATGTCATCACACACCGACACACACACTCATTCATGCAGGCACACACATAGCCACATTCCCCTCTGCAAATACAGATATGCTCACAGAGACATAATCACACACACACACACACACACACACAGTTGCCCTGGTTGTTCAGCAAGGAGTCTTGATAGCACAGCCTCCTGGAAAATAGTTTTCCTTTCTCAGGCTCTCAGAATGGGCTTTACAGGAAGTCCTGCTGATGAACTTCTGAGGATTACCAGGCCGCAGAAACCAGGCCGCTGGATCTCGCAAAAGCGATGACAAGTCTGGCTGCTGCATGCCAAGACCTCGTGGCCTGTTGGAGGCCCTGGAAAGCTCTTTCCAGACATTGATTCACAATCCATCTCCACCTGCTCTTTTCGGGAAGATGCATGGCACCCTGGCTTGTCCTGCAGAGAGTCTGATGATGCTAGACCCAGACAGACCAGAGCCATGGAATGGACTGTTTTCTAGTTCTCCTAACTGAAAAGGGCTTCATGAACTGTTGTTTGAACACAAGGAGCTCGAGTCTTACTGTATTTATGTTCTGCAAACAGAGATGCTCTGACTCATTGCTGAAGGAAGGCACACACTTTTGCTGGTGCCACACCTGCCTTGCCACAGCCCATCAATGCCTCACCCAACTTTGTAGTGCAAATTCTAACTGGTCTTAATAATAAAACCTGTAGTCAGATGTCGTGGTAAATGCTGAAAGGTCAGAGAAGTAGAGGAGCCAGCCACTAGAGCAACTTCTTACCTCTACTAAATCTTCAGACAGAAGGGATTGAGTTCCTGTCTCTGCCCTTACATTCCTCTCTCTGTCCAGCCATATCACTTCCTGTCTCCACCTCTCTAGTGCTGGGATTAAAGACATGAGATCCCAAGTGCTAGAATCACAGGCGTGTGCCACCACTGCCTGGCCTTTATGATTAACTAGTGGCTACCTCCTCCCTCTCATCTTCAGGCAAGCTTTATTTGTTAGAGCACAGACAAAATACTACTACACCACATGGACCAAAAACCAATGTTTTCTCTTCTGAAATGCACAGAGGAAAGGGAGTTATAATTGGCACGCCCATTTTAAAGATGAATCATAATGATAGCTGGATTCCAGTAGACTTCTCTGCACCCCTCTATCTAGTCTAAGAACGGGAACGCTGCTGGGCCATTGGGCCTCCACAGCCTTCCTTTGGTGATTGAAAAACCCTTATTTCCACAAATGAAAAAAACAGATTTTCCATGTTTTGAGTATGGTGTGGTAAAGAAAATTGATGTGTTCTGTGGCTATGTGTTTTCTCTATATCATGTTTTGAGAGCTGTATGACTCACACTGAGGCCTTAGGGACCATTTCTTAGTTGAGCTCTGTGGCCCTCAGTTCACCCGACTGTTCATGCGCTAGGTCTTGCCAGCAGGTACTTTTTGTGCGTGTCCCTAGTTGCTATGAGCAACAGCTGCAAACTCTGGGTCTTCTTGGAGACATTGTGGGGTTGGGGTGTAGCTCAGTGATAGAACGCTTGCCTAGCATGTGTGAGTTCTGGGTTCCATCACTAGCACTGGAAGAAAAAAAGGGACATAAAAAGTAAAAAGCTCAGCAGAAACAGGGGCAGGAGAAGGAAAGCTATGTGCCGGACTGTGAGACCCCGAGTGTGTATGCACCTGCTAATGACAGGTTTGCCATACTGATAGCAGCAGTTCAGAGGGGCATTCTCTTGCCTCAGGCTGAGTGTCTACATGGTGTGTGTGTGATGTGTGGTGTGTGTGTGTGTGTGACATGTGTGTGTGTGTTTATTAGTTTCTCATGTTGGCTCACATTTCTTTGCTAATGAAAAATGCCAGGCACGGGGGCTGGAGAGATGGCTCAGAAGTTAAGAGCCCTGGCTGCTCTTTCAGAGGTCCTGAGTTCAACTCCTAGCAACCACATGGTGGTTCCCAGCCATCTGTAAGGTTTTCCAGTGCCGCCTTCTGGCCGGCATTGCAGTCATGCATGCAAGCAGACACGGTATACATAATAAATAAGTAAATCTTTTAAAATGCCAGGTATCTATTGCTTAATAAATGTATCCATCAGGCTTTCGTCTCCGTGCTACTTGTTTATGCCGGCTTCCCCTCCCCCTCACTGATTATGGGTGTCATACACTCTTAGCACACACCCACCACCACCAATCCTAAACGCAGGGGCTGTTTTCCCTCTGTGTGCAGTTTGTTTTCTCACCTTCACTTTCTATTGTAGTTAGAAGTCACCAGTCATGTACCCTACTGCGTCTTTGTGTGTCGTCCTAATCCATGGGCATAAATACCTTCCTCTGTCGTGGTTTCTAGGCTTCATTAGCTTGTCTTTTGCATTCCAGACTTTAATTCAACTAAAGGCTTTGTGTACGCAATGCATTAGGATCAAGTCTCACTTTCTTTTTGAACCATGGGATGACTTAGTGTTGGTTTTTAACGTTTTAAAGTGAGTTTTCCCCTTTGTCCTTTTTTTTTTTTTTTTTTTTTTTTTTTTTTTTTTTTTTTTTTTTTTTTTTTTTTTTTTTTTTTTTTTTTTTTTGGCTTGTCTACAGCCTTTCTCCTCCAGTCTGTTTAAAATGGAGTTAGTCAAACCCTCTCGGAAAGAGAAGAGAAAATAAAAAGTAGACGAAGGAAGGGAAGAAAATATTAGAATTCTAAGAACTGAACTGATTTCCTCATTTATACTGAGTGAGTTAACATCTTTATAATAATAATTTATCTGTGTCTATGGTACAGCTCTCAGAAATTTTAGGTCTTATTAAATTTTTTTTCAGGGACTTCGTAATGACTTCAAAATGTCATTTGTATTTTCTTAGATTTATTATTACTCCAGATTGGGGGAATGTCATGTTCTTCACTATTCAAATGTTTAACTTCATCAGTTTACCTGAAGGAATTGCAGTAAGCTTATGACTTGGGTCTTTTAATTTGTTAATATGGGAAACGCAGAAGTGGATCCTAGCTTTTAATCTGCCGCTCACTCCTGGAGGGAGCCCGACTGTCCCCTAGGACCACTGGTGTCAGGGTCCTGTGCCATTGTTTATTTCTTGGGCACCAGCTGGTGGGCTTCCCTGTCTCTTCCTGAAAGTGAGCGGATTGTCACTGGGCTCTTCCGGGGCATAGCAGTGCTCAGAGTGGCGTGGGCACATCTTTCTGTATATGAGGGTACCGACGTATTTTTATTTATTCCATAAGTGTTTGGTGGGATTTGCATTCTCAGAGGTCACTACTTTCTGGGAAGAAGCCATCTCTGGACTTTGTAAGAGGCCAGTGCAGTCAAGGCATTTATCTGTGCTGTCTTTGTGCTTTGTCTATTTCACTTAGCTTTTAAGATTGATTGACAGCCAATTGTGCATGTTACTCTCTGTCTAGAATGTTTGTATTCCTGCAGAGTATATTGCTCTAACCTTGGTTCTGCACCAGCCTTTGTGGGGATTCAAGCATTCCCACTGCCAGCCTCAGAGGTCACTGGTGGGGTACCTTGGCATGTGGAGAACTTTGAACTTAAGGGTTGGAGGCTTCTGCAAGGAGGCTTTTCCTAGCATTCCTCTGCTCCTGCCCCTTCACTAAAAGCCCTTTCTGCAGAGTGAGTCATATAAGACAGTCTACTCCATAGCACTCTGGCCTGGAACTTAGCTAGGACTTCTTCACATGGCCCTGACTCTCCATCTTCCAGAGGGAAGGGCTGCTCACCCCAGAAGAAGGATGCCCAGAGGGTCAGGAATAATCTGGGAAGATAGGTGGATTCCGCACTGCAGGGCACCCCCATGGTCCACTGTTCTTTGACTCCTCCCAGAGAAATGAGCATCTTTCTCTGGGTCTTTGGATGCTTGTTGCTGAAGGTCCCATGTCAGATTTAATTACGTAAATGTCGTATTTTGCCTCCTGGCTTTCCTAGATACAGAAGAAGATCTGTACCCCTGAATGCATGGGCTGTTAATCTATGAGTCCTGATCCCTTTGGTGTCATATGACCCTTTCACAAGGGTTGCCTAAGATCATCTGCCTATCAGATAATTGCATTACAATTCATAACAGTATCAAAATTACAGTTATGAAGTAGCAAAAAGTAATTTAATGCTTGAGGTTCACCATAACCTGAGGAAGTGTAAGAAGGGATTGCAGCATTGGGAAGGTTGAGAACCACTGGCTTAGCACAAGGGAGTGTGGTGCAGGAAAATTGCCTGTATTCTGTCAATCATGTTTTAAATAAAAGCTGATTGGCCAGGCAAGAAGTATAGGTGGGTCAACCAGACAGGAAGTAGAAGCAGGGTGATGAGAACAGGAGTATTCTGGGAAGCAGGAAGCTCCCTCCACAGATCTGCCCAGACCACCGAAGAAGCAAGATGTGAGCTGCCCCCCCCACCCCGAGAAAGGTACTGAACCATGTGGCTAACATAGTTAAGAATAATGGGTTGATATAAGTTATAAGAGTTAGCAAGAAGCCGGAGCTAATGGGCCAATCAGTTTATATCTAATGTAGACTTCTATGTGATTCTTTGAGACTAAATGGCTGGGGGACCAGGCGAGACAGAAACCCCAATGAACCAGGACCTCTTGTTACAGGGGTGGCCTCACCCCTCACACCTGTGGCCCTCTCATTCCTCTGTGAGCACAACACATTAGTCTGCTCATCAGTTCCTCTGTTGAGGGGACGTGTGGACTCTTTCCACTCTGGAGCCAGGAATAGAGTCACAATGAGCATTGTGCTACTTTGACACAGATACTAGTTTTGTTTCTTAATAAGTACCCAAAAGGTGTCTGTTAAGCTTTATGATAAATTGTTAACTAGCACTTCCATATGGAAGGCCTTAGGTGCAGTCTTGAGCCCCAGAAACAAATAAGGGACCTCTACTCAGGGAGCATACCACTCCTCCATTCCCTGGGAAGCTATGGCTGTAACCACCATCCTTATCAGCATTCATATGTCAGCAGTTCAAAAAGAGTTGTTTGTTTTTATTTTGTGTGGATAAATGTTTTGTCAGCAAGTGTGTATGTGCATCCTATGTATGCAGTGCCCAAGGAGGCCAGGAGAGGGCATTAGATCCAATGGAACTGGAGTTACAGGATGTTCTAAGTCATCGTGTGGGTGCTGAGAATTGAACCCAGGTCTTCTGCAAGAGCAGCCAGAACTCTTAACCGCTTAGCCATTTCCCTAGCCCTCCTCAGCAGTTTAAATTTGGCCAACTCACCAAGGGTCATGGAAGAGTTTGCCATGACCTCCTGGCTAACAATACAGTGTCTTCTCTTTTTTTCCTTTTGCTATGAATATTGCCTAGTAAAGGGTTAAACTCCTTGGCTCACTTTTTGTTGTGACATTTAGTTTTTATTGTTGGATTTGCAGAGATCTGTGCATTTTCCAGGCACAAGACTCTATCACATATGTAGTCTGCAGACCTGTTCCTTCACTCAACCATTTGTCATCTAACCAGTTAACTGATGCAAGGGGGACTTCTACCAGACAGTAGTGATTGCGTTTTGTAACAGCTATCTTTTTAAGTTTTATTCCTTCATGTTGTGCTCTGGCTGTTGTAGCTAAGACCTTTGGGATAATGTGCCCCTAGTCACAACATGTCTCAGTGGTCTTTAACTGTCATAGCCACCTGCATATGGAGTCTCAGTTGAAGGATTCCCCACATCAGATTGTTCTTCAGGCATGTTTATAGGGGCTGCCTAAACTGCTAGTTGCTACACAAAGGCCCAGTCTACCATGCGTGGCACCGTTCTCTGGGCAGGCATTCCTGGACTGCATAAGAAAGATAGCTAAGCATGGATCTACAAGAAAGCCAGTCAGAAAGCAACACCCTCCATGGTTTCTTCTTCACGATTCAGCTTGGATTCCTGCCTAACTTTCCTCGATGGTGAACTATGACCTGTAACCTGTGACCCTTTGCTCTCCTGAGCTGCTTTGGATTGCAATGTCTTATCACAGCAAGGGGATAAAACTAGAACATAAAGCTTTCCTATAATAAGTATTCCTAAGTACTTTGTACATTATAATAATTGTGCAGCCTAATGGGCACCATTATGACATATCACATGCATGTTTAGGGTGGCCTGATTGTTTGTATTTGCTCTGCATGACCCCTAAGTGTTTAGTCATGCTTTTCACATGTAGGTATATGGTCCGCTCAGGGTTAACTTTGTCTAGGGCTTCAAGTTTCCACCCAGGGTAATGCTTTGTGTGGAGCCAGTCCGGCTTCATCTTTTGTTGAGGGCCATTCTTTGGCACTGAATTGCTGCTGAGCCCCTGTGTAGCATCGATTGGCCCCACCTGTGCTGCCTATTCCTGGCTCTTCCTCCTGTCCATCGATCTCTGGACCAGCGGTGGATGCAGGCACACGGGGCAAGCTGTACAGTACTGGAGGGAAAAAAAAAAAATCTAATTCCCTTAGATTTACATTTTAAAGGCTGCTTAGCCAGCGCTGCTTTTTCTCTGTGTACATTTCAGAGACAGCCTTTCCGCGTCTCAAAAGTACCGGGCTAAGTTTTAAACAGGATTTCATTTAAATCTGTGGATAAACTTGCAGGAAATTAACATTTCTCTTCTGCTGCCTCTTCTAGTCCATTAGCGCAGTATGCCCCTCTATTAGCGCGCCTTTGATTACTTCAATCAGCGCCTGGGTAATTTTTAGCCCAGAGGGTTTATGGATGTTTTGTTAGATTTATCCTTAAGTAACTCGTTTTATAAATGACATCACATTATTAATTTCATATTTAACTGTTCATCACCGGTATGAAGGAATATGATTTATTCTGTTTTCATCATCTTTCATCCCGCAAGTTATTAATTTTCCCTAATGTCTTACAGAAGTTTATGTTATTGATTTTAGAAGCATTTTACAAACTGTCTTCTACATTTGTTTATCTGTATGTATGTGGGGAGGGGATCACATGTCCCATGGCATGTCGGAGGCCAGAGGACACCTTGCAATAACTGGCTGTCTTTTTCCACCTTGTGGGTGCCAGGGATTGAACTCAGGTCGCTAGTCTTGATAGAAAGTACTTTTACCCAATGAGTCATCTCTCTGGAGTAACATGCTTCATTTTTAATAAAGCTGATTGAGTCTATAAAGTTCTTTCCTAGTTCTTCTTCGACTGTGTTCTATAAACTGATATATTTTATTTGTGTTCACTTTTAGAATTTTTTTTTTCGGAAGGCCAACTATCAAATTTGTTATTTGGTCCATGACTTACTTAGAAGTGGGTTACTCACTGCAGGGGTCGGGATGCTTTCTTCTTTGTCTGGTAATTAAAGCCTAGCTCCATTCTTTCAGTGGGAAGTTGGACATCGCATACTTTCTTCTCCTTCCAATCTATAAAGTTTGGCTTCATGATAAACCAGGATGTGTTCTGTCTTGGCACACATTACAGGTGCACTGAGAGCAGGTGCCCTGTTGGTGGCCACTCAGATGGAAACACTTATGTGTCGGTGTCCCTGGCCTTCATCAGCCCCGCTAGGGTGTTATCTCCTAGCTTCCTCTACTACTGGGAAGAAGTTGTTGCCATTTCCAGGTGCACTCGCCTGCTTTGTCTTTTAGTTTTATCTGTTTGGAAGCTCTTATTAAGCACATGTCTACTTAGCCTTGTTCTGTGTGCTTGGAGAACCACCCCTTTAATCACGGTGAAATACCTCTCCTTATCTCTTTCTAAACATTCTTCCAAACTGCATAAACACTGTATTTGATGAGTTTTATCTAGATCACATGGGGTTTGACTAATCTCTTCTATTGATTTTGACAATGTCTGTCACTTCATTGATCTCTCTCAACAGCTTGCAGTCATGTTTGATCTGAATTCTACATCTTTATATTAATGTAACTCCCCTGATTCTCTTCTGATTTTTATTGGCATGCTATGTGCTATTCACCTGCACAGGACAATTTTCCATTGCTCTAACAAATACCTGAGATAAATCTGCTTGTATGGACAGACACTTTATCTTGGCTCATGGGTTGAGAGGTTTTGGTCCATGGCCACATTGAGCCATTGTTTCAGGACTGGGATAAAAACAATCCATCGTCACCCAAGGGTGGGGCAAATGAAGTTACTCACCACATGGCAGGCAGGAAATTAGAAAGAGAGGAAGGGCTAAGTTTCCATATCCCTGTTAAGAGCAGGTCCTCCAAGATGTGACTTCATCCCAGAAGACCTGAAGGCTCCAACCCAGGCCAGAGCTTAAACCTTCAGTGTCTGAGGAACACTAAGCTAAATCTCATCCTTCCTTTATTTGAGGAGGTTTTTTTTTCCCCCCAGATCATGTATGGTTAGAATATACTCTATTCATTTATTTATGGGTTTTTTTTGTTTTGTTTTGTTTTGTTTTGTTTTGAGACAGGGTTTCTCCATGTAACAGAGTTTCTCTGTGTAATGGTCCTAGCTGTCCTAGAACTAGCTCTTATAGACCAGGCTGGCCTCGAACTCATAGAGATCCTCCTGCCTCTGCCTCCCGAGTGATGAGATTAAAGACGTGCCCCACCACCGCCTGGCTCAGAATACTCTCTTTTATTGATTTTGACAGTGTCTGTCACTTTATTGATCTGTCTAAAACCATTCTCAGTTTATGTAGCCATTGATGTGTTGGGTTGGTGTCTACCACTCAGTATTTGTTTTCTGTCCAACTACATCCCCTCCCTTACATTTTCTTGTTTCTTGCTTTGGATTATTCCAACAATTTAAAATTTCTTTTTTTAAAACAGACTTATTTATTTTTACTTTATGTGTATGGGTATTTTGCCTGCATGTATGTCTCTGCACCATATGCATGCAGTGCCCACAGAGGCCATGAGCTGGCTAGTTTTATGTCAGTTTGATGCTACCTAGAGTTATCTGAAAAAACAGAATCTTGGTTTAAAAAAAAGCTGCATAAAATCCATCTGTAATATATTTTCTTTATTAGTGATGGATAGGGTGGGGCAACTCATTGTGGACAGTGCCATTTCTGGGTTGGTGGTTCTGTAAGAATGCAGGTTGAGCAAGCCATGCAGAGCATGTTAGTAAGCAGCACCCCTCCATGGCCTCTGCATCAGCTCTTGTTTCCAGGTTCCTGCCGGGATTTAATTCCTGCCCTGACTTCCTTCAGTGAGGGACTGTGATGTTGAAGTATAACCCAAATAAACCCTTTCTTCCCCAACTTGTTTTTGGTCATGGTGTTTTATCACAGCAATTTCCCCTGGAATTGGAGTTACATGCTTGTAAGCTGCTGTGTTTGTGCTTGTTATGAAATCCCAGGTCCGCTGGGCAGTGATGGCGCAAGCCTTTAATCCCAGCACTCGGGAGGCAGAGGCAGGAGGGTCTCTGTGAGTTTGAAGCCAGCCTGGTCTACAAGAGCTAGTTTCAGGACAGGCTCCAATGCTACAGCTATCTCGAAAAACAAAACAAAACAAAAAGAATGAAATCCCAGGTGCTCTACAAAAGCAGTCATTAGTCTTAACCTCCGAGTCTCCTCCCCTTTGTGAACAATTTAATATTCCTTCTTAATGTGTGGTTCCATTTCATTTGGTAACTCCCGGATCTTCCAGTTTTCTCACATTCCACTTGTTCATCTTACAATGAGAAATCAGATTTGAAATGTCTTGCACATTTTGCACTTCATGCACTTTACACTTCACACTCTACATACTTCATACTCCACATTTCACTCTCCACATAATTTACACTCCATATTCCACACTCCACATACTTCACACTCCATTTTTCATACTCCACACACTTCACACTCCATTTTTCATACTCTACACACTTCACACTCCATATTCCACACTCCACACACTTCACACTCCATATTTCATACTCCACACACTTCACACTCCACACACTTCACATTCCACACACTTCACACTCCACATTTCCATATCACACACACACTTCACACTCCACACACTCCACATGCACACACTTCACACACTATATATCACCACATATTCCAACTAGAAAGGAAGAGAAAAATACAGAGTGAGGGTATCTTTGCGACCTAAGTCTCTCCTAAGGAATTAAGAAATGAACTTCCCTATGACGTTGTAAAGTTTGCAGGTCCCATAGCTCTGCAGCTACTGCTGCTCCAGCATTGAGGACTAGGGCTTGAGAAACATAGAAAAGGAGAGAACAGCAGCAGGTTTGTGACTTTTTCATACTAGGACAATAAAAGGACTCAAGAGAGAAAACATTTTTTGAGGCTCTCAGGTCAAGTCTTCCAGTCTATCAATGTGTAGAAAGTGGAGCCTTTAAATTCGTGGCAGTGGGATCATGTGGCAGAGCCTGTCCACATTACAGCAACACAGGAGACAGGGATAACAGAGGCCATAGGCCCCTCCTGCATAACTTACCTCCTCTTGCTGGACCCTTCTTTTCAAAGTTCCCAGAACCTCTCCAAACCACCAGATAGGCACCAAGCATCCAAACTCTGGATTTATGAGGTACAGTTCAAATTTAAAATGTAACAATTCCTATAGTGGTTCTCAGCCTGTGAGTCACCACCACTTTGGCAAACCTCTATCTCTAAAAATATTTGCATTATAATATATAAGAGTAGCAAATTTGCAATTATGAAATAGCAACGGAAATAAAATAATTTTATGATTAGAGGTCGGTCCCCACAATATGAGGAACTGTATTAAGGGTCGCAGCATTAGGAAGGTTGAGGACCACTGCTCTACTAACTCTTCTTTCCCAGCACTCTGACATCCATCCCCGAAGCTTTGGCACCGGGTGGACCTTCTTCCAGCAGCCAACTCAGCAAGCTACTTCTGTGCTTAGGTTTGAGTCACAGCTGGAGGGGCTGTCACTTTAGGGCCTGTCAATCTCCCAGTATGCCCATGCCATGAACTCCTCCTCACACCCCTGCTCTGGGCACTGCCTGGGATTTCAGCTGCACCTGGAGGCAGGTGGCTACGGTGTGTTTGATAGCTTCCTCTCACCTGTGAGCTCCCCGTTGTCACTCAGCCTCACATTGCATCTGAAGATGTGTGACTTCCTTTCTGAAGAGATGGCTTAGAAGTTTTGAGCATTCCTTTGAAATTCTAAATCCATGTGTTCTTTCTTCCCATTGCTACAACATGTGTGTATAACCAAATCATGTCATTAATTTATCTTGATTTTACTAGATATTTTTTCTATCTCCTTTGTGTTTTCTAGGTACATAGTTTACAAAAAGATATTGTCCATCCAAAAACTTCTTTATATCACATTAGTTAATTATGTTTTGCCTTATTGGAGAAGGAGCCCTGGTCATCGGGTATGCAAAGCAAGCATCCGTCCACTGAGCTGCACCCCAGCCTCAGTCAGCTCTCTTAGGGTGCCACACACCACACTATCTAAAGGCTTCAACCGGTTCTCAAGGTATGTGACTTGCGGGATTAATGAACAGTTTCTTGTTTTTATTGAAATGCCTTTAATTTAATGCCTGTTAAAATTTTGTTTGTTTTTGCTTAGTTGCATTAAGGAAATTTTCTTATCTCCTTATGTTACGTGACACATATCTGACTCCTTGCTGAATTACCATGCCTTTCCAGGATCCGTTGTCACTGTTCTATCTTGTTTGTTCCCTCTGATTTGTCTACGGAATGAAGTAGACCATTAACCACCTTGATACTTCATGACCCCCGTAGTTCTGAAATAAACACCGCATTGTCATATTGGCCTGCAGTTTTGATAAATTTTGTATTTTATCGGCTAAGGTGTTATTTGGAGGTTTGGCATGTCAAAATTAGGACTGGATTGTAAGTTAGTTTCTACTGTTTGAGGAGGAGGAATTAGTTTTGCCATAAGAGAGAAACCTGGCGTTCCTCTCTCCATGTTGTAGTGAGCCATTGAACATCACAGTGCCCCCTGAGTCTCGCCTTCATCCCTGAAGCTAGGGGTCCTGGGCTTTACTGATTTCTGCTTTTCTATACAGTTCCAATTCTATCATCAGTTGTTGGCCTAATCTTGGGGTTCACACAGAAACAAGTGTTTCCACTGCTGTCCAATCAGTATTTTTTACAAACTTGCCTTCAAACCCAAGCCCTCCCTTTCTGGAGCCTACTCTGGTTTTCTCTAAGGCAGGGAATTCCCAGGCAGATGCATAGCTTCCCCAGGCTTGAGGATTCCTGACCTCCAGCTGGTCTCCAGGAACCCAGGCTTCCTGGTACAGCTTCTGCAGCTTCCTTGGGCATGGGCAGGGTCCTGCTTCCTTTAGTCACTGCTATGGTCAGAGGGACACAGGCAATTCCCTCACATATGTGACAATGAAGCTGAGGATTGAAAAAGGAGATTAAGGGTTCAAGAGGAAGAGTCTGAAGCACCAAGAAAGGTAAGGAAGTGGTCTTGTAGCTGGGTATGAGATAGTCAAAGCAGACAAAATAAGGGGAAATACTGGAGTCTTGTAACAAGCTGGCTAATCTCCACAGATCCCTCAAGGTACATACGAGGCATTGTTGTCTTTCCATATACAGTGTTTATTCTAATGTGGCTAATTTCAATAGGCTTGGTTTTAAGTGAGGATGGCCTCTAACAAGGAACTTCCATGCCAGAACACCCCACAGAATGAAGTGTGGAGTAACCAAGACTTTGGTTCTATCTTGGTGGCTGGAAGAGTTAGGTCTCTTCCCTAATGAAGCTATAGGCTGGTCATGTAAATGTGAGAACAAAGAGATCTTAGTCTAATTAATTGATGGTGAAGACATCTGCAAAGTCGATGTTGGCGACACTGACCAGTGCTAACAACAAGCAGCTGGGGTCAACAGCTGACAAAGCCCAAGTCAGACAATGATTGTGGGGACTTTAACACTCTTAATTGGGTGAGCAGCTTGTGACTAGACCATGATCTTCTCTCTGGTGGCCCACTGGGGCATGAATGGAGCCAGGAGTCTGCTGAGGCACTTCCTTCAGCAATGGCCTTTGAGAGGCTGGACCAGGTTGGGTGTGGTCTTAAGTACCAAAAGGGCATCAGCCTGCCTGCTCGTTCTCTCTTCTCTCTCTCTCCTCTCTCTCAGCAGGTTCCTGTTCCTGGTTCATGAAGAGGCCTGTGATCTGTGAGTCTTGCCTTAAATAAAGAACCCCTTAAATACCCTATTCAGAGGTAACATGGATTATTTTATTCATGTTCCCCTTCATGTGGCACCCAACATGGGGCATGAACCCATGACCCTGAGATTGAGTCTCATGTTCTATCAACTGACTTAGGCAAGCCATTTTTAACAAAAGACTTAGACTCTTTAGGATAGAATGATTATTTAAACACTTAACATATGTTTCTTGTTTAATATTGTTTATACTGATTGTAATTCTATTTTTATACTTGATATCTGTTCTTATTATATATAGTTTTGTATTGGGTTTGGAACTCTCTTATTTAGACAAAAGGGGGAGGTGATAGCCCTACGAACATGATAGACAAGGACATTGGGTAGCTTTTCCTCGTAAAACCATGCTGATCTTCAGAGTTTCTCTTACTTTTCTTCAAAGCTTGCTTCCAATAATTCTCTGTATGTTCCCATGAGTGTCAGTCACATCTTCAGTCTTCACCATCTCAAGACAGTGAGCTAGTGAACCCCTACTTGTGAACCACCAGTAGGTCTCTGGTGATGATGTCTGGCACCTTAGGCCCTTGGATCAAGCACAAGGCTGAGAAAGGTTCCATCACACTGAAGAACCTTGCATGTCTTTTTCAGAAGGAGGGCCTGTTCCTGCACTTGGCCAGGAGTGCTGAGAATCTAGCCATGAGCCTGACTTGTTTTATTAATCTCCTTTCTTTAATTCCTCCTTGTTATCTGTTTTGGTCTCTTTGTGTGACTATGGGGGGGGGGAGGTTTTAAGGAAGGAATTGTTTGTCTGGCTTGAAGTGTGAGGATATAATCCATCATATTAGGGGAATCCATGAAAGCTGGGGTGTGAAGCAGATGGTTACATCACACACACAGGCAGGAGAGAGCAGACAGGAAGTGAGGCCAAGCCTCAAGGCCCACCCCTGTGACTCACTCACTTCCTCCAGTGAGGCTCTGCATCTTGAAAAGCTCACAACCTGTGCACCAGCACCGCCAGCTTTTCCCAAGTGTTCAAACACATGAGCCAGTGGGGACATTTCACCTTCAAAACACAGCACTGTCTTTCCTCTGTAGTGAATGCCTGATTGTATGTTTTCTATTTCACTCTGTTGGGCTCCGTGTCTTCCTCCAGCACCCGCAGATTTTCTGAGACACATTGGGAGCTTGGCTTGGGAGGAAAGGCCTCTTCATCACTGGTCTCTTCTCAGTTTAAATTTGTAGATGTGGCTTTCATTCTCAATGCTTTATACCTGCAGACCGATTCCTTATCTCCCAGGGCTTAAGATTAATTCAACATCTCATTGTTTTTGATAAAATTGTCTTGGACTTGGAGAAAATGCCAATAAGACCATAACACACTTTCATACTCATTAACGTCTGCCATCAAATTTTTAACTGACTTTGAAGGTAGTCCATTGACAAAACAAGAGCCCAGGCTGTGGAGAACATTCAGAGTTTGAGGCTGGAAAGACGACTTTGTGGCTAAAAACTGCATACAGCTCTTGCTGAGGATCTGGGTTCAATTGCCACCACAATATAGGTAATTCATAACTCCAGCTCACAGATCTGACCTCCACAGGGACCTGCACTTGTGGAAACATACCTTCAGACAAATTAAATCTTAAAAATAAAAAAATTCAACATTAGTTGAATTCAATTAATTTGGTATAGAATTAAAACCTTTTGTTTTAGTTTTTGCCCAAGACATTTGTTTGACTATAAACCAGACATGATTTCCTACTACGATGCTTACTTAAGTCTTGTGATTTGTGTCTGTGTGTGTATGTGTGAGTGAGTGTGTGTGTGAGTGTGTTTAAGCATAAAAGTTCATGACCTCACAGTTTATCCAGGAGTTGTTTATTTCATTATTAATTATTCGTCTCATTATTTTGTAATAGAGTTTTGTTTCTTTTCCTTCAAGTCCTAAACCTTTGAGTGGGTCATTGCCTGCTTAAAAAATTTGCATTTGCCCGAATTTTCTGTGTATTTAACATTTATTTTTGTCTCAGACAAGCAAGTATCTATGCTGCTGCATTTTCTTTCCCCTTCCCCTTCTTCTTTTACATTATCATTACATTGATTTAATTGTTATGAAACCATATTATTTTCTTCTTTTGTATGTGAATATGCATGTATGTTCCTGTGTATGTGTGTGTGTAACCTGTGCATATATGGGGACCAAAAGTGAACATTGGAAACCTTCCCCAGTTGCTCTTCGTCTTTTTCTTTCATTGAACCTCAGGCTTGCAAGTTCAGCTAGATGGGCTAGCTAGTAAGCTCTGGAGACCTACCTGCCTGACTACCCATCCCAGCACTGGAGTTTCAGGAATGTGTACCATGGTTAGACCTCTGTGTGGGTCCTGAGGACCTGCATCTAGTTCTCATGCTTGGGTAACAAGCACTTTACCTGCTGAGCCATCCCCCATCTCCCTCACTTCTGAACTTAATACTTCAGTCCTTTTTTTTCTTTTCGAAAGTTTCTAATTACTCAACACTTAATTTTTTCTGAATACTCTGATTACTCTCCTTTCATCCTCATGGTCTGGAAGTCCTTTGGTCCTCCCTTCTGCCCTCCCAGACTGTAGCTTGGTTGAGCTCTGCAGGTGCCTCTCTGACACCCCAACACCAGCAGCTTCTGAGACCCAACTCTATCACCAACTTCTCTATGTCTTCCTCTTACCTCTTGGGGTTGTGTTTTCCCACAACTTTACTGAGATATAATTGACAAACTATGTATGTACATCCTAGTTCCCTTGTCCATTCACTCACTGGTGAACCCTTTGGCTGCTTGTTGTGAGTAGAACAAGGGAGGGGGTGTAAGGACTCTCAGATGAGGACCTCATTTGGAACTCCACTTGTGAGGTTTTTTATTTAATATTCATGCATGCATATAATGAGTTCTGACTGAACCCACCCTCATCCTCTCCCCTCCACTATTACCATTTTTCTCTTTCCAACTTCATGTGCTCTGTCTCCCTCCCCTTCTCTTTCTCCCACCCTCTCCTCCCCCCTTTCCACTGTCTATTCTTGTTTTTGTAAATGCCTACTGAGTTTTTTTGGTGCTAACTGTATGCTCGTGGGTTTGGGACCTTCTAATGGATCATGAGTAGCCTCTCAGGGCCTGCATCTCTGAAGAAAAATATACCTTTCCCATCAAGCATCAGTTGGCAGTAGTTCCCCAGCTAGCAATGGGACTCCATGAATCCCTCCCCCATCCATACTGGGGATCTTGGCTGGCTTAATCTTGTATAGGTATTGTGCATGCAGCTGTGAACTCAAGCATTTAACTCAGCTGTCATGTCTGGCAAATACTGTTTTACTGCAGATGTCCAAAACCTCTCAACCTTCACCCTCATGTACTTTCTATAGTACATTGTGATTAACACAGAGGCCCACACATTGTCAAGTGTCCAGATTTAGCGAGACATCTGTCACATATAACCTTCCCAAGGCTTAGGATCATCATGAAGAAGGGACAGAAAGACTACACTTTCATCTAAAGATTAATTTCTAAAAAAAGCCATACTACGGTTATTTAAGCTTCCATTCATGACAACAGTGTTCAGGGTCCTCTCCTCCATGCCCCAGCAAGTTCTATATCTCATGGTGTGGGTGTGTTAGGAATCACATTGAACTTGTATCTCCCTCACAACTATGCTGAGTATGCTCCTGTGTTCTTGGTCCCCAGGTGCCTGACTCAAGTGCTGATGTCAGAGCCTTTTCTTATCTCCTTAGAAGAACCCTTTCCACCCCTGCATCATCTTCCTCCTCCAGGAAGGTGGGTGTTCCCTGGGAGGTGTGTGGGGTGTCATGGGAGCTTTAATTTTAATTTTTGCTATAGCCTTTTGTTCCCTTCAGCTACAGTGCTGGCCACCTGCCTCCTATACAAATCCTGGATCATTCTGAAGGAGCTTTCAGAGATACTTTCTTCATCTTTGAATTAGCAGTATTTTTCTCAAGTACACAGCAGTGTTTAGCATTTCCTGAGATGTAGTGGGAAGCAGCTATCCCAAGTCCTTTGTCCCCTTGGGGATCATTCTCTTCAGATATTTGTTTAATTATTGATGCCCTCCACTGCCTCCGATCAGAAATTCTATCATTTACAAACCATTCTCCTCAATCTATCGCCAAGCCTGCAGCTTTAAGAATTCTGTCTCACGCATCTCCCTGAAGACGAATTATTAAATGAAACCTTAGTGCCAAGCATGGATTACCTCCATATGAATCACTGGTTGGAGAAGCCCTAGAGAACACAGGCTCCTGTCGCTACTCTTGGTTTCTTACCATAGCTAAGCGGGAAGATCTCATTGCTGAAGACACAACCCACTTCGATTGTAGGGCATAATCAAGGAGAGCTGACAGGAAAACTTTCTGCAATCTAGCTTTCACAGTGCAGGAAGTTGCTATGCAGGCTGCTGCTGGGAGAAAAACAGTATCAGTGGCATCCCTGAAGCAGCTAAGTCTGCATGCTACAATACCAACCTGCCAGTAAAGATGTACCCATTGGTGCAATGGTGGCACAAAGGTTTTAGGGGTAGCCAACTGCTTTTGGATAGGATTTGAGGCCTAGTTTTCAGAAAGGAATTTAGACCTACAGACCTGGAAGTCTGTGACTGGGGAGGTCATTGACCTTGGGAATGAATGAACCTATTAGTACTGTTTTGCTAAGTAGACTTTTGTCAGCCTACCTTCTGCATCTCTATGTTTATACTCATAGATAGTACTGGATTCATCTTTGGCCAGAGAAGACTTTCTATCCTGGTCAGCAATGCAGAGGCTCACAGTTGATTAAAGTTTTGAGAATAAGTGACTGTTGAGTGATCAACCCTAACTGAGACTTTTATATCAACCACTGCAAGGCTCAGGGAACATCTCAAAAGAGTGGGCACAAGGAGTGTAAGAGCCAAAGGATAGAGAGCAGTGCCATCCTCTGGATGTGACATGACCATCCACTCATGAACTCACTGTAGCAGTCATGACCTACACATGATCAAGCCAGCAAGAACAGGGAACATTCTAGTGGGCAGCACTAATTGGATTCAGTAGGAGAGAGAGAGAGAGAGAGAGAGAGAGAGAGAGAGAGAGAGAGAGAGAGAGAGGGGAGAGAGAGAGGGGGGAGGGAGAGAGAGAGAGGGGAGGTAGAGAGAGAAAGGAGAGGGAGAGAGAGAGAGGAGAGGGAGAGAGAGAGAGGAGAGGGGGAGAGAGAGAGAAAGAGAGGAGAGAGAAAGAGAGGAGAGAGAGAGAAGAGAGGGGAAAGAGAGGGGAGAGAGAGGGTAGAGAAGAGAGAGGAGAGAAAAGGGAGAGAGAGAGGAGAGAGAGGGAAGAGAGAGGAGAGAGGGGGGGAGGAGAGAGAGAATGTAAATGTGGGATGGAATGTGTTGGGGGTGTTGGGGTCACTGAGAGGGGAGTGGATATGATCAGGATGCACTGACGACATGTATGAAATTATCAAAGAATAAATAAAAGACATTGTTTTTTAAAAAGACCTCTGTCTCTCTGTAAATTTTCTCAGTTGTTTGCCTTCTTCCTTCCACATCTTCTCAAGAGGCCATACTCTGTCTGACTGGCCCTTACTTAGAAAGTCATACTGGTAGCCTTCCAAGAACTCCCCTTTCCAATGCACTTGTCCCCATAAGCGTCCTGGTGTGCTTCCCTCGGGGCCCTGCTCATCTCTTGGCAGCCCTCTTCATTGGAGCCTGTGCTGGAGTTTTTCTTGTCTTGCTCTGATTGCCCAAGGTTGAAGCCAGGCTATCTACTGAGAGGGGCACGAAAGGAGGGGACACAGGTTCTCACCATAGAGAGCCTTCTGCACTGTGATCCTCGGGGTGGCAGAGGGAGGTTTCGGTGGCCAGGCCAATGGCATCTCAAGTCTATGAGGAAGCCACCTGGCTGTGAGGGAATTGCTGGAGCAGGGTTTAAATTCCCTAGCATCTCAGTCCCTAATGTCTCTGATCATTATTTCTGGAACTTTTCTCATGCTGGTTAGGGATTAGCTATGGCTCATCTGAAAAACCTTTAAGAAATGCCCTATTTCGCAAATGGGTCTTTACCTTCCTACATTATGGACTAAGGGTTTCACATAAAAGTCTGCTACCATCCTTGTCTCCATAACCATCCTGGATGTATCCAGCAGCCAGCTGTACTAAGCTTCCACCTCCAGAGCCTTAAAGGACCAGTCTACCATGAGGGAGAATGCTGGGCCTCAGGGTAGGATGCTAGGACACAGAGCCCTGGGGACCAGCTCCTCCACATACGTCTTCCTCCTCTAATTTCCCTCCACAAAGACCCTCACCCAGCAGCTCCTAAACCCCTTGAAACTCACAAAGATGGAGGAAGCAGCATCTGAGGCCTCTCGGGCCATGGCATGAACCTTCCTGGTCCATGGGCAGCACAACTGCTCTTGACATTGTGACTTTTGTTCTAACACAATATAGCAGAGTTCCACATGATAGTAGAGCTGTTGTGAGCTGTCCCCAGCAGAGATCCTGGCTTCTTATGAGCATCCAGATGTAAAGTGACCAGATGCGGGCTGTGTGTATATGTGTATGTGTGGGTGGGTGGGTGGGTGTGTGCGTGCATGCTGACTTTCTAGCTCCGCCTTGCGTCCTTCAGGGAAAAGGACCAACAGGACCACACTTTGCTTTCTGCAGAAAAGGAACAGGTAAAGGAGTAAAGGAATGAGTGAGTAGATGACTTGGTGAGCGAATGAATTAGTAAAGTCAGAAGCGTGTGAATGAATGAATCGGTGAATGGATGAGGGAGCCAATGATGCTCTCCATCATCTGCCAAATAAGGACTAAGCAATTAATTCCCAGAGCACTCTGAGAGCTTTGATGCAGAACTTCAGTCACAGAAAACAAATATGTTTACACTCCAAGTATTTTAGCCAATCCTTCCCAGAGTAAATTTTATTTTACCGGCAACTGCAGCTTGTTCAGTTGTGTTTCCACATATGTGAGGAGTGTCTGTCTGTCTGTCTGTCTGTCTGTCTGTCTCTCTCTCTTTCTCTCTCTCTCTCTCTCTCTCTCTCTCTCTCTCTGCCACTGATTCGGTTGCAGGGTCCTTTGGCAGAGAGGACTATTGGCCTCTCTGGAAATCTGGATCAGAAAGCATGGGAGAAGCTGATACCAGACCCACTTACAGTCTCCGAAGGAGCCTGGTTTCCTGCCTGCCTGCAGGGTGTGCTGCTGCTGCCTGTTTGGCGACTACTGCTGCTGACTCAAAGTCACCCCCGCCCCCACCCTGTGCACCCTCCAAGGCTGAAGTCCTCCATCACAAGCCTCTTGGAGAGAAGAGGGAGGGACGCAAAGGTTGGAGAGCCCTGGGGCACTGTGTTGCCACGCTATGGCCCTCCTTCTGGCCCTGATTACAGTGTGAGGTCTTCTTGGATGCTGATCCCTGAAGACAGGCTCAATTCCACTCACCTTGGCATCAAGCACCAAGTACTGTCTGTACAGAGAAGAGACTTGATACAGTTTTTGTTTAACTTCCCGATTTGGTCAATAGAAAAAGAACTATTATCCTGTGCCAGAAGTCCCGATTGAATTCGCTGTCTGAGATCCATGCTGGAGGAAAACGTAGGCGCCAAGACTTCAGTCTCTGCAGAGTGCACAGCACTAAGAGGACATAATTAACTTCTCAGCTCTGAGATAGTTTGATCTAAGTCCATTTTTATTACAGTGCGGAGTTCCCTCTCGGGTTTCCCTTTAATTCCCTGGCCTCCTCCAAACACGTGCACATACTGTCCTGACACAGAGGCTCCAACCACACTGCTGCTCTGTCCCACAATGGTCTGAACCCTCTTCACACAGCCCAGACCTCGGTCAATGGAGTGGGCACAGTAGGCATTTCTAGAAGGCACTGTTTTATCTTGGGGCATCTCTGAGTACAGTCTACTGGGGGAGGGGGGCACTGGAGTAGCAGTCATTGGAAGCTTCCAGCGCCTTTTTCTAAAAAAAAAATGTGTTTGAAGAAATGCTATAGGAAGAAGGTTGGTCCTGCTGATGATGGAGGGCACAGGTGAGCAGTCCCATCAGGAAAGAATCTTTTAGATTGTTCAGAGACGTGAACACTTTTTTGGCCTAACAAACAACACATAGAGTGGGTCGTGGTATCTGCAGGATCTGCCTCTGTTGATGCCCTAGAACCTCCTAGTAGCATGAACTCACAACACTTCAGATGCCCTGGGGGGGAGGGGTCAGAGGTGACTGGCTGGTGCAATCCCTTCTGTGAGTAGTCTTGGGAAGTCAGGCCGATGAACCGTCCCGTTCCAGTGAACTCACTCTTGTCAAGAAGCAAGACTTAAAGAGACTATGAAGCCAGATAGGAGACCAGGGAGGGTTCCAAGAAGAACTGAGAAATGAGGAAGGGGGAGCTTGTCACATGATGCACAAAAGGGGAAAGGAGGTTGCTGTGCTGGCAGCCTGCAAGGAAAGGGGAGGAGGGATGGTAAAGAGGAGGGGAGGGGGTGTAAACAACAAAAACAAAATTTGTTTGAAAAGCGCCATGATGAAATCTAATTCTTTATAAACTAATCAATATTAAAATAAAATAATTCCATGTGGAAAACAAAAACATGAGAGGGCGTGAGGAGCCAGCATAGCTCTGTGCTCTGTGATGTCATCCTTGGTCCTCCAGCTGGGCAAGCAGTTTTGAATCTGTCCCCGGAGCTCTTGTCTCCTGACACCAGTACATGGGTGAGTCTGGTGTATCTGCCTTCCTGAAGCCTCTCCACTGAGATTTCTCCACCTGCTGCCCCGTAGAGAGTGACACTTCTGACCATGAACTAGACCCTCTAACACAGCCAGCCAAACAGATTCTTCTTTTAGATCATTCTGTCACAGAACGAAAAGTCTAACCTAGGAATCTGGTGCTGAGAACCGGGCCATTTCTCAGGCTGTGCAGCACTGTGGTTAGGAACCTTTGGAAGTGGCTTGTAGGTGGGCTTTAGAGATCTCTAGATAGTGAGCTAGAGATGCCCGAGAATGAATTAGGTTTGTATTTTATTGAGAGGGTTGGCATCTATATTCATCATGGAAATTGCTTTGCAGTTTTCTTTTCTTTCATTTTTCCTTCCTTCCCTCCCTCCCTCCTCCCTCCCTCCCTCCCTCCCTCCCTCCTTCCTTCCTTCCTTCCTTCCTTCCTTCCTTCCTTCCTTCCTTCCTTCCTTCCTTTCTCTCACCCTCTCTTTTGATTACTTTATTTGATTTTGGAATTAGGGTAATACTGGCCTCCTACAGAGAGTTTCAAAGGATTCCTTCAATTCCTAATTTATATAACTGGTGGTAGTTCTCTGAAATTCTATGAGAATTCTACAGCAAATCTACCTGTGGATGGCCCCATACCCTTACACATACAGGGAGCACTAACTGGACTTTAATGGGTTTTAAAAAAAATAAAAGACATGAAGTTGAGAGAGGGGCATTTTGTAGGGGATGGCTGGGGAGTTGTAGGAGGGAAGTAAGGGATGGACTTGATCACCTTTCATTGTATACATGTATGAAATTCTCAAATAAAATGACAAAGTTAATAATAAAATTTCAGACTGTACATGAAATGAAGGTAGATAATATTAAAAGGACCACATAAGCCAATGTTTTGTTAATAAAGAAAACAGTTTATCATTACTATGTGTGAGAAAAACACGCACATTCAAGGTGGCAGTTGAGACCAATGATGAAACCTTAGGCCAGGCTGCAAACACAAATAAGTGTATCTGCTCTGCAAAGCTGGCATAAGGAACAGAGAACCACGGGGCATGGGTGTCCTGCTTGTTTCCTTGCCTGAGGGTACCAGACAATGTCCACACTGAGACACAGCCAGTTCTTCTACGCTACCCGAGAGCAGGATGGAGATACAGTCCCCAGTGTCCGTTCGTACTGCTTCCATTATTTCATGCTGACAATCATGAATGCCATGGGTCTAATAAGGGTTTAATTTATCTGAAGCTCTGTGACAAACTAAACCCTGAAACCATCCAGGACTGGGAGGATGGCTCAGCGGGTAAGTACTTGCTGCCAGTACTGATGAGCCAGATTTGATCCCAAGGAGAGAGAAAGGGAAACTGACTTCTGACTTTCTACACGTTGTTATCTGACCTCCACATGTGCCTGGCTCCATATGTAGATAAAGAGATAAATAAATAAATGCAATTTCAAGGAAAATTACAGGTTGGGATAATCTAAATGACACAGCTGTAGGGAGAATGTATCACTGGTTGCATTATCTCCTGGCTTGCTTTGCAGATGTGATGAACACCATGACCAAATGGGATGGAAAGGGTTTAGTTCAGATTACAGGTTTCTGCCCATCATTGAGGGAAGACAGGGCATGGATTCAAGCAGGAACAGAAGCAAGTAATGTAGAAGAATACTGCTTACTGGCTCGCTCTGAATCTCTGCTCAACTAGATCTTTAATAGAGCCCAAGCCCACTTGCCTAGAGATGACACTGCCCACAGAGGTCGGGTCTTCCCATATCAAACATGAATCAAAACAATTCCTCCCAGATATGGCCACAGACAAATCAGAACCTGACAGTTCCTCAGCTGAGACTCTCTCAGCTGACTCTGGGATGTGTCAAAAGGACGGCTATAGCTAAGCAGGACACACAACATTTTGGTCACTGTTTCTGAAATATTAAGTACACACATTCATATTCAGCAATGTGTCAGTATCTATGAGACCCTGCAAACCCCAAAACCTATCCATGTCTATGCCCATGACTGTTATAGAAAGCCGTGCGGTATTTGTTTTTAACCTCTGCATGTCCTTCTAAAACCTTTAATAATTTCTAGGTTACTTATTATATCTAATACAATATAAATGCTGGGCTAACATGTCCTCTGGGTAGCCAATGGTAAGAAGAAATTCTGCATAGGTTAAATAGAGATAAGGTCTTTTTTCTTAATATTCCAGACTCCTGATTGGCTGACTCTGGATTTATGTGGAGCCATGGAGGCTGACTATATATGTAGATGCTCATGTATGTGCCCATGTATATGTATGTGTCTGCTTAAGTTTTTTCTCAGCCTGGCTACCCTGAATGTACGAGAGGACTCTCATTTGTGTGTGAGTCTTGAGTAGAATTGAATGGCTCCTCTGTACAGACATGAGGGTTCCAACTCTTCAGTGTCCTTTGCGTTTGGAGAATGACCAACGTTGTAAGAGCTAAATGCTCCATGCAGAACTGAGCACACAGGAGTCAGTGGGAACTGTAGGGTTGGTTTTGCTGTGTGTGGTAATAGCAATGGCCAGGAGACTGTCCACTGTGCAGAAACTACAGTACCCAGCACAGATGGAGCTGGCCTCTGAAGGCAGCTTGGCCCTGTGCTCCGGGTAGGCATGAGCTATCTCAGAGGCCCAGGTCAGATGCCCCTGAGTCTGGAATGCATGGCTCCCCTGCCCTTTCAAGTAGACATCCTGTAAAGAAGCACCTTGACTAGGCTTGCTTTCTGTTGCTTAAGCATAAGAATGCTGATTGGCCAGTAAAATTGGCCTTGGGATCTGGTGGGTAAAGTTGTATTTTGCAATGCTAAGTGGAGTCAGCGTGGAGCCCTTTAGATGGTGAGTGCTACTATCAACAAAAACAACTGACCACAAACACAGGAGGAAAAACTCCCAAGACACAGTAGAGACAAATAAAAAGATGAAACACCTTGGCCAAGTGGAGCCTATTCCAGAATGGCAAAAATCCATCTAACATTAAAAATGGAAAAAAAGGAAAGAAAACTACCAATGTACTTTACCTCCTTAATAGAGTAAAAAAGAAACTAATTATCATCTCAATAGCTCAGGCAAATGTGCAAGGAAATTCAAAGTCCATTCATAAGGAAAGTGTGCAGCACACTGGGAACAGAGCGTCTCCCTGCTGCTGCAAGCAGCATCTAAAACAAACCTGCTGCAAACACCCCTGCAATGCAAAACTGCTGAATTGGCTCTGCTGCCCTGGGGAATGCATTGTGTAACACAGCTTGGCACTCCAGCACCCTGGTGTCCAGTGAAACACTAGAAGGTTTCCCGGCAAGCGTCCAGACACTCTCAGTGGTCTCTGAGGAAGAGGGGACAGTTTAGTATAGGTGGGCCTTGTCCAAGCAGTTGAAGATTTTACAGCTGAAACTAAAGCTTCTTGAAGCAGGGAGTCTCTCTCTAAGCTGTGGTGCAGAAACTGGGGGTTCCCAGTTGCCCAGCTGCCTGTCCAGCATCAGATGCCAAAAGTGTGAGCTGCTACCTAAGGATCTGTCTGACTGCCTGACTATCGAACTGTTGGTCTGTTTCTCTCTCATCTCATTATTCATTCATGTGTCTATCACCCTTTTATAACATCACTTCTCCATTAATATCTCCCTTTTTTTGTCTTTCTGTAATCTATGCATCTATCTTTTTTTAAAGATTTTATTTATTACATATACGGTGTTCTGCTTGCATGTATACTTGCAGGCCAGAAGAGGGCACCAGATCTCATTACAGATGGTTGTGAGCCACCATGTGGTTGCTGGGAATTGAACTCAGGACCTCTGGAAGAGCAGTCAGTGCTCTTAACCTCTGAGCTATCTCTCCAGCCCCCTGCATCTATCTTTTTAAATGATTCTATCTATCTATCTATCTATCTATCTATCTATCTATCTGTCTGTCTGTCTGTCTGTCTGTCTATCTATCTATCTATCATCTATCATCACTTATCTATTTATTATCAATCATCTCTATATATCTTTCTATTTATCATATCCATCACCTATCTACCTATCAATTATCTATCATTCATCTATGTAACATACTTACCCATCATATATCTATCCATCCACTATGTTTCTCTGTGTTTATTATCTATCTTTTATGTATCCCCAAATTATTTATCCATAATCTATGTATCTCTGCATCTGTTTTTCTCTCTATCATATATCTACTCACCTATTTCTATCTGTGAAGCCCCTACCTGTCCCTTCTCTGCCTACACACCAGAACTCTGTCTAGGTGTGGGACTCCAGCACAGGCTTGCGATGGCATGAAGAGCAGGGTCTAAGTGGTTCATCTTCTGAACAGTGCTTGTGTTTCCACATCATCCTCCAGTCTGACTGGACACCAGGCTCCGACGACACCTTCAAGGGCAGAGGATCTCCTGGTGTCTACGGTGATAAAAAGGAATGAGGAAGACTTCAGTGGAGTCTACTATGATGATGGAGAGACAGATGAAAATTCCCACTTCAGCAAGACCGCTGAGGCTTCACTACAAGCACAGTACAAAGAGACCAGTGACAGATACTCCAAGAAGGACCTGCAGAGATGAGAAGGGGAGGGGAAAGTCTGGGCTAAACCTGCTGGGCTCTGCAGCCCCATCACTATGACCATGGGTAGACCTTCAGGGCTCTGAGAAACCTTTGGCTGGGGACACAGCCATGCGCACAAGGTCTCATGCAGAGCCAGGGACTTATTAAGAAAAAGAAGAAATCCCAGTGAGCAGGGAAAAAAATGAGAGAAATCTAAAGTTATTACCATAGTAACAGACAGCTGGAAGCTAAGCTGGGGGGAGAGCCTAGAAGGCCAGCAGCCAGTCCCTTTGCTCACTCACCATATCTGCGCCTTTGCTGGGGCAAGGGACTGTGGTACAGATCCAGGTTTACCACCCTGTCCTTAATGACCTCCTCAGAATGCCCACTTCTCCAGTCCTTCCTCACCACCTACCCCAGGGACAACTTCTGCATCTCTCTAGGGGACCAAGTTGCCTAAGACATCATGAGGGGGAATAGTGATGAGGAGGGCCATTGGACCCAATTCTGTTCAAATTGGCATTCAGGGAAAGGACAGTGAAGGGTTGGAAGAATGCCATGGTGTGGGGAGTGGGGTCTCAATCTGGGCTTGAGAGGCTATGTGGAGTCAGGAAGAATGTGCCCCAAGACTAAATCTGGGTACCAGTAAACAGACACCAATAGAGTCCACTGATAAATAACTTTGCAAGCAAGACCCTCCATGACAGGCACCAGGAAAGGCTACAGAGATTCCCATAGTTGCTTCTACAGCTGAGTAGGCTGTAGAAAGGTCCCACAGGTGTTGTGGAGATCAGGAACCCCTGAGTTCCTAGCCCTGCTAGCTAAAGCCTGACTTTGAACAGCATACTGAAAGAGCCCTGGTTTCATTACCTTTCTTTGGTATCATAGAGCACCTATGGCTTAGAAAATTCTTCCATAAATACCCAGGGAAGCAGGCACAGAGATGTACACCAGAAGGCCCAAACAGTCAAGCATCCTCCAAGGAAAACTTTTTCTTTCTCTGATGCAGATTCAGGAAAGAGACCAGAGTGGCAATGAGTTTATCTGAACCCCCAAAGTGGTCCCCAGAAGCAGACATAGGCGCTGGGAAATGGCCTCTTTGCCTGAAACCTTTGCCCCGAGCCTTGTTCTTTGTGCTGCAGAGAGTAGGCCTGAGAACTCTGTCTCTCTGGAGCAGTGTGGATACTGCTGGGGGTGTAGACAGTGTGAGAAATGGTTCTAAAAACTAAACTGGGGAAACTGCTTCAATCAGGAAGCCTCTGCCTTGGCTGTGGCTGTCGCTGGGCCATCAGGAAGACCTCTTTGTTCTCTGTTGCTATTGTCCTGTGCCCAGACAGACCTCCCTAACTTCTGCCTGTCCTTAAAAGAGAGAGCGGCTGCAACCAAGGGTCTCTTAGTCTTAGGATGGTGCAACCTAAAGAGAAAGTGTTTTAGCTTGTTTTTCTATTGATCTGATAAAATATTTTGACATAAAGCAACTCTGGAGAAAGTTTTTATTTGGTCTACACTTCAGAGTCACAGTCCATCCGAGAGGGAAGTCAGGCAGGAACCTAAAGTCAGACTGCTTTTTGTTCCATATAGTATTACCTCTAATATGGGAACCTACTCACAACCAAGTAAATACAACAGTAGCCATGACTGGGGACTGGGGAGATGGCTCAGCGGTCAAGAGCATCTGTTGCTCCTGTAGAAGACCCCAGTTAAGTCCTCAATGCAACCACATGGTGGTTTATAATAGTCTGGAATTCCAGTTCCAGAGGTTTCGAGGGCCTCTTCCAATCTCCCTGGGTACCAGACACACACGCACACACACACACACACACACACACACACACACACACACAGTGCACATACACACATGGAAAGAAAAAGAAAAACAGACACTCACACATATAAAATAAGATAAATCTTCAAAAACAGAAAAAAGAAATCATGAAGAAAAGTCACCTGCTAGCTTGTTCAAAGGCTCGTGATTAACTAGCTCTTTTATGTAGCTCTCCTACATCATCAAATAACAATACATATAGGTAATTTTCCACTGACATGCCCATCAATCATCCCTTGGTTAAGACTCCCTTCTCAGAGGATTCTAAGCTGCATTGAGTTGATAGTTCAAGCTAACAGGGCACAGGCCTCCCTCAGTGGCTTCCTCTCTATGGTCACTAAGCTCTAAGCCAGTGTTAGGCACAGACGCAGGCATTTGAAAGCTGTGAATTACCTACAGCAGGCCACAGCAAACTGGGAAACAATGAACTGCACTTTCTGTTACACCAACAGAGACTGGGGAAGAGGAGGATGGAAGCAGATCTTGTAGCCAGTCACAGCTGCCTCCCACCTACTGTGGGCTTCTGGGGCCCAGCAGACAGAGAACCACGGGGCCGTGGCATATTTCTTTCTCAAGTGTGATCTCCAAGACTTGTCTAAAACACGTTACCGTATCTAATGCTCCTTATCTTTAGAGTGCATCACAGCTGGATTCTCCACTCAGCACACAATAAATCACGCTCGCCATGCCTGCTGGCCGTCTCCATGGTATCCAGGTATCAGTGAGGAAGAGGAAAGAACTGTCTGATGGGCATAGGGTGGGGGCACTTTAGCCCTGTGATCAGGTAACTGTTAACCACACAATGTCTTGAACGTAGAACTGGTGCCAGACTTGACTGCAGACTCTCCCGCCTTCTCTGCTTTGGACCCTGCATCTGAGCTCCAAAGACAGAAAAGGCACCGGCTGCTGCATCAGGGGCTTGGTGATATTTCATTACTGTCTAGTTGCTAGCTCGCTGCTGTTCTCTAGAGCCTAGGGCAGAATCTGACACGGAGGAGGTGAACTCGTGCCTGTGGAAGATCCAGGAGACCTGTGGCCCGTCTCATCGGTGGGTACCTCTCACTCATGCTCAGCAGATACAGCAAGACAAGGAGGTAATTCCCCATACATTGGGACTTGTAATTTTCAAGTAGAATCAGAATCACTTCATCTCTTCTATATCAGGTCGCTGATGGGGGCGGGGGGAGGGACTGCTGATCACAGATGCTGCTGCTTACCGATGCGCAGGAGAGTATCCCCAAACTATTCTTATCCCAGGTAAGCCACACCTTGCTATACAGGACCATGTCCTGCTGTGGGGAGATGCCCTGAGAATGGGGATCACTGACAGGTTTGGGTGCTGGGTGATTGGAGAACAGACTGCCCTTATGCCATCTTCAAAAAGCATGTCATCTTCTCTGTGTTAAGACCATGATGGAATAAACCATGAGGGTGAACAGAGGTTCTGTAGCCAATGCTGGCAGACCAGGACCAAAATCTTGCCATAAATAGAGTCTGTGTGGAGAGGCACCTGTTGTCCCAACTGAACTTTTGGGCCTCATTCAGGATAAAGTTTGTATGCCAAGATTAAGTGCTGTAAAACATTTAAATAAATGCTGATTGGCCAGTAGCCAGGCAGGACGTATAGGCAGGTGACCAGGCAGGAAGTAGAGGCAGGGCAAGAAGAACAGGAGAATTCTGGGAAGAAAAAGAGTCAGTCTGTAGTCATCACCCAGACACAGAGCAAGCAAGATGTGACTGCCCCTCTAAAAAAGGTACTAAGCTAACACACAAGAATTATGGGCTAATAGAATTTATAAGATTTAATAAGAAGCCTGAGCTATTGGACCAACCAGTTTATAATTAATGTAGACCTCTGTATGTTTCATTGGAGATGAATGGCTGCAGGACCGGGTGGGACAGAAAATTTGATCAACAATTAAGACTGGGGGGGTTCTCTATAAGTTTTTCTCTATAGTCCTTGTCTAGTAGTACTCTCCTGGGGATCTGAATTCAATAAAGAGAGTAGTTGGGCCAGTACCTCCATCTCCTACCTTCCTCTCTTCAAACCCTCTGTCTCTCTATCCCTTCCCTCCCTCTATCTATCTTTCTTGCCACCTCTCCATCTACCCCTCCCCTCCATTCTTCCCTCTTCCTTTCCTCCATGAATCCCCCCTTATCCTCTGTTCACTTCTCCTTTTACCAATCCACCCCTTTCTATCATTCTCTCTTCCTTCCCCTTTTCCCAGACAAACCTCCCTCGCACTCTTCTATCTTCTACCTATATTCCACCTACACATCCATCTCTCTACCCCCTTTCCACAGAGAGGTCATGTTGTGAAACTTTTGGGTTAGAAATTATTCTGAGAACTCTCTTCTGAGCCCTGTAGAGAAGACAGTGGTCAGGATGCCTACAACCAAGCCCACCGTGCTGGTCTGGGGCTTAAAACCTCAACCCAGTGAATACAGCCACTTCCTGTTTCTTCTTTCCTTGCTCCTGGGCTTCTCTGTACTTCACCCTCTGCCCCTCCAGCTCTGACTTGGTCTTGCACTGCATTCAGGAAAATGCTGGGTCCTGAAGCACCACCAGGGGTCGGAGGCTGCATATTACAACCTCCTGTATAACCAAAGGTGAGCAGTAGACACATCTCGCATGCAGTTGAACCACACTCTGGTAGAGGGATGGCCCTGCTATCTGCATGGGCAGGGCCACCTGGCCTTCGTTGGATAGAAGAGCCTCAGCCTGTGCTGGAAGCTGTTCAGGTCAAGCTGCCCCCAGCAGGGATAGTTTTCTGGCACTTTCTTTCTCTTCTCTATGTGGGGAACAAGTCAGACAACATAGTTAGCATTCCAGGCGGCCAGTCCACTGCCAACAGCACCAGCCACAGAACGATTTACAGCTTTATTTCCTGTTGAAAACTTGAGTTTGTACATGATAAATTGAAGCCAGAGAGTCCCAAATCGCAATATCACCTTGTGGGTGGGATAGAGCACATGTCCTTCCACTCGTACGTGGCCACAGAACAGTTCCACCCACCTATACTAGACCCTGGCGTGTAAGCCAGGTCCCCCCTACCCTGTGTGGCTTCTGACCTGAAGCCCGTGACTGAGAGCTCTGTCTGAAGACTGAGCAGAGGTGGCTTTTGCCCTGCTGCAAGGATGCTCCCAGCACCAAAAGAGCATTAAGTCTTGCCTTGCACCCTTCAGGCTAATTGGAGCCAGATCTTCCAGCCATCCTATCTCCATATGGGGGAGAACTGATGGGGTCCATAGTCTCTTCTGAATCCATGAGACAGGCTGGACCCATCAGGGCCTGATGTCTAGAAGAAGTTCCCTGACGGATGGCTTTGGGTAGAGAGTTGCAGACTTAAATGAAAGGCAAGAACTTGGGCGGGGGGAGGGGCAGGATTACAGGCTGTGTTGGAAGAGAGCAGCTGCCTAGAATGTTATCCTGGAATCCCACAAGCCACCTGTACAGCATGTTGTCAGCCAGGGGGATGGGCAGAGAGGCCATAGCAACCAAAGTGAGTAGCAGTCCATAGTATCAGGCCAGGTGACCCTCCTGGGCTCTAACAAGTTGGCATCTCGGCAGGGGAAATAGACCAGAGAGGCAATATTGGGTATGATCAGTGCCTGACTGACCACCTAGATCAGTGGCAAGAGACTCGGATCTTCACAGGTGGAGCTCGGCTGCAGTAAGAGCCTAGCCATGCTGTCTCTAGGACCCCAGAAATTCTCATCCCAGCCTGTGCCATGCACCAGCAGCTATCAATCTGAGTTTTAATTAAGAAATTAGACAGTGTTCACATTCCATTATGCAGCGGGATTAGCCAGGGATCCAGGCAGGTATGAGGAATGACTTCATTAATATGAGGGGAGGGGTGTTGTGAGTCAGGGGCAGCAGGGTCACCAAAGAAGGCCACGCCAGACCCCTGAACTGCCTCTCACAGGCAGGCTGCTGCCCTAAAACACCTGTCAGATATGTTCTTCACTTCCCTGAACCTTCCAGGGATCCCTAGACATGGGTGGTTCAACCTGGGCCTTCCTGGTATTCATTTGATCCCTTTCCTTTGACCCTGATATCAAGATTTTACCTGAGGGATGAGAGGCATGTATGGACAAGCTCCATACTGATCCTTCTGTCCCTGGCCACGGGAAAACCAAAGGGAAGCCTCTGTCACAGAGTCCCAGCAGAAGTCAAGTAGTACATGGACTTCTGGCTCTGGACAGGATCTCTCCCCTGGACAGGGCCGGGCAGAGCAGGGCTGGGCAGGGCACCCACCCTTCTCCTGCAGATCCTGTATCTCGGCACGGTACCACGGAAACTCTTGGATGCCTCTTTTAGGGTGGATAAGAAGCACAGGCCTGGAGGTGAGGAATCCGAGGTATCTTTGTTCATTTGGAGCCATGATGGCTATGAGGAAGAGGAGCATAGCCACTGTCCCTACGCAGCAGCCTAAACCAGACACCCTGCCTGTGCTCAGGGGCCTCACAGACCAGTACCGAAGACGTCACTGCAATTATTCTTCAGAAATGCCGGCGGTTTCTCTCAACCTAGCACCCCATTAGCTGATAATTCAGCACAGATTCTCATCTAATGTGACTATATTTTATACAAATCATTTCAGACATGAATTCAGTCCTTAATGCCATTGATCTTCATAAAATTGTCACCAAGCATCTTGTCTCAGGCCCCTCTACTTCGGCTCTCAGTTGCAAATCAAAACCGAAGACGGGTTGTGACAGCCATAGGGCCCAGAGCCCTCAGTGGAATGGGTGTGCTAAAAGTTCTCATAGACAGGTCTGTCGGGGCTAGGAGAATTGTGGATACCCGCACCCAGGTGACATGTGTGAAACCCACAATCCCACCCCCACCATCATTATCTTTCTAGAAAAGGGTGCGTCTATGTCCTTCCTTGATCTCCCAACCCCCATTGCACAGCTAAAGACTGTCTGGCTGCCCTGACACTTTGGGACTGAGCTAACAGCCTCCTCCAAAGGCCACAGGGATCCTGGTGACCCACTGACTCTGACAGATGCCCAAGGCCATTTGATGGAAGATTTATCGCACAACTCTGCAACACAGCACGGCTGTTGCCCTAATACGTTATCGGGCTTGTTGAAATATCAATTTTGCACATGGCTTCACATGGGTGCCTGCAGCCCTGCTCAGGCCCATTAGTTAATTCTTCTGTCATTAAGAAATCCAATCTCTGATTCCAATGGCATTGGCAAGGATGGGGGGGGAGCCACTGGCTAATAGACCTCTAACCATCTGCTAATTGCAGTTCCTCAGATGCTGAGCAGAAAAGAGGGAATGGGTAGATAATAGGGGAGCAGCACGAAGCAGGGATACAAGTGGTCAGGAGTTGTCATAGCCTCCCCCTTCCTAAACCCCCAGTGGTGAAATACAAAAGGAGCAGCATGAATCCCATAGCTCTCCAGTCCTAGGCTCTCCATTCAAATTGCTCAAGCCACTGCATCCTATGGAGAACACGAAGGTTAGAGGTCATGGCAGCCCTTATTGCTTCTGTTTCTGGTGGTTCCTGCACTCTCAGAATTTTGGATAAGCAGGTCATCCATCCAAGAGCCGCATTCCCAGGCCCATGGGAGCCCCACTCCTCCTCCCACCTGCATGACACCCTTGGGCAGTCCTTGACTTTGTGCGGTTGTGCCCCTTGTCCTCCCCTGCCAGGAGGCCTAGTTTCAGTGGTTTCCAAAGCACAAGCCCTTTGTAATTGAGGACATTAATTTATTTCTCCATCCTGTTGGCTCTATGCTAAGCAGGTCCCAGTCTCTAGCCTAAGAAGCATGCATTTTCCAACTGTGAATCATTCCCATCTCTCTCCTGGAACTTCCCGGCAGAGGGGCTGACTTTGGTGTACCTTGGTGGGGTTGCCCCCAACCCCTATCATTATCTTCTCAAAACCAAATGAAAGGAGGGCAAATTTCATAAGAATAATCCCCAACATAAATGACTGTAAACAACTCATTTTCTCTGCCATTCAGTGCTGGGCTCTTGTAGCATGCCTGTGGGGATGAGGGTCACAGCTCTGTAAACAGAACACTTTGTTTCCAGCTGAGGCTGGAGAGTAGCTTGGCCTAGGTCCAAGCCCAGTACCTGTTTTGGCTCCAGTTTAACGTTCCCATTTGTATTGTCGGTAGTTTTCAAACAATGGGCTAAGATGATGAAAGCAGCCCAGCTGTTCCATTCTTGAGGACTGGCTGGGATACTGAGGGTGAATTAGGCATCTTGTCCCTTCCCTGCACACAGAGCCTAGTTTCCAGAGGAGCTATTGGGTGTGGCCTTCATAGCCTGCACTTAGGTCCTTCCTCAGGAGCCCAGTGACAGCCAGGCTGGTCATAGCCTAAGTATGTGCATAACCCAGTGTTTCCACCACCTGTCAGGACCCTGGTCCTCAGCTCCAGGGCTAGGCAGACCACCTACACACAATACTCTAAATCATGGCTTATGCAACTCCAGGGAACCCAGAAAGAAGCACATAAAAACTAATATTATTTGTTGAGAAATTTCTATCAATTGTTTGCAAGAGAAACAAACAAACAGAAAACATTAGAGAGGACATTTTAAAAAGGACTTAGTCGCAGTTGTGGGGAAATGTAAGTGTACTGAGAGTCTGTGGGAAAGTGGACCTTCATTAATCTCCCCCTTAATTATCCCTCATTAATTTCTTCTTAATTAACCCCCATTAATGTCTCCAGTAACATCAATAGCAAGCCTACAATACTCTAATTCACTTGTTTACCGACTCCCAGGTTACTATCGAGGGTCCAACTTCTGCATGGGTTGTGAAGAGTCACGCCAGGGCCTGAGTACTGACTCTCCTGGCTTTTTCTGGACCTCCAGATTCCAGGCTAGGGTTTGTGGTGGGGAACAAGTGGGGATTCCCAGTCCTACTTTCCCGCCCTTACCCCTGGAACTAAGGAAGAGGTGGGAGCTGTCCAGGGTTCTGAAGCTACCTTTTTAAAAACCACCTAGCCCAGAAGGCCAGCACTGAGGTGGGACAGAGAGAAGCGTAGAAAGATCCTGGGGTGGCACCCATCAGATCTGGGGCAGATGGCTCCAGGGGTAGTGGAGGCAGCAGAGTCCAGGATAAGCTGCATGCTGAGCTTCAAGGGGCTGAGCTGCTTGCTAAGCTTGGATATGCTGTCTAGTTCCAGATAGAAAGAGATCGGCTGTCATAGGCCATGGCTCACGGGTCCCAGACTCTCTTTACCTGTTCCTATATATTCCCTTGCTGCCACAGACCACAGGGGGAAAAGATGTAAGTGTTGTTCTGAGTCTGGAGTCTGTGTTACTGATGTGGCTACCCTCCAATAACCGGCATCCCACAGGACCAGTGCAACTATCCTGGCAGGAGGGAAGTCATTCTCAAGAGACACCTGTGCCCCTCTATTCAGCTACCAGACTATTGAAGTTACGGTCCCAAAGGAATTGAAAATTTCCCCCAGGAATCCCATTGTGGCAGGAGAATAAGGTCGAAGTGGAGGAGTGGGGGCATGCCTCCTGGATAGAGATTTCACACAGTTCCTGGCAACCTAAGGACCACATTGCAAGAGAGACTGGGGCTGAGATATGATGAGTCAGGATGGGTGAGATCACGCTTCAGCTAGGACTTAGTTGCTTGTGCCTTGCATCCTCTCTCTAAACCAGAGCTTCATGTCAGGACCTCAAAGATGTTCTTACTGGAGGTGATCATAGGACCTATTTACTTGTTCCTGAACTTGAGTCAGTACCTGAAGATACCCAAGGGGAGGTATTTCCTTTCTCTTAGATGTCAAAGTCTGTCTTCCCTACCCTAGGAAGGAGCCAGTAAGAGCCATGTGTCCAGCTAGGGCTCCAGGCTGCCATCACTCCTGCTAGAGCTTTGTTACTGTCACCGAGTACTACACACTGGAATGCCTGCCGAGCTCCATTGGCCTTGATGTTCACATTGAGATGCTGAAACCATCGAGGTCAGGGTGAATGTTACAAGAGACCTATGCAGGGTTGGATCTATGGCCCACTGGCACCATGTGTGTGAAGTAGTGTTGGAGGCATAAAGATTGACACTGACATTGACATCCGGGTCATAGTGGGGTCCTCGTCCACTCCTTACCCTGAGAAGTGAATATCCTTTCAGGATGGCTCAGGAGGAAGTACCTAGCAAGAGGAAACCCAAAAACCAGCTTGCTAGGATGGCTCCATGCAGCACGTCACTACTCATCATGACAGACAAGTGTCGGAGAGCCCTTGGGAGTCTCAAAGTCACATGTTGCTTTACTGTGCTAATGGCAGATAGTGGAGACCCTGTCATATAGGGTGAGCAGAGACACTGGGAGAATCTAGAAAGGGTCAGTGAGCTATGATTAATGATTGAGGGGCTAACATCTTTCCCCTGCACTGTTCCTACATCATAGAATCACCTGACCCAAAGCCAGGAGTTGTACGTAGTGGGTGTCCATCTAGCTAAGAACCAGACAGGGTCTGGGGCCAGGAGTCCTGGAGCCTGGTTTATGCTCCAGTGCACAAGGGCTTCTAGCTTTCTACCAGGCAGGCATCTCCACCCTGGCACTCTCCAGAAAGGTGGAAGTCTAGTCTTAATGAGTGATAAATTGTGCCCTGAGGAGCTCCCCCTAACCACATAGCCCTATGGTACCTATGCAGGACTGCCACTTGGCACTCCCTCAGGCATGCCAGGGACTCCTATCTGTGATATCCTTCTTATTTGTCCTTAAAGGACATCTGGCCAGATAGATGATGGGGTAGCCCTGTGGATGGGCCCTAGGTTCCTTTCTAAAGGTGGTACTTGATACACAACTAGAATTTCAAACACATTCTGGGGCAGCAAGTGTCTGCTATGTCAGAGTTTGGAGGCGACATTACGGAGGTGGCTTAATAGCATTGCTGCCAGAGCCCAGACACAGGCCAGAGCTGCCCTGAGAAGCTCTGAGCTCATTGAGTTTGTACTTAAAGAATTTCTCTGAATTAGTTCAGACTTCAGCCTGATTTAATTATCTTGTTTCAGCTTTACTCTTTGACCTTTTTCCTTAAAAACTATGGAAAGAAAAGAAATGCAGCTTCTTTTCATTATTTCATCTTAGCAGAGATGTATTTTCCTGACAGTGACTGTTCAAGGTTCCCCAAAGTTCAGGAGCAGCTTCCTGAAAGTGAGACTGCATGGGTGCTGGGTGCCAAGTGTGCACTGCCCAGCCCCAACCTGGAATGCCATGAAGGACGCCCCACTCTGTCCTTCAGGAGAAACCATGTTGCAGAGGTCCTGGCTCTGGACATTTCTGTTTCTGTCTGATTTGGAACACTTCAGGGTTTCATGTAGAAGCAGGGGGCAGGAGTCCTGTCATGGGCAATCCATACCATCTAAGGAACTGCTGGTCATATCTCTGGTTCTGTGCCCTCATGAGATGACCAGCTCATGTCAGACCCAGGCTCCTGATACAAGACAGAGATGATTCACAGCCTAACAAAGACTCTCCTGTTTCCCCTGGAAACCCAAGGATACAGAAGCAGGTTTCAGGGCACGTGTGTTTTGGGAAGCTATTCCCCACATGGATCCTCCCTGCCTCAGACTATATGTTCCTTTCCTCCCCAGGGTCCCAGAGAGTATGACTTCACAAGGTGAAATCTATAGACATCACCATGGAAATTTTCTCTCTCACACATCCTGGGACCTCTGTCTGTCTCAACCACACAACAACCTGGCTATCTCCCCTCAGTAAAACCATCCCCTCATTAGAGGATCTCCCACTGCCTACAGCTCTAGTCCTAACTAACTCAGTACTCTGTTCACATCACCATTGTGAGAGCTTTCAGGATTTCAAAGTATTTTTGATTCTTTGTCCGCTCCCACCTTCACCTCGGAACACATCACTATGCGAGCTTATCAAGAGACACGAGCCTTGCACATCTGTCTAGCAGATACCTGGCGTAGATTCCAGCTTGTCTTAAGCATTTGATCCTCGGGGCCATAAACATGACGTCTCTTATGACATTGTGGGAGGCCAGCCCGAGGGGAGTCATGAGCTCTGCATCTAGGCCAGGCGATTTCATAGTGTCTTGGCATTGGGAGGTGGGACAAGTCTCTCTGTGGCCTGTGAGTGAACATAGGTCTGGGAGGGAAGAGGCTTCAGATGCCTCAGCATGCAGGGCCAGGGTCCACAGTGGTAAAGCCTGGGGTAAGGGAAACAGAGGGGTACATAAACTGCACCATCATCGTAGCCCTGCATTCTCAGAAGCACACATGAATGTTAAGGGTTCTTATAGAGGAATGAATGTTACAATGTATAAAGAAGAGGATACTGTTTAAAACAGACATCACAAGATGAAATACAGTGTGTACATTAGGATGTATAAAGAAGAACTACTATATGAAACAGAAACATCTCAAAATGAAATATAAGTATGGAAGAGGATTGGCCAAGTTCAATGCTATCTGAAAATCCTCAGCCTATATAACATTTGCTGGAAAATTAAGGTTTTAAACTTCTACAAAGAGATCACCCTGGCTCTATAAGAAGCCCAAGAGAAGGCAAGTAGATGGAGAAAGCCATACTGGTGAGGGTCCGTGTGGACCCCAGATGCTCACTGTAACGTTATTAGCTTTTTAAAAAGATGAGTGCACATGGGGGAAGGGACAACCTGGGGGACATTCAGGCTGGTGCCAGGAGTCTTGCCTTTCCTCTCTGCGGTACATTCTTTCAGGAAAAAGGGGTGAGGTTGTATCCTCAGGCTGAGTCACGAGAGACTGTATTTCTTTCTGTAGCATCCACTCTGCAAATCCACTGCCCTAATTCTGCTCTGCGCACCACCTTGGAAAATCTGGGCTGTCGAGCTGAGCCGAAGCTCAGGCCCTGAGACCGTGGTTTGGATTTGACACTGTTCCAGGCGCCGCCTGCTCTTTGTAGCCTGTGCCAGGAGGAAGCAGCGAAACCGCGCTGTGGCCACCGACAATGGGCTATCGCTGCGCCCATCCTATTAGGAAGCACCAGCTTCTCTCCTCGGAAGATTAAAAATTTCGGGAGTAAATCCAGGTCTTGTCTGACATGACATTTTGGAAGCAAAGCTCAGAAACTTTTGTACTCCGTGGTAATAGGATAACATGCTACAGTAGTTACAGTAATTGCCCGGCTCTTCCCTCACTCGGTGTGCCCGCTGCTCCCGCTCCTGCCCGGGAGGCGGCTTTCAGTGCACTGCCTATGTCGATTGAGCTTCGAAGAGAGACACCCTCAGGCAGGCATGGTGCTGGATCTGGGGCTGGCTGCAGGCATTCATTGCCAACATTACAATATAGTCGCGATGTAGCTGTTTTTTTTTTTTTTTTTTTTTTTTTTAAATTCCGGGCCTGAATTCTGTCATGCCAAAACCCTCCTTGTCCCAGCCTGGTAGAGAACCTAGCAGAACCTCTAGGTAACTCCAGGCTGAGGTTTCACCATGTAACCTCAGAACACATATGTCCATTTATGCCAATCAAGGATGGAAGAAACCCAGCATTTCCCACCCTTGACTGGAAAAAAAGTCTCCTTTTCCAGAACTAGGGTCTCATTTATGTAGGCAGAGGCTGCCTGTGACTTTGTCCTTGTAGTTTCTGTACCAAGTCAAGGACTTGTCAAAGGCTGGTGACAACACAAAGCTCCAGTACTGGTGACAGTCCCCTTGAGGCTGCACATGAAGATACCTTTAGGATCTGTATGTTCCCAGGCTGTCAACAGAGGGCCAATGAATCATCAGGCTGGTGTAGACAATGTGCAGGGGTGGAAGTGGAGGTTTTCACAGCAAGCTAGTCTAGCACCATCTAGAGGGCAGATGTAAGAACAGGGGTGTGTGCATACCCACCATGTATGCATACCTCCCTGGCCCTTAGATAAAGAGGCCTCAATTTTGTGACCACTGCAGACAAGGATACTGTATTGTTTAGAGTTCTTAAGAAAAACAGAACCAGTAGGATAGATAGATAGATAGATAGATAGATAGATAGATAGATAGATAGATAGATAGATAGATAGATGATAGATAGATGATAGATAGATGATAGATAGATAGATAGATAGATAGATAGATAGATAGATAGATAGATAGATAGATAGAATGGTGGTGGTTCAGCTAGTCCAAGAATGACTGTCTACCAATGGAAGGTTCAAGAATTTAGTAGTTGTTCAGTTCACAAGCAAGGCTGGATGTTTCAAATGCTCTTCAATATAAACTGTAATCCCAAAGAAGTAAGTTCTAATACCAGTGAAGGAATGGACTTGCCGGCAAGAGCGAGAGCAAGCAGGCAAAGAGAGCAAGCTTCCTTATTTCGTGTCCTTTATAATGACTGCCAGGAGAAGGTGTGGCCCAGATTAAAGGTGCATCTTTCTACCTCAGAAGTTTCAGATTAAAGGTGAGTCTTCCCACCTCAGAGATCCAATCTTCCCACTTCAAATTATTTAAGAAAAACAAAAACAAAAACAAACCCTTGCAGGTGTGTCCAGCCTCATGGGTTTTAGTTACTTCTAGAACTGGTCAAATTGACAACCAAGAATTCCATTACAGATGCTGGTCAAGTATATGAGTAAGAGGACAAGAAGGATCCTACAGGTTCAACACAGAAGGTGAAAATGTTGGCAGAGACTCATGAAGACTCTTGGAAGTTTCCAGAAGGGGAAAAGGTGATGCCAAAGTGGAAAATGCCTGAGATGGTGCCTGGGAGACAAGAGTAAACCACAAAAATGTGAACATATTGTTTTCTTCAAATGGAGACTTCAGAGCAGGAAAATGATAGCTCTGCCCAAGTTCTGCACAAAGCCTTGGAAGAGGGGCTCTGCTCCTGACACCTGCTGCTGGCCTCTGTATTGGAAAGACCTGGGGTCCAACTGATGGAATCCGAGCCCAAGGGGATAGAGATAGCCTGGTGTCACCAAAAGAACATGATGCTCACTTCTAAAGGAATAAGAGGCAGTTTATCATGGGTCCAACTGTAGTAACTATGGCCCAGAAACACATATTCAAAGTACTTTTAAATATCATGGTTTGGTGTGATACCTAGTTCAAGAAGCTTTATAGTAATAGATCAAAGAAAGTCATAAATTAAAGTGCTTTTTAAATATGTTGGTGGAGGTCTCTACTTTACAGAATGATTTTTATAGTTCATCAAATTTAGTAGTGGAAGCATCAGGTAGATAGATAACAGAAGAGTAGGAAAGATCTCTTCTTAGTCAGATGCTATCTTAGTCTTTTGCTTATTGGGAATTAGGGGTCTGCTTCCACACCCCAAAGTGTGTATAAGCAACTTATGGAAGAAAGTTTCTTTGGGTTTATGGTTCCAGAGGAAAAAGAGTCCAAATCATGGCAGGGAAGCATGACAGCAAGCAGCATGTATAGAAAGCATTAGGAGACAGAAGCTGAGGGCTCACATCACAACAACAGCACAAGAGTGTTAACAAGAGGTGGCTTGAGACTGGAAACACTCAAGACCAAGAGTTCAAATAATACCTAATATCTCCAAAGAAATTAACTCACATAAAAGAGGACAGAAGATGACTATTAAGGAGACTAAAGTTGGCCCCCAAACAAGTTGGCTCTGGACTTGTAACATTCCAATCTCTCTGAAATAAATTCTGATCAGTTGACCAGCCTTGTAGAAGGTTCAGTGTAGGAGAAGGACGCCGAAAGCTCACATCACAACCACAGCACAAATAGTGTTAGCAAGAAGTGGGGTCAAGACTGAAAACAATCAAGACCAAGGGTTCAAATAGTGTCATTCGTGGGGGGGGCATTTCTCCTTCAAGCCACCATATTCCACTTCCTGGCCCCGCTGTCTCATAGCCATATCATAACTCAAATGCATTTAGTTTAACATCAACAACCCCATAGTCTTTCACAGTCATAACACTGTTTTAAAGTCTGTAGCACGAATTCTAATTGTTCTTATAATAAAAACCCAGAGTCATCTGTCAGGGGTGAAAGCTGAAGAATCAGATTAGCAGAGTGATCTGCCACTAGAGTTCTTACCTCTAACAATCAATTCTCAGACCAAAGGGGCGATCCTGTCTCTACAAATCCTCAGACTGACCTCAGACTGAATGCTGTCTCTATGAAACCTCAGACTGCCTTCTCAGACTGAATCCTTAGGCTGCATCTGCTTGCCTGTCTCCTCTTGTCCTATATTCTTCTCTCAGCCCAGCCATATCACTCCTCTCTCCACCTCCCTAGTACTGGGATTAAAGGCATGTGATTCCAAGTGCTGGAATCACCCTTGTGTGATCTCTGTTTCTTTTTTTACATAGATTCAATCTTGTGTAGCCCAGGGTGGCCTTGAACTCACAGAGGAATCCCTCCACTTTTGTCTCCTGAGTCCTGGAATTAAAGGTGTGTGCCACCATGGCCTGGCCTATAAGGCTAACTAGTGACTTAGCTCTGCACTCTGATCTCCAGGCAAGCTTTATTTGTTCTATCACAAACAAAATATCACTATAAAAGTCCAATGACTCTTCTGAGACTCAAAGCAATCTCTTAAGTATAATCACCTGTAAAATACAAAAGCAAATTACATACCACCAACATATAATGGTGCATAATATACATTACTATTCCAAAAGGGAGGAGGTTTGAGCACTGTGAGGAAATACTGAATTTAAGACAGAAACCCACCAGGGCAAACACCAAATCCTTTAGCTCTGTGTCTGACGTCAAAGGGCTTAGATGGCTCCAGGCTGCAGCTTTTCTGCCTATGCCACACAGTCTCTCTTGGGTTGTTTCTACTCTGTGTGCAGCTGTCTCACAGCCCTGGAATCTCCAATACCTTGGGGTCTCCATTGCACAGAAGGATTGGGTCTCAAGGTACCTGTCTCTACCAGCTCTAACAATGTCCAATGGTGACAGATGGATAGATTTGTGGAAAGGTAACAGATGGGGACAGGAAGATAATAGGTAGGTAGGTAGATAGATGATGAACAGATAAGTGATAGATGATTGATATAGATAAATAATAGATATAGATAATTGATAGATAAGTTATAGTAGAAAACAGGTTAAGTGATGTACAGATGGTATAGATATATAGATGACAGTTGATAAAGATGGATAAATAGATATATAAATAGGTGATAGGTAGGCATATATAGAGAGAGGGAATAAAATATATATAAAGAGAAATAGTAATATAAATAGATGATAGGATAAATGATAGGTAGATAGATAATAGATATATATATATAGATAGATAGATAGGATCGGATAAATGATAGGTAGATAGATGATAGATAGATAGATAGATGGATAGATAGATAGATAGATAGATAGATAGATAGATAGATAGAATAGATGATAGACATATTATAGGTAGTAGTTTGTAAGTTACAGGTATGGCAGGCAGTAGCTAGCTGCAGCACTCTGAAGATATATAGAAAGTACTACTCAGGCACATAAAATAGGTCAGTAAGTACGTGAAGACTATGAATAAATATTTGTATTACTCATTGCCATCTTTCAAAATTTGCTCTGGATTAAAAAAAAACAGCAAGAGTTGTTTAAGAACAAACAGCAGACCCCTTTGTATATCTGACAGCCTCCTGCTTATACCACGGACCTCACCCTGATGTGACTTCATGTTCCAGATTATCTAACATAATCTCATAGTCACGGTCTAAACCTTCAGGGAAGCCGCCCTATGTGGAGGGGGAACCCTAGTCCCAGCAGCAGCCCTGATGGCCATGGACCTTCCAGAATCACTCAAGGATAAGTATCAACACTGCTCCACCAAAGACTGTGATGTTTCCTTCAGTTTTCCATGCTCTATGGGCAACCTGAGTGCCACTATGGCATCTTATCTATCTTGGGAATTCTCATCTGTGTGCTCAGCTGCTCCATCCACACCTGACCATGGAGCACACAGTCCATTGGTGACCATGATGGTTACACAATTTAGTATCATTTCAATTTAGCCGTCTTGGAGAATTTCATGAAACTACAGAGCTAGCCAGTATGGAGGCAATGACACCAGCTTCAGCCCCACTGTGCCTTGTGCTTCACCAGGAAGCTCATGGCACGTCATTGCAAATGTTTGGCGAGTCCCGGAGGGCTTGGGCATGCTGCCAATCACAGAACCCATGCTAACCCTTCCTGCCTAGGCAGACCCCCTTTTCTCCCACCAGGTCAATCTGGGTGCTATACTCTCAGCCAAGCTTCCTCTTGAGCCCCATTGGGGGGACACCTGCCTGCCCCCTTGACAAACAACAAGCCCTTAGATGCAGGTCTTCTTTGCTCACTCTGCAAATTTGTGATGATGTGTGCAGTGTGTCCAGCATGTTGTTCGACTGAAGCACACGCCAGTCAATGAAGGAAAACTCCAAGCTCATGGGTTTTCAATTTCTGAGGTTTCACCCCATGTCAGTTGGCTCCACTGTTTCTGGGTCTGTGATAAGCATACATTGGAGCAAGCCTTCATGGTTTGAGGAAGTAGGCAGTTAGGAAGGGGCCAGGGACAAGGTGATGGGTTCGCAGGACATGACTTTAAGTGACCTAGGTCCAACCAGGTCCACCTCCCTGTGTTCAACACTCCCCAATTATGTCAGTAGGTAAGGGTTTTAATGCACAGATCAGGTCAGAGCCCTCAGGATCCTAACACCTCTCAGTGACTTGATCCATTATTTGGAGTCCTGGAGACAAAGTATTTGATGGTACATTATATTCAAATCATAATCATCTCTAGAGACTCGTGTGTTGAGGGCTTGCTCTCCAGCTGCAGGCATTGTTGAGAAGTAACTGGGTCATGAGAGGTCAAACATCATCAGTGAATCAACCAGCCTATGCTGAATTCATACATAAGTGGCCATTGGGATATAGGGGTTGGTTGGAGAAAACCAAGGTGTGCAATGTCTTGTCCCTGGCCCTTTGGTTTGTAGACTTCCTGGCTGCCATGAGGTGAGCAGTCTCTTCTACTTCATTCTCCTAGTGTTGGTGTGCCTGGCTCCACCTCGGGCACACATCAATGCAGCCAGCCACTCGTGGGCTGAAAGCTTCACACCTGTGAGCCAAAAGAAGTTCCTCCTCCTTTAAATGGCTCAACCTCAGTTACTTACCATAGCAACACAAAGCTAACTAGGCTCCCGAGAGGAAGTGGATCTATTCGGACATGGGAGGACAGTAAAGGGAAGGTGCTGGATCCAGCCAAGGTTCCCCTGTCTTGGAGCTCTTTGCAGAAGACTTGGTGCTTCGGAAGGGCACTTAGGATGGGTTTTGCACAGAAGGAGACACATAAGCTCCTTCCCAGCCATCACTCAGAGGTACAGAATGTGCTGATTGCCTTCACCCAGGGGATCTGCTTAGAAATGGCAGATTTTGAATTCCACCTGAATATTCAAATTAGGGAAATTTGGGGGACCAGATGGTGTCACAGAACCGCATGGCTCTGTCTCTTCTTTGGTCCTGTAATGAGTTCATTTACAAAGGCTACGTGCCTCTGCCTGGCTTTAGGGAACTAAGGAGCGAGACAAGACGGGGACATTCTCCACAACCTTAATGAAGTGTCTTGATGTGGGCGCCCTGCACTTTGCAATTGGGGGGAGAGAATCAGATCGGACCAATTACAGGGACATCTCATTTATCTGTCCGTGTCAGGGAAGAAGTTGTTAAAACTAAATGGATTTTACAGATAACCAAATCTTAATTCTCTGGGCGCCAGAACCCCACGCCCTTGTTGTTGGAAATATAAAGGGATACTTGACACTAGACCAAAGCTCTTCAGCCTGTACTGGTAACGCAGCTGTCCTCTTATATGTCCAGGGCCAGACAGACTGTCCAGACTCAAAGGGGACTACCCAGTATACTCTCTCCCTCCCACCATTCATGGGTCCTCAGGCTACTGCTCTGCCCAAGTCAGCCTTTGCCAGTGGAAGAGATTGTCACCAGACATAGAAAGTGACCTGGGAAGAAGTCCTCATATTAAGGCAGTGTGAGGGATAAACTGTGCCCCCAGCGTTACCATCAAAACCCAGTTAGGGTTAATCATCAATAAGCCTACACTTGGAGACGCAGCCACAGATAAGGATTATTGGGATGGGTGGGCCCTAATCCAGCACAGTTGGTGTGTTAGCTACTTTTCTTGTTGCTATGACAAAACACCTGACAAAATTAACTTAAGGGAATGCATTAGGGTTCTCTCAGAGGAACAGGGCTGCCAGGAATGGGTGTCTATTAAAAGGGAATTTATTAGACTGGTTTACATGATCCTGTCTGCGAGTCCAGCAATGGCTGCTGTCATACTGCAGAGACTTAGAAGAACCTAGTAGCTACTCGATCCATGCAGCTGGGTACTGCAGCAGGCCCAATCCAATGCTGGAGACTTAGGAGATCTCTAGATAGCTACTCAGGTCATGCATCTGGGTATCTCAGCAGCCTCAATTCAGTGTTGGAGGTCTGGGAGAGCTCTAGAAAGCCACCAGTCTTCAGTCCACATTGGAAGGCCAGGGATACAGGGTTCAGATGTCAGTGGAGGATTATAGCCATGAGAGAAGGAGAAGAGGCAAGCAAGGTGACAGATGGGGTTGATGAACTCATCAGTGACTTTTTCCCCTCAACCTCTTTGCATCTAGGCTACCAAATTTAGGGCATGTCTCCCTATTTCAGGGAATGTAATCAAGAAAATCCCCCACAGGCATGCCCAGAGGCTAATCTAATCTAGACAACCCAGCACAGCTGTGCCTAGAGACTTGCCTACTGATGCTTCTAGGTCCTGTTAAGTTGACAATGTTACTCATCACAGGAAGAAAAGCTAATTTGGGCTCACAATTTGAGGGTCTAGTCCATCACGGTGGGCAGACATTGTTATTCTCTTAAAAGATATAGAAGCGGCCAGGGCGGGGGTGGGGAGCCTGGTTCTACGAGGGGCAGTGGCCCTATGAGGGGTGGCAGTCCCACGAGGAGGTGGTGGCTTACCCGAGGCCTCAGAAGGGCCACTTAGGGTCCCCAGAGGCCTCATGGTATATCACTTCAATGGGGCAGCAGTGGGAGGGAGACCTCAGCAGGTGAAAAACAGAAAGATATGCCATGCAGAGAGAATTGGGGTATAGAGTTTATTTAATGGGTTATAGAGGGAAAGGGAAGGGGGAAAGGGAGTTTAGGGAAGGAGGGAGGAAGAGAGAGAGAGCAGCCACCTCTTCAGAAGAGGGACAAAAAGAGAGAGAGTGAAGGCTGGAGGAGGCTGGAGATCCACTTGCCTAGGTGGAAGGGGGAGAGGGGTTGGGAGTGGGTGAGGCTTATCTCTTAAAGGGACAGGGTACCTAGGTGACAGGCCAGCAGATTGAAATAGACATGACAAAGGGAACTTGGGGAAGCTGGTCACATGTCTCATCAGGAAGCATAAAGGGATTTAATTTAATGCTGGTTGTTCCATAGCCTTTTTCCTTTTTATGTATCGGGGCCCCAGCCCACGGGATGGTGCCATCCAGAGTTTGGGTGGGTCTCTCCACCTGAATCTACCTAAAGTTGATACACCCAAACAAGATACACCCAAAGTCTTCTCTCTTCTGCTGTTGTGGTGACCCATAAGTCCTCAGAATGTCACCTACTCTACCTTGGAGAGGAAGAGTAGCCACAAGATGAAACAAGGCATCCCTCTTCACGAATAAGATGGAGTTTAGCAGGCAATGGGGCTCAGTTGGTGGGGCTTCTTCCTCAGCCACCTAGATGGACTAGCCTCCAGTAGGAGTATTGAGGGCCACTTCATTAGACCACTGGTGATCATTTAGACCCAAAGTACCAGACATACCATGCCCACACTGGTCATTGTCCTCTCCTGCAAGGCCAACTCATGCCACACGGGTTTTGCCATCAAGAATTCCTGGTGTGGCATGGGCTTGTTCCGTACGCAGAGTGTTTTCTGTTCATGACAAGAAAATCCATCTCCACCCAGGGAGCCTCTGAAAGCACTTTAATGACCTGAAGGAGCCAGCAATCAGCTCACCAGAATAGTTTTGTCAGGTCCCAAATGAGCAATGGCCATGCAGGTGGCTTCCCCTTCACAGCCGATGCTTCGGAAATACACTTAAAGAGAAATCACATACCCTTCACACCAGCACAGGAAGGCCACCCTCCACCCACAGACTTGGTGTGGAAACCGGTAAGCAGGTTGCTCCCATTCCTCGGGTCAAGGATGGTCAGTACTCTGAGTCTACAAAACTCCTAAGCACTCTAGAAATGTGTGTCAGGGAAGCATAGCATTCCAGGGTGCCCCAGAACACACGTCTCCCACCTCGGGAGTTGGCTCAAGACCTCTCATTGCTGCTCATTAGTCCAGCCTCATTACAGGTGTTCCTAGGGTAGCTCAGCAAGCCTCTACAGAACTACAGGTGTTTAGGATGAGCTTGTGTTACTACATTGAATAGACTCCGCTCCCCTGAGGGCCTTGGTATGGGTCACCCCATATAAAGTACCCAAGTGTGTATTCTTGTGTGGAGACAGAGAAGCACCATCTGGTTAAAACCATGTTCTTCCAAGCAGGAAGGGAAATGTCACAAGCCCTTGAAGCTTCCTCCCCTTTGTCTACCGATAACTCACAGGCAAAACAGGGCCAGAGTCTGAGATAGTATCTAGGAGAGGGACACAGAGTACCCCACAAGGACAGGACACAGATGACACACTATAAATATATCAGCTTGACAGACTCTAGAGTGACCATGAAAAAAAAAAAAAAAACTCTGGATGACCTGGATCAGCAGGTCATTTTTAGTGACAAGGCCCTCATGGGGAAGTGCCATGGAATGAAGAAGAGAGAGAAAAATAGAAGACACGAGCTGTGGTAGAGAGGTCTTCCACAAACTTCGTCTTGTGTCAAGAAAGTTTATTAAGAAGTATAGCATTGCCAGAGGAGTGGAGGACCCCGCGAGAACACAGCCCTTCAGCATCAACTAACGAAGGGTTGTGAAGCAACAACCGAGGAGCCTGTATGGGTCCGAGCTAGGCCCTCTGCATATATGCTATGGTTGTGTAGCTTGGTGTTCTTGTGGGACTCCTAACAGTGGGAGTAGGGGTTGTCTCCGACTTTTTCCTCTGCTCTTGGGACCCCTTTCCTCCTAGTGGATTGCCTCATCCAACCTTGGTATGCGAGTTTGTACCTAGTTTTATTACAACTTGTTACAGTGTGCTCAGGTGATATCCCTGGGAGGCCTACTCTTTTCTTAAGGGTAATGGAGGAGTGGATCTGAGGGAAAGAAGAGGTGGAAGGAGACTGGAAGGAGTGGAGAGGAAGGGGAAACTGTGGTCAGGATGTAATGGATGAGAAAAGAATAATTATTTTTAAACCTTTTAAAAAAGAAGTAGAGCATCTTATATACTATTTGGGGGGGGTGGGTCAAAGTCAGCAGAGTGCTACGTCAGACAAGTCGGCAAAGAGAACACGGGATACCTCAGACACAGCTGCCTTAGGGCTGATAGCCACAGGCCACAGGGAAGAATCAGGTCCACAGAAACCGCAACTGTGTTTCAACACATTGGCTCTGTCCCTAGACTGACCTTGCCAAGTCCACTTTTGGACAAGGACATAAAACTAACGTTCCCTTTGACCTTGCATTAGGGCTGCTGAGAAGGCCTTAGGCCCATCTGGGCACGTCTGTAAAGGATATGTAGACTGGACTAAATTAGGCCAGAAGACCTACCTTCAATGTAGAGAGTACCATTCCATTGGCTGAAGTCCCGGACTGAAGAAGGCTAAAGCAGGAAAGCAGGCCGAGCACCAGCATGCATTTCCTTTTCCTGACCACAGCTGCAATGTGGCCAGCTGCCTCGAGCTTCCGTTGCCTGCCGGTACTTCCTCACCTTGATGGGGGCTACACCCTCAAACTGCGAGCTAAATAAACCAACCCTTCCTTATGTTTGTCAGGTTCTCGTCACACTGATGACACACACCGGTAACTAAAATCTACCCTGAGGGTGGTGAATAACAAGGATGGAGTCAGCGTCCCCTCCCTGCCCACCCCGAGCACAAATGCCATGGTGTTCTTGATCCAGCAGAATTGGGGAGAGTGTGGCTATCCCAAACAGAAGTTCTGAATTCTCCCAAACAGAGAAGCCTGCGTGCAAATCAGAAAATGAAAAATCGCGGCTCCCTGAAACCTCGTTCTCACTCTTTCCAATCAGCTCCGCCTCCCTCGGGGAATACGACTGACTTCTAAATTCCTAGATTAGTTTAATCTGTCTTTGTTCCCGATGATGTATGTGCTCTCGGGTATCTGGCTCCGCTCTCTCAGCATTATGTTTATGTGCTTCATCCACACACAAGTCTGCTGTGGAAGGCGGCGCATCCATGCTGGACCAGGCGCTGCCGGAAGGCTTCCCTAGTAGAGGCCTGTGACCTGCGGATGGTACTGGGCTGCGGATGCACGCAAATGAAGGCTGTCTTTGTGTTTACTCTTTGGTTTGGGAAACTAGGAATGTCCTGGCTGACCTAGAACAAGTTGTACTCCAGCCATGTCAGCTGGGCCAACTTTTTTTTAATGCCTTTATTGGTTTTTAGCCACCCCAGTGAAGAATCTGAGGGACAAGCTATGATCTCCATGTGATTCTGTGTTACCTAATGGTGAAAAAAGGGGGGGGGGGGTAGAACAGGATATGCTGGCCACTTATAGATTCTCTTCTAAGGAGGATCTACTAAATGGATTGTCTGGTCCTGATGTGTGATCTACCAGCTTCTTAGAGGTGTGTAGAAATCTAGTTTTTAGGTTTTAGCTGGGTGCTAGGTCTAGGCACTGAGGACTTAGCTACCCACCATGTTGATTGAGTTTGGAGCCTCTCAGTGATTTCCTTAATCTAATATGGTTTCTCTTGTTATAGATCAGTGGTCCTCAATCTTCCTAATGCTGTGACCCTTTAATATAGCTCCATATATCGTGGCGACTCCCAACCGTAAAATTATTTTCATTGCTCCTTCATAGCTGTAATTTTGCTGATGTTATGAATCTCAATGTAAATATCCGGTATGCAGGAGATCCGGTATGATACGTGACCCCAAAGAGGTTGCAACCCACAGGTTGAGAACTGCTGCTTTTGATCCCCTACAAATGGCCTTGCTGTATCTTTTCAATGTAAACATAGCCTGTCCCAAGATAACAAGTGGTTTCTACCGTAAGCTGATATTTGGTGTGTAGTAACATAGCCTGTGACTGTTCAAGTTCCCTAGCACCAGTCACTAAAAAGACCTCCACCTTCAACTGCCCTTCAGTGGCTCCTTTGTCAGAACAATTCAGCAGCGGAGCTGTGGGTTTTCCTGAGTGTTTGTCCTCTTGGTCAATTTGTGTATCTTGAAGTCTTGACTCCTTCAGATTTATGGTAACATATGAGCTAACCTTGATAGCTACTGGTGTCTCCTCAGTAGGCCTCCCTGTGCCTGCCTTTTTGAATTGTGTGGCACTCAGAATCAACTTGTCCCTTCCTTGGGGAAACTGGGAGTGTTCTCACTGATGCTGCAAATCAAGCATCCCCTCTCATGGAGGTTGTTTCTACCCATGTTTGCTAGGTTTCTTCAATTTCCTCAAGAGAACTGGGTAGCCGAATTGTAGAGGTCTTCGTTGCCTTTGATTTTCTTTCCTGGGATCCAGTGTTTGGATGCTGCTGTGGTGGTATTTTAGAATTCTGTCCCCATGTGTCGCCGTCTCAGACAGTCGAGATTGATGTGTGTGAATTCACCCTGACTCCGGTGACCTTGATAAAGTCACTTATGAAATGCAATAGTTTGTGAGTGGAATTGGGGTTTTTCCGCACTCACAGTCCTGTCACCTATGACTAATTGCAAACACTTTTCATCCCTTCCCAGCCGCAACCCAGCACCTATTTAACTCCGGCCACGGCAGCGTCCGAGAGACCCACACGCTGTCCCTGTGCAGGCAAATCTGTGTTTCACCACTGATGATTTCCAGTGTAGGACGCTCTGTGGCTGTTCTTCATCAGAGTAATGAAGCTCTCTTTTATTCCAGGGCTTTGGCTTTTGAAAGTCATGAGTTGATGCTGGCTGGCTTCATCAGCACACTTTTCCTGCTCCTATCAAGAGAGAATCGGATGATTGCCCTTCGCTTTTTCTGACAGCCTGTTGTGGTATTTTGATTGTTATCAGTGCCAAACCACAGCTCCTTGATAGAATAAACTCAGTAGGTCACGATGCATACAACTAAGTGAAATTTATCAAGCTATAAATAATAGGGAAGGAAACACTTAGATTTCTCTCTCTCTCTCTCTTTTTTTTTTTTTTTTTTTTTTTTTTTTNTTTTTTTTTTTTTTTTTTTTTTTTTTTTTTTTTTTGCCTCACAGTAGTGTGAGTTTTATCACAGTATTTGCCCAGGTGACACCAATTAGATGGAAATCTAAAACACATCCACCTCCTCAAAGACAGAACATCCCTCCTGCTGCTTCCCAGTCGATCCTCATTCCCCAGCCTGGCGCACCCGGCATGTGATCCCTGTCACGTTGCATTAATTTTTCTTGCTCTAGAACTTCTGTCACGTGAAAATGCACAGCATGTATGCTTTTTGTGTCTGTGGCTGGCCCGTTTACTGGGGACGGGCCCTAGCAGAGACATCACATTTTCACACACAAACATAATCCCTTCTTAAAAATAGAATTAATTTGGGAGGACATGGTCTGTTTTTGTGTTGTTTTAAAGGAAAGTAGAACAAACTGAATCCCCTTTACCTGTGTTACTATCGTCTGTTGGCACCATACTTGAGTCACTGCGAGAGACTTGTGTTGGTGAGTTCCCGTGAACTGAAGTCCAGTCATCAGCTTTACACTAGCGTACCTGTGCCCGCTGGGTTTGCCACACCCACTCAGGACACGGAGTTACTTTTGCAGTCCTATCCCTTCCACACCTAGAGCTTCCAACCTGTGGCTTTTTCCTCTGACACACCTTCTGCTAACCCGCCAGTCTTGAAGAGAGCTACAGGCAGGAAGGTCAAATGCCTCGGGTCCTCCTGTTGTGTCCTCACTCACTCTAAGTCACCGTGACAGGGCTAGAAGGATCCCCACAGATCCCCAGTGCCTTCTTCCATCACGGTGCCTGTACATGCTTGCCTCAGGAACTGCTGGGCTCTGTGTGACCTGGAGGCAGCCTCATGGTGTAGGAGATGGCGTAGGATAGAATGGAGTACATGTCTGCTGATGGTAACAGTCCCCACCTCGAGCTTTTCCTCCCACATCTGCAAGTAAGCAGGCCTTGCTGGAATCTTCTATGCTGGTTGTCGGCAGCCCTTTCCTCCCTAGAGATCCTGGGGTCTGCAAGATCCATGCTTATTTGCTGTGTATCATCCCCCCGGGAGGCTGAGGTCAGGTGGAAAGCCCTGCCACAAACACAGCGACATCACATGCTATGGCTCCTGGCCCACCTGCAAGAGATTGACAACCACCGAGTTGGGAGGGCAGGAGCTGCCCAGCTAAGCATCCCCCACATGATGAGGGTCAAAGAGCTCATGGTGGCTGTGTACCCCAAGCTTCCTTTCCCCCAGGAGGTTGGTAGGTCCCCTCCAGAAAGAGCATGTTTAGGGATCAAAGTGGCTCATTGCTGTCATGGACCGAGTCTGTACAAGGCAGCCTGACAGCCTCCAAGTCTGTCCCAAGTACCCCTTGTTTTCTTAGAGGAGACTCCTGAGCAGAAGGCTGGGCCAAGTGTGGTGACTGTCAGCTAAGGGTTAAGGAGCTGGGCCTGAGGGGCCATTGCCAGTAGGAGCCAGCTGCAGCCCCATTAGGAAAAGGACATGTCTCTATTCTTTAGCTGTTTAACAAATTATTTAAAAATCAATTTTCCATTTCAAAGTGAGCTAAAAAGATAAGCTCAGTGGGGGAAAGGCTACCAGATGTTTCCTTTCAAAAACCACAATGTCAGAGAAAACGGAAAATGAAGCTGTAGTGTGTTTGCGGAGAGCTGGGGGTCCTGACTGGTCCCCAAGGAAGCTCCTTAAAAGGTTTTCCATCTTTCAGATTTCTGTCTGGGGCTTGTTTGAGCGCTCTGGAAGCCCAGCACGGCTCCTGGTTTGGGAGTTTATGAGTTTGCTTAATGCTCGCTGCCTGGGTACTTTAGAGCCTCAGTTAGGCTGTGCTCGGCCAAGCTTATTACCGCCTCCCTCAGGCTCTCTGCAGCCAGGGTCAGAGCAGGTGCTGCCTCCCAACTCCACCAAGAGGCTTCAAGACTTCTTGACACCAGCCTTGCCAGCCTCCTTTCAATCTGTTTTCCCTGTCAGGAAGTCTGTGGGCAGGTGTCCAGCCTGCCTTTAACTCATCGACAGTTCCCTTTATAGCTTTTACTGTTGAGTGTAGCGTACCGTTCCTCGGGGGCTGACTATGTGACCACCCAGAATCTTGGGGTCTGGAGGAAAGCAGGTATTCACTGGGCAACAAGTCCTGAGGTCTTCCCCAGTCCTCTGTACCATGGAAACGACCCAAGGCATCATGGAGAGCACAAGCAGTGTGAACCCCAAAGTCAGTGTACATCCCCAGGCAGCATTTACCCCATGGGCACTACACACCAGACTCAGAGAAGTCTGCTCACGGGACCCTGAAGAGGCAGCTCTTGTGCCAAACAGGACTGACCAAAGAGTGAATCATGGTGGAGAAAAATATAATCAGATAGACTGTTTCTTGATACTCAGACATTTCTGCTTAGCCCCAGGGTATCACCACTGCACGGTTCTAGCTGGACTGCACACATCTCCCGCTTCCAAACCCCCACTCCTTAGCATAGACTCCACAGAGTCTATTCTGACCCAGTCCTGCACCCGGAGTGGTTCTACATGAGTGGTTCCACCGCATTTACTACTAGTCTGCTAAGCAGGATAGAACTTTGGTGTTTAAAACACACCATCCGAAAGTTCCGCTCTTTCTTCCTACTCTGCCCTCTCCACCAGCTGAGGACCAGATCTGCATCTCAAACAGGAGGCTGGCCAAGTGCCTGGGAGTCAGGGCCAGGATAGCTGGGGTACCCCAATAGAGCTTCCGGATCGTGACACACTGCCGTTCACACCTGCCCAGCTGTGGGCAGACTGCAAAGGTGGCCGAGCCATTGGAAGACATTCTCTTTCTGCTCTCACGAGTCTGCCCAAGTTCACTCTTGCTGCAGCTCAAGTAGGGGTGACAGAAGAGAAGACAATGGGACATGACCCAGATACAGTCAACAGGCCCTCAGTCTCCAGTCTGATGACCAGATTCCATGCCCAGTCCACTTGGGGGCCCAGTGGCCAGCTGCTCCCCCGAGCCTCTGCCTCGATAAGGTCACCCACCTAGTGCTCACATGTGTCTCACCCATCTGCTTCCCTGCTCCCCACATCAGACTGCAGGGTCAGGTTGGCACTCACTAGCCCACTCCCTCCACTCCTGTTCACTCCTCATCCACACTGTCAGGCGAAGGCTGTTATCGCTACAGAAATTGGACTTGTCAAAGTCACCAAGGACGCCCGTATTGGCAAATCCAATTATGGGTTTTCAGCCCTGTCTGGTGTGACCTCCTCCCGGCCCACCTGCCCTTTCCCTGATTTATTTACTTTTGACCAAGAGCCTTGAGCACATCAGCAGTCTTCAGAGAAACCAGTGTGTGCACACAAGAATATATGTCCGCAGCTTTGCCTATGGTGGCGTATGTCCAAAATCCATACATTGGCTCAGCAGTAGAGCACTCGCCTAGCATTTGTGTGGCCCTAGGTCCAATATTCAGCTTTTCCTGAAAAGAATACACAAATAACAGAGGTTGATTCTGACTGTCCTCTCAACAGGGTCAAGAGATGTTTAGAACATGACCCAGGCACGCCCGTGTCTCTGAGGATGCTTCCAGGGAGGGTTTAACTGAGAGAAGAGGACCTCTCCCCACTGAATGTGGGCAGCAGCATCTCATGGACTGTGGTCCAAGACTGAAATATGAAAACAGAAGAAATTCAGCCAAGCCCCAGCATTCACCTTTATCTGTTTCCCGATCCAAGATGCAAAGAGGAGAAAAGCCCCAGCCACCACACCTTCCCCTTAAGGCACTATCTGGTCAGAGCAATGGGAAAAGGAGCAATGAACATGCATGTATGTGTGTGCACATACGCTTGGGGAACTGAAGGTGTTTTAAGAAACACTGAGGAATCAGTTCACGAGACTGTCGAGGTGGGACTCGGCCAGCTCTGGGCAGATGGCAAGCTTGGGACCCAGGGAAGAGCTGATTGGTACTACAGTGTGAGTCTCAAGTGCCTCAGACACCGAGACAAGCACATGGCCATCGTGTGGGTGTGGGTGAGGCTACTACAGTCAATAGAAGGCCTCAGGGATAGGACACAGACTCTTGAGGATAAGGAGCATCTACGTCTACGGTGGTGCACACTTGTCCTTCCATGCCTCATCTTCCACTCTCAGCGTTGATGTGACCCATGCCCTCAACAGGCTATACCCTTCTCACACTGCTGCTGAACCCGCTGGGCAACCACAAGCCTGTCAGCTCCCTCTGCCTCACTTTCATCGGGACTCTGACCCAGACAACCTGCAGCATGCCAATGATGGATAGATGAGGAAAGATGAGGACCAGATCACTCTCACCCTGCTTGCTGCCTGGAGGATTCCTAAGACCATGGTATTCTGGACTGGTACATAGGTCACTTGAGAGTGCAAGAAAGAACCCACCTTCAAAACGGGCATTTTGGGTGCAGATTGCCACATAAGCTGGGCAGAAGCTGTGACATAAAATCTGAGGGTCAGGGTTCCTGGTTCTTTATGTGGGTGCTGCCTGGGTCAGAGGTCATGAGGCTCTCGAAAAATCCAAAGGCAGAGGTCCTGAAACCCCTGCACAGCATCTTAACACTGCTAAATAAGGAAATCTAAGCAGACCTGGGCCTTGACCAGGTAACCTTAGAGGAACCCACCAGCCCAACTGACCAGCAAGTGGGATACACACTGACCTGGCTCCCATCGGTATCATTCTAATTTAAAGAGTAAATATTAAATGAGAAGGCCCTTGCTCAGTTCATTGGTCCAGCTCATAGGCAAAGGTGCATCTGGAATTCTGGTGAGGGTCCTGCAGCAAGGATAAAGAGGGATGCAGAAGAGGCAGCAAGTAGGGAGGCTTCAGGGACTTATAGGAGCCCCTGGGCTACAGATGTAATGGTGGATCAACCAGCGGTCACTTTGGCCTTAATGAAAGTGAAGTAAGTGGACACTCTGAGCATAGGTGGTTGTTCCACATTGCAAGGTGCAGGACCAGAAGGACAAAGTGGACTAGCATGGGGTGAACCCCAAGGAAGTCAGCTATGAGATGGAATCTAAGGCTTTTGGACATGTGATGAACTCCAGGGTGGCCAGATGTGGGGTGACTCCCAGGGTGGCCAGATGTGGGGTGACTCCCAGGGTGGCCAGATGTGGGGTGGTTCCCAGGGTGGCCAGATGTGGGGTGGACCCTGGGGTGACCAGACTTGGAATATCCTGGGGCTGAGCTTCTGTGACCAAAGTCAGTGCTGGGCTGGAACTATCATCACCCTGACCCTAGAGCCAAGAAGGAGGTAAATATCATGGAAGAAGCTTGGACCCATCTGAGACGGCTGCTACCCCTTTCACCTCTGCCCCCAGTGTGGGCCCCACAGTGCTGTAGACCAATGTCTTCCTTTCAGTTTCACCTCTGTGTGTGACTTGGGAGTGTTGCCTAGCCAGTGATTTGGGGAGTCATTGCATGGAGGACTCAGTGTGACTCTCCAGAGCCCAGAAAGAGCCCTCTCCAAGGCACAAGGGCAGGGGATACGAGGACATGTGGACAAGAGCTTGAGTGGGAGGCCTGCTGTCTAGCTTTGAATCCCAACAGTGCAACTCACAGACTACCAAAGCTAAACAATACTGAGCCTATTGACCATCAGATGCTCCCGCATCCCCTTCCAATCCAGGGACTCATCCTGGTTGTCCCCTGCTCTCTCCAGAGTCAGGAAGCAAACACAAGCATCCTTTGCTCTGTCTCCTCAGTGGAGCAGCAGATCACAGAGAAAAGCCCCAGACAGTGAGCAGCCTCCAGGAGGCAGGTGCCCCAGGACTGCTTTGAAAAGACACTCACTCTGAAAAGATCCTCGTGGGGGTCAGTGGGCCAGCATTTGTTCATTTGTTCTGGGCATCAAGCAGCAAAGGGAGACGGCTCACAGCCCTCTGCTATACTCTTTGTAAAGACAAAAAACTGGGTTTATAAATCCCCTTGGAATGGCAGTGCAGCAGCAGGGGCTGGGGGGCCGGCGTCAGAAGGAAATGACCCTCCAGGAAGCACAGTCCCCAGCCCATGGCTTCTGACTTCTTTCCCCAGGACAAACGTTAGCCACTTTATTTCCCTGTTAACAGTTTGCAGCTGGTTCCCTGTGCTTCTACTGAGAACCTCAGGGGGTTCCTAACTTTCTCACATGGCTTTAAGCAGGACCAGAACCAGTCATCCAGAAGGGAGAAGGAGAGATGCTGCTGAGGCTGGGGCTGACAGGCAGGGGACCAGAGCAAAGATTAGGGAGAAATGAGGGCAGGCAGAGAGGGACAGTGGTGGCCCAGTCTACTGTAAGAATCGAACTGTTAAGCCTCACGGAGGCTTAATGCTCCTTAACTGGAATTTACATTAACTCAAGGTAGGAGAGAGTCTTGGCAGGCAGATCCCAACTTGATCTGGTTCTTGCTTCTTGAACTCGTTGCCAGCAGGAAATCTTGCCCATTGGTCCTGTCCTCAGCATGGTTGCCTTGTTACTGTGGCTTTCTCCTGGGGGATAACCACTTTTCTCCTGTGGCATAGGCATACAGAAGGGAGCCTGGTTAACTTAGGGCATTCTTCCCCATGAAGCAAGCCAGCGCTCTCCAAGGTACGGCCGGAACCCCAGCGAACCATCTCACCGGGCAGTTAAAGGGCAGCCCCTACACCTGGATATCACACTCCATTCTCCAGTTCAAATAGAAAATAAAGTGACAATTGACCAAAACAGTTTTGAAATAAATGATGGTCACTGTCTCCCCAGACAGTCAGAAATGGGAGAGATTACTGCAAGGCTTATTCTTTTCGCGAAAGGGTAAAAACCATTGGATTCTCACGTGTGCAATCGCAGACTAAATGGCCCATTTTACTTGTATCCTGTTATTCCAGGAAACTTGGGAAAGATACACTTGGCAGAGCATAGCTGAAGAGAGTTAATTTTTGCTTTTCTCCACTGGCGCCTTTATCTCCACACGTGGTGTAGTCGCATGCTCTCTCTAAGTCACTCCCCAGATTCGATATGGTCCTGACTTGAGACCCCTACTCACCTGCTTTCACAACCAGATTTCATTCAGCTTAAAGGTCACAGGTCTGTAGAACAAAGAAACCAAGACAGCGGTGGAAAATAAGCCCGGTGCTGTGGGCAGCTATATGCACTCAAATAGCAACCTTATCTATGCAAGGCTGCTGAGCAAATTACAGTAAAGAGAGAAACACACCCGCTGAGCACAGGGCTGGGGCCACCCTGCTAGGCCAGTGCTAGGATGACATTCCAACCAGGCCTAGGGTTACCCTGCAGAGCTCCCCAGGGGCCAGTGTCTGATGCTGATGTGGGGTCAGTGACCTTCCACAGTACTCTGCCTAGGACACAGGTCACCAAGAGGGCTATTATGGGGTGTCCTTTTAAAAGTTAGGATTTCTACTCTGCAGTGTAAATCAGAAGCCAAGGAGCCCTGAGCAACTGCATTGGTCAAGGGCTGGAGCCACAGTGATATGATTGGGGAGAGAAAGCTGCACAGAAGCACTGTGAAGGATTGGGGAGAGAGGCAAAGAAAAGTGGGGGACAGCAAAGTCCTACAGTTGCCAAAGTCTCCCCCAGATGGCTTCATAACCAGCCAGGCCCATGGCTTGGAGCCCTAAGCCAGCTACTCTGGTTTCTAGTCTGCATCTCCCAAATCTCTCCCTCCCCCTTCCTCCTCCATCTTTTCGCACTGTGAGCACAGGGCAGGGACTCACTGTCCCCAGGCAACTCTCATAAGACATCAGAGTAGAGTCGCTTCATGTGGCACATACTGCCCTGCCAGGCCCCGTGACAGGCAAAGGAGTGGAAAACCCCCATAAACACCTCTCTACCCAAAACTTGTGCAGAGGAAATTATCTATGATAAAAACACAACCATCATTACATTGTTTATACTGGTAAAATGCCCATGACCTATTGTTCCTCTCTAAGGAATGGCAGACTTAATAAAAGGGAGCATTTTATGTATACACACACATGCACACATATAGATGTGAATAAGCACACACGTGTACATACATACACACCACCATTACATCACACGCGTGTGCACGTACATGACACCATTCACAGTACAAACAAATGGTATACACATACTACCATTCACACTGCATATAGGTGCACACACACACACACACACACACACACTATACATATGTACCATACCAAATGCACACTTGCATTTGCAAGGAAGGTATTACAGTCTAAATCTGAAATCTATCAATATTCAGAAAGACTAATGAACCTGAATACAGAAAGACAATAATATCGAAAGCTGAGAAGAGAGGAAAGGAGGAAGGCAGGCAGGGCTGCAGGGAGGGAGGTAAGGAGGGAGGGGGGCTGGAGAGAGTTGTGTTTGTGTGTAGCAGATGACACAGAGATAAGAGAAAATAATGAATTCACATGAATTATGAAAACAGCTTTCTAATTATGCAAAATTAGAAGGATACATTCTGAGGACATTAAAAACTGACAATAAATGTTGATGTTTAGATTTTTTCCCGTATATTTGTGCTGACTGCGGTGTTTGATTATAAATATGAAACAATTCTGTGTGATTGCCAAACAGGGCAAATGATCAAACAAGCTGGGCAGAGACACAGCTGGGAGGAGAGATGGTCCCTGGAGTAGAACATACTTACAAGAATTGAGAGGCACTGGTTTTAACTGGACATGAGCTTCTTAAAGCGATTATTTTTGTATCTTCCCACTGAAAGAATCTTGGAGAATAAGGGGATTTACAGGACAACAAGGAGTAAGAAGAAGTATTGTAGTGGTAATACGGGGAGAGGGTTGCACGGATACGTCATATACATGCATGAAAACGGCCCCGTGTAAGTAACCCTGTAAATAATAAGAAAGGAAACAAAACCAGATGTTCATTTGCACCTGGCCGAGGTCTTGGTGATGATATGTCTCTTACAGAAAGCATCAAGGGCTCCTGGGAGAGCTAGCTGGTCCCAGGCTAGGACAAGGGAGGCACAGAGGGCCCTGAACAGAGGATGGTTTCTCCATGACTGAAAGGACACAGCCAGGGAACACAGGAGCAGCCAGGAGGGGGCACTCATAGGCCACATCGGGCTCAGTGGGAACCCAACAAGGGACACCGGTTCATAAGCTCACAGATAAAATGTGTTTGAGAATATGGCATAACAAAAAGAAGAATTTTTAAGCAAAAAGATGCAAAGCATTCAGAAAAGAGACACAGAGGCTGAAAGGGTGGGTGTAGCCATGCAGGCGGGGCTGCCTGCAGAGGTGCCTCTGCTCAGGTAGAAACAGATAACTTTGATGCGAAGTTGGTCATGCAGTCTCAGAAAGACACTGTGGAGACGCCCATGGAAGCACTCCAGACACCCTGTGAGCTATGCAGGAGGTTCATCTTCTGGATGTCACTGTCCCCTAACAGACCTGTTTCTAATCTCCTCAAAAGACACCTCTTCAGTGGGGAGAAGCCCTCCATTTTGGCTGAGGGCTCCAGGCAGGAGGTAAGCTTTCCCTGGCCAATGGGAATTAGCTAGGCGATCCTGACTGAGGCCCAGCTGTGGAGACATCTGGGAGGAGACTCTACAGAGGACAAGAGGCCAAGCCCACAATGCCTTGGTGGCTCTGGGTCACAGAGAGAAAACCACCAGCTGGATTCTAGAGACAGTGGAGCAGTGTGACCATGGATTTCTGCCAGGTGAAGGATCTTATGCTTCACAGCATCAGAGCTCCAAAGGCTGGTGTGCATGGGGAGAGATAGGTGTCATGTGTGCACGTGGGAGGGTTGGGGATCATGCATGCATGGGGAAGGATGGGTGTCCTGTGTACACAGGGAGGGGTGTGTGTCATGGTGTGCACGGGGAGGGATGTGTGTCATGGTGTGCACAGAGAGATATGGGTATCATGGTATGCCCGGGGAGGAATGGGTTTCATCTATACCCCACTGGCCTAGAGGCCACAGGCAGAGGGAGGAGCTGCTCACTGAACACTGAGCAGGCCCTGACACTGAACTGTTCCACTGCCCAGGACTTTCCTGTGTTTTTCAGTCCACATGTGTCAAGGACTTAATCTAAGAAGGAGAAGTTCACATGGGGTAAGTGAAGAAAAAAATACAAACATCAGTCGTGTGACCCTCTGCTATCCCACGAGGGTCTCAGAGGAAAGGACCCCACACCATGAGAAGAAGCTGAGGCAGGCAAGCATCCAAACTCCTCCATAGGGAAGCTCCATGGCTACAGAAGTCTCCTGGTGCAAGCCCCATGACAATTTATGCTCACTTTCTCATTGGTCCTACCGTCCAACTGAGAGAAAGGGTAGCCATTATGTTTCAGCCTTAGAAGTCTCAGAGCCATGAAGACACCCTGCCAGCTTTAGTGCCCAGGGGCTTCCTGCAGCAAAGGCCTTCAAGAGCCACCAGCTGACTCTTGGGCTGTCCCTGTTTCCAGAAGACAGCCTCACCTGGAGAAGGACATGGGTGAGCTCCAGAGTGGTCGTGTGGTCAGTTTATTATCTTCCTTCCTGCCACACATCCCTGATGTCCGCCTACAGTTAGCCCTGGGCTGCAGGCATGTCAGAGCATACCTCTCCAATTGGCTTCCCCTTCTGGGCACACTTGCTGCAGTGTTGAATCTTGGGAGCCCCTTGAGCCTCTGCACTGCCTTATAAGCCAAGTTGAGAATCACAGGCACCTGGGGAGGGGGCCGGCTTGTCTTTTCATTGAGAGGAAGAAAAACAAACACGGTGACTATCGCACGCTCCCACTGCCGTTCAGAAAAGCAGAGCTTGTGGGTCAGGGATGTCTCCATTCTCTGAGGGATCAGAGCTCTGCCCAGGGGGGCCCCCTCTGTTGGAGGATGCTGCAGCTGGCTGCAAAGATAAGAAGTGCACACAGGAGCCTAGCAGTGCAAAGGGACACATGGCCTGGGAGCATCCGAGGCAGGTTTCTCATGTGCCGACTCGCAGGGCATCAAAGGGAAGCCAGAGCGTTTGACTAGAGGAAGAGATGGGCCTCTCCCTTCCCGTGCTCAGCTCTGATCTGAGAAAATGGTTCCTTTCAAGTCATCACACTTTTTAACCTGGCAGAAAAGCGAGCTTCCCTCCCCATTGGGTGCATTAAAGGATATCTCCTAGAGGTCTGGTGCCGGATATGCATGGAGCTTGCCGTGTGTCAGAGCATGTCCCACACAGTGCCCAAGGCTGGGGATGGACAAGGTGATGGGTGAGACACACGTGTCTCTAGGTTGAGGTTTATAAAGGAGGAACTATGCTCAGGGAGGCAGGGGTATATATCTTACTGTCTCACTGTTACCGAGCCCCTGAACGTAGAGTGTATTTGTGTCATCGTTTGAGAGTGGGGCCCATCACGGTGGGCAGAGCACAGCAGCAAGCACCCAAGGCCATGGACCACACTGATCTGCAGTCAGAAAGCAGACTGAATGCTAATGCTTATCTCACTTTCTGTTTCTGACTCAGTTTGAGATCCAGCCTACAGGATGGTGCCACCCACATCCCAACCACGGTCCATCCTCTCTGCTCACGCTCCTTAGAGATGTGTCTCCTAGGCGTGATCCCAAATTTAGTCAAGTAGACAATGACGCTTGGCCATCAGAATTACAAACCAAGCTGAGGGAGGCAATTCTTAAGTTGAGGCTCCCTCTTCCCAAGTGTGTCAAGCTAGTAGCCAAGCTTAGCCAACACAGGGAACCACTCTGGATCTCCGTAACATGGTTCCTGGGGTAAGCCATAACTCAGCCTCTCACACTTAACAGGAATGTCACACAGGACACACATCGCTCAGGATAGAGAAGGCCACGTCTTTCTGCTGAGGCCAGAACTCTTGTTGATGGCATAATTATCAGGTTCTCTCTCCTGGATGATGAAGACCCTAAGTAATGAGAACCTGTTAGTAAGGTACTGTAACTATAGTCACCCAAATTAGAGTTAGAAAGTGTGCATCCTACAGCCAATAGGGATAGGAAGGATGGCTTTACCTTGTGTGCCTTTAGGTGATAGCAAGTGGGCCTCTAGTAAGTTGCTGCTCCTCTTCTTCCTCCTCCTTCTCCTTCTCTCCTCTTTTTTCTCCCCTTCCTCCCTCCTTTGCCTCCTCCATCCCTCCCTTCCTGTCCCATTTCTATGAAGTCCTGGTGGTTTGGAACTTACTCTTTAGACCAAGCTGACCTTGGGCTTGGAGCCAAACATTATCTCTGCATCCTGAATACCAACACACACACCTAGCCCCCCTTTTTCTTCAGATTTGTGTTAGTTAATACTGATTATCAGTTTGTCAGGATGGGGAAATCACCCAAGAGGCAAACCTCTAGATGCGACAGGTTATCTTAACTATGTTAATTGGATAAAGACCCACACTACCCTTGAGTGTGAACATCCCTGAATGCTACTCTCTTCTTTCATGCCCCAGGCTACACATTGGTCTCTGTCTTACACATCCTCTCTGGCCATATCATTGAATGCTTGAGCACGTGTGTCTATGCTGAATGTCTTTCTGTGTGTATCTTTCTGCGTCTCAATACATATATCTCTTTGTGTGAGTATGTATAATCTGGAATCCACAGACAAGATAAAGCATCTGTCTTTCTGAGTCTGGTATATTTAATCTAATGTAATCCTCTCTGGCTACAGCCATTAGTTGCAGACAGCTCCACTCTCCTTTCTAGCTGGGTGGATACCCATCATGTGGGAACACTGCATACTCTCCTGGGTCATTCATTAATGATAGACATCCATCCAGGCTGATTCTGTAACATGTGACCAGCCCCTACCTAGGTAAACACGGATGTACCAGGGTCTCTGTGGTGTGTTGTCTAAGCTTCCTCTGAGTGTGTACTCAGGAGTGTGCCGCTGGGCCATACTGAAGTCCTGTTTCTAGTTTTTGATGAACTTCCATCATTATTTCCATATTGGCTGTACTAATTTTCATTTGCCAAAGCACCTCATTTTAAATTTCACTACAGGGCTTTAGCCACAGAAACAGCATGGTACTAACACAGAAAGATACAGAGACGAACGGAGTAGAATAGAGGCTCCAGGAATAAGCCATACATCTGCAGCCACCTGAGAGTTGACGAAGGTGCCAAAAACATGTGTTGGAGAAAAGTTGCAGAAGTAAGCCAAAGCATAAGGTTTGAAAGCTGATCTGATCAATAACATAAACACTCCTGATTTACCCTTCGAGCAAATCTAGACGATGGTAAGCCTGCGGGGGCGGGGCAGGGTCCTAGTTTGCTTTCCGCTGTCATGATAGCACACTAACCAAAACTGATCGGGGAAAGAAAGATAATGAATGCTGGTTCTCATCTCACTCTCTCTTCTTTATTCAATTGGAGACCCAGCTCATGGGATGTTCCTAGGTAACAGCCTATTGTTACAGGGAATTCAGGGTCGGAACAGAGGCAGAAAGCATGTAAGAATGCTGCCTACTGGCTTGCTTGTGTCTCACATTCAACTACCTTTCTCGTGTAGCCCAGACTGTTTCACCCATGGATGGCACTGTTCATATAGGTTGGGCCCTCCTGTATCAACTGTCAATCAAGAAAATGCCCCGACAGACAAGCCCACAGACCAATGTGATGGAGGAGATCCTTGAGTTCAACTTCCCTCTTCCCAGGTGTGTCTTGCTGGTAGCCAAGATTAGCCAGCACAAGGAACCACCCTGGATCTCCCTGACTTGGTTCCAGTGTGAGCCATGACCCAGCCTCCCACACTTAACAGGAATGTCACACATGCCACAAATCTCCCAGGACACGGAAGGCCACATCTGTCTGCTGAGGCCAGAACTCTTGCTGATGGAATCATTATCGGGCTTTGTGTTCCGAATGATGAAGACCCTGGGTAGGTCATACGAACCTGTTAGTAAGGAACTGGGGCCACAGTCACTGAATTCCCCTGGGCTGGGCAGTGGAAATGGGATTATAGGCATACTGGGTCTAGGTCCCTGTGATGAGTCATTGTCACTCTGGTAGACTCAGCACCATCACCTCTTTGGTATACTCAGTTGAAAGATTCTGTGTTCCTTGAAGATATTGCTACTACATGCAATAGTGCAACCATGCTGAGCAGATCCCTAGGGTCTGCCTGGGTCAAATGTTGTGTCTCAGTTGTATAGATGAAGGGGACAATCAGCCAGCCATTCAGCCAGAAGACTTGAAAAGGGGCTCAAAGAGTATCAATCCCAAGGGTGATCTAGGGGTACAGCTATCTACCCTGTCTGAGGAGCCAGTATGTATTTCTGTTACATGCTTTGAAAACTCAGGCTCCTCATAGTGCTCCTGACATCAGGAGGTGGGATTTTCAATCAATTTTCTACAGGTTATTAAATCTCAGCTTAAAGAAATCCAAACCAGATGCTGGCCCCAGGTAGCTATGCCAAGCCAAGCTTTCTGGTGAGTGTGGTCTCAAAGGAACACTAGGAGGGAGCAGTGGGTGTCCCCAAACACCAGCAGGGGCAATCTTAGGTCCCCCGGTGTTGTTCAGTTCTCTGAAACAGATAAAAGGACCCAGTGGCCAGGAGACCAGAAGGAGCCATGTTCCAGGTCCAAGGACCCAGTGCCCATAGCCGGGATATGTGGTGTTGCAGCGCTCAGAGGGTTAGATAAGTCACTGGCTTCTTGGGACGTAGAGATCCAGAAGATACTCGTATGATGCACCTGCCTTAGCACAGAATAAAAGGCAGAACATGGGGAAGGAACCTCTGCCTGGTGGTTTATATTGAGCAGAGATTATCCACAGGTGAGAGACGTTTACTTCATACTAAGCAGGAATTTGCACTACCCAGTTAAGACACCCATGTTTATCCATGCTTTCCATGATGGTAGCAATGAAGGTGCATCCTACTCACCGTGAAAATCGGAACAGGAATCTATCCCTAAGACCTTGTGGCTTCTATGCACACACCTCTGGAGTAGACATAGGCAGCCCTGCAAAGCAAAAGCAAAAGCTATTAGCCATCCCCACTCTCAAACTCTGCCCATCTGGCTACTGTCTTTCAATTGTTTTTCTTTAATGCCATCTGAATAATTCTCCCAGCAGAGTCTAGAAGCTACCACTTTGAAATAGAAACAACAGCACTCCTGTGACTACAGGAGATCCATCAGGACGCTGAGTCCTGGCAGGAGGGCAAATGAGAATGTTCAGATGACGAGGAGAAGCAGGAGAGTTCGCGTTCACGTGCAATGCTGAAGAAGTTGCACGGGAGCTCTCCAGCTTCTTTCAGGGGAGTCGTGAGGCTCAGCAGGCTGGAAATATCTCCCCGCGGTTGCTCTTTCACAAATACCCTCTCTCATTTCCCCGGGGCAGCACCCAACCACATTCCACAGATCTCTTCCCCATGAGGCAGCAGCAGCAGGAGACAATGGCGGGGAAAGGTAGGCCCATGTGACCAGTCTACTGTTCCTGTTCAATCCCATGGTAGCAAATTTCCTTTATCATTAAATAAAAACACAGAGCAGAGACAAATGAGGGAAGGGAGTCTCTCATTGATCACTGAGATGCAGCTTCCCTTACTCAGCCCTTCCAGAGGCGCTGGGCTCGAGACAGTCCGTGGAGGTGTGTGCCTTCAAATAAGCCAGCTAGGAAATGCCATGCACAGGCCAGTGGCCAAGCAGCCATGAATCCCGATCAGGGATGACTCCGTGCACACAAGCAGGACAGTCACAGCAGATCTGTGGCTCTATTTTATGGCCGAGTGAGCTGCAGTTTGGCCTTCTTTGAAGCAATGAGACTAAGGGGAAATGGAGAGAAAAGTTCCAAAGCCTTGACCCACAGAGCTGTCTGAACCTGAACCTACTCAGGAGCATGGACAGTGAAGCAAAACACAGGGTGGGACTGGGCAGTAGGTGGCTGGATGGCTCGGAGACACTGGCGAGCAAGACCTTCCGACCACTCCTTGCTCTTCAAATGGGTGATGATGGCCACCCCAGGTGTTCACCGCACTTGTCATTAGCTGGAGTTTGTGAGCAATCCAGGTGCAAAAAGAGCAATGGGTGTCTGGGGACAAATGTGACATCATGAATCCAGAGCCAGAGTTCCTCCAGAGAGAATCTGGGCACAGAGACACCCAGGTAACCTGTGTCCATCTTGTCTATAGTTAGGGGAAAGGAGTCTCTACACCCTGGGAACACTGTGTATGGAACTGTGGGAGGTGAGGATGCTTCTGCCTAGGGCTATCCCAATCTGCAGCCACCCATATGCCAAACACCACCAAATGTTCCTTCTGTCTACAGAACTCTTCTTCAGAGAAGGAGTTAATTCCTGATCCCTATGGCTGCCTCTTGGTGTCAAGCTTTGGCCCTGGGAGAGGGATGCCAGGTTCAAGGGAGACATTAACTCTTAGAACCCACTTGATAATTTCTGGCTTTGGAAATAGCATCCATTTGTCAAGTTTTTCCAATGTATCAGCCTTGTTTGCAACAGTGTAGCATCTGAATAGCAAATCAGTGTCCCCTCCCTTCCTGCAGTCTTGTTTCAGTTTGCTTCCTGGTCAGAGTACTTTCCCACTCTGTTTTTAATTTTTGGAACGGACTGTGCAATAAACTGTGATTAACTCTGCTGCTCCCCCCATCACCGTATTCCCACCCTTCCTTCTCTCTGGAATTCTCATTATTTTTATTGTTTCCCCAAATTTCACTATTCTTCCAAATCTCTCAGTTGAACTTACTTTTATTTCAAAGTTGAAAAAGAATATTCATTTATGTATACCTTTGGCCAGAGATCACACTTCACATGTATCCTAGTCTACTTTTGGTTGCTGCAATAAACCTTCCGGCCAAGGTTTACTTGGCTTAAGCTTCTAGTTCACTGTCCATCACTGAGGGAAGTCAGGGCAGGAACTCAAGCAGGAGGTTGAAGCCAGAATCCTGGAGGCACACAGTTTGCAGGCTCACTCACTTGCTTTCTTATATCTGAGATCACCTGACTAGGGAATGTTGCTGCCCACAGTAGACTGTGTCCTACTTCAGCTAACAGTCAAGGTAATTACACACAGGCCAATCTAATCAAGGCAATTCTTCACTTCTAACTTTTTCTTCTAAGAAAACTCAATGCTGTGTCAAGTTGACAGCTAAAGGTAACCAGGATAATGTGTTTTGTGGCTCACATGCAGAAATTCTTCGTGCTCTATCTACAGACCATAAGTACAGGCACCACACTTCTCTGACCAATGTGAGATGCAAAGATCCAGTAAGAGTACTGGAAACTCAGAGCACCAAAAAGAGAAGCAGTTTATTTCACAACTTTGTTAAGTTGGGTGTAAGCCTAGTAAAACCGGGGGGGGGGGGGGACTGGTGCGTTGATTTGGCACAAAACATTGGTTTTTATTTTCCTAATTACATTCCATTGCCCTCTGAATTCCTCCTTGTCTGAGTTCTTCATGGAGGTCAGTCTTTTCAGTCTAGCATGGCCGTCCCCCACAAAACCTTCCCTAACTTGTATCCTGGGATTGGGATGCTCTTTTCCTGACACTTGGGCTCAGTCCTGTAGCACAGTGCCTGTGACTTTTCAGGCCCAGGATGAACGGATAGCACCACCTGGACAAGCAGTGCCAGCCACCAGCTAGAGAAGACAGGGGCCTAGCGCCTCCTGCTTACCCGCGCTTCTCTAATGAAGCACACCTCATCCTAAAACTGGCCATAGTGACTTCTCTCTTACACTGGGCATTTGAGTTGACACTGTGAAGTGTTTCCCATACAGGTGGCCAGGTCTGTTGTTTTATGAAAGTCATCGCTTCTCTTGTCAGACATAATAAAGCTTTCTGTATGGCCTGGTGTAGATAAACTTGTATGATCTCGCCTCGGTGATTGATACCTCATCTTTAATCACAAGGCCTGGAGCTATCTGTGTCTGTACACTTCCTGCAATGTTCACATATTTGATCACACAGGTAGCATGATCTTTAAGACGTGATTATTCACTTCCTCTGTGGTGGATTGCCTCTCGCCTGCCAAGGGCTTTGACTATAATTTCATGTGCATGTGCTTTTCAAACTGGTTTTTGCAGCTGTTCTATGTGTTTGGATAGTTTACGATGTGTACATTTTTACTTTTCTGGAACATAGACTCTAACTTCAACTGGTGTGGAATAATCAGCTCCCTTTTCATAGTTCTGCTTTTTGAGTGGCTGTGTCTTATATTAATATTTCCACAAAACATATGACAAATCGATCTCGAAATACAAACAGCAAACTGCTGCATACACCTGTCTGAGTTTCCGAGTGTCTGAGCTGATGTTATCCAAAGCCTGCTGCTCCCTAATGGGCCTGGAGCTTCAAAGTCTTGACTTTGTAGTATCGATTCACACACACGTACCATACACCTGGCATGGTAGTCAGCTGTCCTGACCTGATGGCAGAGGGGAAAAAAAAGTCTAAGTCACTTACTAAGGTTGAAGTGGATGGGTAACACTTCACAGTGTCAACTCAAATGCCCAGCATAAGAGAGAAGTCATTATGGCCCATTAGTCATTAGAGAAGCGCAGGTAAATAGGAAGCACTAGGTCTCTGTCTTCTTAGCTGGTGGCTGGCACCTGCTTGTCCAGGTGGTGCTATCTGTTCATCCTGGGCCTGAAAAGTCACTATGCTACATGACTAAGCCCAAGTGTCAGGGAAACCTATGCCTTCTACTTTCCCCACTCCAGAGTCAAACTACACATAGTGTATGTGTAAGAGATGCTTACCGGGACACATAGACAACAAGCTGAGCTGTTACCCAAAACTGTAAGGAAAGTCCTGAAAGGCACTGTGAACACCTTTACCCTCAAAGGGATGACTATGGGCTGGGAAGACTTACTCCAGGGAGAGTTGGTTCTCATGTGGGCCCCACCTGCCTAAAACCCCATCTCTGGATGCAGTCAGTTTCCCTGGAACCTGAGTAGACAGCAGAGGGCTTGCTATGCAGAGAGCAGTATGTACGTCCCAGGAGTTGCTGACAGCAATCACACCCTGGATGATCTGGGCACCCTGGGGGTGTCCAGTTGTAAACTGACCAATACTCCTGACTCTGACATGGAGTGTCTTCCACATGGTGTCATCTCAGGTTTCCCATATTTGTGAACAAGAGGCCTATGAAGGCATCTAGGTTCTTAGTGTGTGCGCGCCAAGCTTTCTTGCTGCATCTCTGAGCATCTTCTCACTTGCCAGACCACATTGGCACCTCTAGAAGGCTGGCAGAGCAGCATCCATGCCCCTGAAGAGTAGGGAATGCAAAGTCTCTTTGCCTCAACCTTAGATAAAAAAAATGAATAAAAGGCAGCTTGGGTTGCATTGCTTGGGAGGCTTCTCACTATTTAGGCCTTCCTTGGCTGCCATCATATCCTTCCTCATTTGACCACAGTGCAGAACTGGGAGAGGCCCTCATTGCCTGTCTCCATAACGAACCGACTGTCTGGAATCAAGAAGCGTGTTGCTGGTTTAACCCTCTACCCTCTGAGCTTCAGGTACCAGTGTGCCCAGCCTCCCACAAAGTCAACAGCAATCACTGTCGGTAAGAGTAGTGCACCTGAGTCAAAATACCCAGGGACCATGTTCTATGGGCTTTCTTTCACTTTTACTCCAAGGTCTTTATTGCTGGGCAGCCTCCTTAGGTGTCTCTGGAGCTACCTCCTTGCCAACTGCAGCTCTTCCTTGAGGCTTAGGATGCCATCAGTACTACAAGGAGCTGGAGACCCTGGCTGTGGGTTTCCACGCAACCAGGCTCCTCCAAATGCAGAGAAGATGGGGATAATTCAAGATAATAAATCACCCTGTGCTATGGTTTTATAAGCCTCTGTGGGTTGTCGCTGAGAGACGGTCTGATCAAATAGTGCCATCCCTCAGGAAGGCAGCTTGCAGCTCCCTGGAGGTGGAACCCACAGACAGGGCAGATCAGCTCCATTCAACCTGAAGAAGAGCATCTTCCATCCTCTATCCATGATTCTATTTCTACCAGGCAGGCTCCTTCTGAGCCAACCTGGGCCCTGAGGGCCACACCCGCCCCATCTCTGCCTCCTTTATTTGACCCAATCACTTCCGCTTCATGAGGACATGGTTTATGTCATGGTCTGCACCTGATAGCCATTTCAGCCTCTGAGATCTTTATGCAATAAAAGTGACATTATTTTCCTCAACCCACTTGAGCATCTAGTTTGTAGAGATTTGTTGTAGAGCCCTGGACACCCCTGAGTGCACCCCAAACTGGCCAGCTCAGTCTTGAATAATATGGTGTTCCAGTTCCCTTCTATCTAGACTCTTCCTGAGTGTCCCACAAACCAGGGATGTTCTCAGAAGGCCCTTCCCACTGTCCTTGCCTCACACACCTGAGTAATGAACGAAGTGGAAACATGTTTTGACAGGTCATGGTTTACTCAAATAACGTGGCACTTCTGCTGCTTACTACTCTCTGATCTGCTCCACCATGCCATATACCCACCCCAAACAACTGGTTCCTGGGTTGTAAAACTCCCTTGAATGATGGTCAGACCAGCTGGTACTGACTTTCTTAACTTTTTTTTTCCAGCCTGACTCAGGATTTCTCTGCTGCTGTCCTAAGTACATCACAAGCATGGGTGGAGGGAAGCCTGCTGGGCAGGAGGGCCATGGTGGTGTCATCCTTCCTCACAGCTGCTAAGATCGCTGCAAGATCTACAAAGCAAAAAGTGGTGTCTGAGACTCAGTGTCATGGGCTAAACTTTGTCCTACCCAGGTTCGCATGTTGAAGACCTGCCCCCATAACCTCAGAACAGGGGTGTATTTGGAGATAAAGGCTTAATGAAGCTAAATTAACTAAAATGAAGTCTTTGAGGCTGACTTAATCCAATATGACTGTGTCCCTACATGAAACACCCAGAAGGACAACCAGGTAGGGACACAACGAGAAGGGAATGTTTGCAGGTCAAGGAGAGAGGCCTGAGTAGGGTCACCCTTAAACTTGGACTCCAGCCTATGAGACAGTGTCTATCACTATAAACTATCAGCCTTGTGTGGGGTGTTTCTGCAGCTCAGGACACCAAGATACCCAGAAATGACTGGGCTTGTCCAATTTATCTTTGAGCCACGGAACTCCATCCATCACGACATCACTGAGACAAATCTGCTGCTCATTTGTGATGTCAAGTTTCCTTCATTTGTCTCAAAGACATCTCAAGCTCTAACAGTGGCTTTTGAGTCCCCTGTGGGATTCTGAGGCAGCTCCTCAGCCCAGTCACACAGCACACACATGTGAATTGTCCTGCCTTCCCCACCACTGGCTTTCCTTCCGACTTCCTTCTCTGTGCCTTATTGCTGTTAAGAGGAGGTTATGGGGCATACAGTGTGTGAGGTGTAAGGACCTCACCTCTTTACAGACAGCCCTACCCCTACCCATGGGTGGACATTTTTATGTGGGAATAACCAGGACTTCACTGTACTAACTATGCAAAATCAGATGTCCTGATGAGTGTTAGGACACAGAGGGCCTTTAAAAGTATGATGCTCAACCTAAACCAGCCATTTGTGGTGACCAGAGAGCTCTCTCATTTCCTCCCCCGCCCATCCTCTCTCCAGAAAGACTTCACCAAAAGCAGGTGACAGAATCCCCAGAGGGAAGGCACTGCTGATGGGTTCATAATGGCTGCAAATAGATGAAGGGTACTGTCATTGCAAAAACAAAATAAAACCAAACCAAATGCCACACAGTGTGAGGCAGGAAGAGCAGGCTGGATGCTCAGAGAGTGGAGTTCTTCCTGAAAGCCACAGGTCCTGAGTTACAGAATGGTATTTCTTCCAAGGAAGCTGGATCCCTGATGTTTCAAGTATCCTACTGGGGACTGTTGGTGCCACAGTCTCAGGACCAATGACACTAACCCTTGAGAGCAAAACACAGAGTGTGAACTACAGAGTAGAGTAGCTAAGAGTGCCAGCCTTCTGCAGCTTCCCAGCTAATCACTGGCTCAGAGGCACCAGCGTTGGTGAGAGGTCCTGAGGCCAGGCCAGTTCCTGTAGAGTTGTCAGTGTGCATGGTTGGGGCCAGGCAAAGGATTAAAGGAATTCTGTGTACTCCCCCAGGTCATTGCAGGTGAGCTCACAGACCTCTAGATTATCCATCAGTGTCTGGGTGACCTTTCTTACTGCCCAGAAGCAGGGTCCAGGGGAGAAGAAGCCAGTCTAACTGGAGCCCCATATAGAATTGAAGTCATCTGGGTATAGGAATCCCCCAGAATGTTAGCACCATATTATTCAAAATGGCAAGCCCTTAGCATCCGGGCAAAAGACCCTGCTGGTAGACGTTGGTTCTGGTGTGCACCCTGCCTTCTTCCCCAGGGCCTTTGTCTTGAGTTTGCCTCTGGGTGCTGCCTAACTCGGGGTTCCAGAGTTCCTCACTCTTTGGGTGTGTGTGGGAGGGGGTTCTAGCAACATTTGATGACGCGGAATGCTACGTAGCTCCCTGATGAATTTATCATGGGAGTTATCAGGCTTGTTGGTTATGAAAAATCAGCAGTTGCCTGGCAACCCAAATTGTCTGTTAGCTCAAAAGCCAGAGAGGCTTCAGAGCCAGAGATGATGGTTCTTTGGGAGCCAAGAATGAGGCTGCTGAGGAAATAAATGCAGGTGAGGGAGGCCAGGGCACTGGTCTTCTCTAGAGGCCTGCTCAAGAAAGGAACCAGTTAGATGGCCAAGCTGTGAGCATGGCTGAGTTCAGCCACAGGAGGAAAGGGGAGAGAGGTTGTCTGCAGGTCATTGCAGTGTGTCTACCCCTGAGGGATAGGTTAGCCTGTACCAGTGTGGTGCTGCTATTAGGGACCCATGAGAGTCTAGTGTCCACTCAGAATACCTGGTGCCTTGCTTCCTCCCCTAGCAAAGCTCTGAGCTGAGATTTAGTCCAATCCTCAAACCCTAAAACTTGAGAACAGCCTCCTCCTACTCCTTCTCTTTTTCCTCCTCCTCCTCCTCCTCCTCCTCCTCCTCCTCTTCCTCCTCCTCCTCCTCTTCCTCTTCCTCCTCCTCTGACTTCCTCTGAGGACCTGTTTCCACCTCTGAGGAGGTTTCCAGACCTCTGGGTCTGGAAAGTTCCAGCATTATCTAGAACCCTGTAGTCTCATGGACTCAGACCAATGTAGCAAGAACCTTTGGATGCAAGTTTCATTTAAAATCAAGTTTGATTTTTTTTCATTAAAAACAACATGTATGTCTCAAACTTCTTTCCATTGTTGCTTTTATTGAACTAGCTCACACCAAACCAGGTATTTATAAAATAAAACTACATTAAGAAAGTAATGTGTACTCACACAATATATTGATATTCGCAATAATTGTATGTAGAGTACATTCTTCTCCACCCAGGACTGTTTTAAGGCTGAGATTTCAAAAGAGAGAAGCAGAAACACAAGATCTGTCTGCTTACTTGGTGCACCTGTGCAGTTGATACATATGCCATACAGCCTGGGTGGAAACTACTGTAGATGCTGGGGAGAAACCTGTTGTGGTAAAGAGACAGAGGGTATGTGCAGACTTCCTGTTGAGCCCATTATGCATAATTTGAACAGGGTATTATTCATCCACTTAGTTGGCTTTCATTGAGTCACTTTTCACTTTTCCATCCATGTCACATCCATCCACCCTTTTTGCCCACAAACTCATCCGTCATCCACCCATCCACTTATCTGTCTCTCTTTCTACCCATGCATCTACTCATATATTCATCCTTCTACCCATTAATTATCAATTGACCCACTCATCCATTTATTTACCTATTCATCTCTTTGCTCATCCATCTTCCCATCTATCCACCTATCCGTCTTCTATCCATCCTTTCTTTAATTTATTCATTTATCCACCTATCTACTTATTTTCCCATTCACACATCTACCCATCCACCCATCCACCCATCCATCCACCCACCCACCCATCCATCCACCCACCCACCCACCCATCCACCCATCCATCCATC